>NC_052087.1:46972066-47302066 GCF_015852505.1 Tachyglossus aculeatus | reverse complement strand
GTTGCCAACTTGGACTTCCCCAGCGCTTAGTCCAGTGCTCTGCACACAGGAAGCGCTCAATCAATACGATTGAATGAATAAATTGGGACCGTCTATATGTTGCCAACTTGGACTTCCCCAGCGCTTAGTCCAGTGCTCTGCGCACAGTAAGCGCTCAATACGATTGAATGAATGAATAGGGACCGTCTCTAGATGTTGCCAACTTGGACTTCCCCAACCGCTTAGTCCAGTGCTGTGCACACAGGAAGCGCTCAATCACTACGATGGAATGAATGCATAGGGACCGTCTCTATATGTTGCCAACTTGGACTTCCCAAGCGCTTAGTCCAGTCCTCTGCACACAGTAAGTGCTCAGTAAATACGATTGAATGAATGAATAGGGACAGTCTCTGTATGTTGCCAACTTGGACTTCCCAAGCGCTTAGTCCAGTGCTCTGCGCACAGTAAGTGCTCAATCAATACGATTGAATGAATGAATAGGGACCGTCTCTAGATGTTGCCAACTTGGACTTCCCAAGCGCTTAGTCCAGGGCTCTGCACGCAGGAAGCGCTCAATAAATACGATTGAATGAATGAATAGGGACCGTCTCTAGATGTTGCCAACTTGGACTTCCCAAGCGCTTAGTCCGGTGCTCTGCACATAGTAAGTGCTCAATCAATGTGATTGAATGAATGAATAGGGACAGTCTCTGTATGTTGCCAACTTGGACTTCCCAAGCGCTTAGTCCAGTGCTCTGCGCACAGTAAGCGCTCAATAAATACGATTGAATGAATGCATAGGGACCGTCTCTATATGTTGCCAACTTGGACTTCCCAAGCGCTTAGTCCAGTGCTCTGCACACAGTAAGCGCTCAATCAATACGATTGAATGAATGCATAGGGACCGTCTCTGTATGGTGCCAACTTGGACCTCCCAAGCGCTTAGTCCAGCGCTCTGCACACAGAAAGCGCTCAATCAATACGATTGAATGAATGCATAGGGACCGTCTCTATATGTTGCCAACTTGGACTTCCTAAGCGCTTAGTCCAGTGCTCTGCACACAGTAAGCGCTCAATCAATACGATTGAATGAATGCATAGGGACCGTCTCTGTATGGTGCCAACTTGGACCTCCCAAGCGCTTAGTCCAGCACTCTGCACACAAAGCGCTCAATCAATACGATCGAATGAATGAATAGGGACCGTCTCTGTATGGTGCCAACTTGGACTTCCCAAGCGCTTAGTCCAGTGCTCTGCACGCAGTAAACGCTCAATCAATATGATTGAATGAATGAATAGGGACCGTCTCTATATATGGCCAACTTGGACTTCCCAAGTGCTTAGTCCAGTGCTCTGCACACAGGAAGTGCTCAATAAATACGATTGAATGAATGAATCGAATTCCCCGGCCGAGTGGGGAGCCGGGACCGCGGTTTGGGCGGTGGCCGGGCCTCGGGGGTCCCGCTGACGGCCCGCTGACGGCCCGCCTCTTCCCTTGCAGTGAGCACTGTGTGATGACCTGGACCGAAAGGGGCATCTACATCTTCGTGCCGCAGAGCGTCCACGTTCTGCTGTGGAGCGAAGTCAAAGGTAAACCTCACCCCCCGCCTTCCATTTCCTTCCGAAGCTTTATATCGGGTCTCTCCACTGCTGAGAAGCGCGGGCTTTTAAAAATAATAATAATATCAATCAATCAATCCATCATATATATTAATGATGGCATTTATTGAGTGCTTACTATGTGCAAAGCACTGTTCTAAGCGCTGGGGAGGTTACAAGGTGATCAGGTTGTCCCATGTGGGGCTCACAGTCTTCATCCCCATTTTACAGATGAGGGAACTGAGGCTCAGAGAAGCAAAGCGACTTGCCCAAAGTCACCCAGCTGACAAGTGGCGGGGCCGGGATTTGAACCCATGACCTCTGACTCCAAAGCCCGGGCTCTTTCCGCTGAGCCACGCTGCTTCTCAATTTATTGAGCGCTTACTGTGTGCAGAGCACTGGACTAAGCGTGTGGGAAGTACGAGTTGGCATCATATATATATATAATAATAATGATGTGCTTTGCACATAGTAAGCGCTTAACAAATGCCATCCTGAGAGAAGCAGCGCGGCTCAGCGGAAAGAGCCCGGGCTTTGGAGTCAGAGGTCATGGGTTCGAATCCCGGCCCCGCCACTTGTCAGCTGGGTGACTTTGGGCAAGTCGCTTCACTTCTCTGGGCCTCAGTTCCCTCATCTGGAAAATGGGGATGAAGACTGGGAGCCCTGCGTGGGACAACCTGATCACCTTGTAACCTCCCCAGCGCTTAGAACAGTGCTTTGCACATGGTAAGTGCTTAATAAATGCCATTCTTATTATCATTATTATTAATAATAGTATAATATAATCATTATATAATAATTATTAACAATAAATAATAAGTAATAATATGATCATGGTATTATGATAGTAATTATAGCATTTATTAGAGAAGCAATGTGGCTCAGTAGCAAGAGCCCAGGCTTTGGAGTCAGAGGTCATGGGTTCAAATCGCAGCTCCACCAACTGTCAGCTGGGTGACTCTGGGCAAATCACTTCACTTCTCTGGGCCTCAGTTCCCTCATCTGGAAAAAGGGGGTTAAGACTGTGAGCCCCCCGTGGGACAAACTGATCACCTTGTAACCTCCCCAGTGCTTAGAACAGTGCTTTGCACATAGTAAGTGCTTAATAAATGCCATGTTTGTTATCATTATCATTATCATTATTAATGATAGTATAATTATAATATAATTAATAATAATTATTAATAATAACAATTGATAATATTATAATATTATGATGATAATAATAGCATTTATTAGAGAAGCAGTGTGGCTCAGTGGCAAGAGCCCGGGCTTTGGAGTCAGAGGTCATGGGTTCAAATCCCGGCTCTGCCAGTTGTCAGTTGTGTGACTTTGGGCAAGTCACTTCACTTCTCTGGGCCTCAGTGATCTCATCTGGCAAATGGGGATTAAAACTGTGAGCCCCCCATGGGACAACCTGATCACCTTGTAACCTCCCCAGCGCTTAGAACAGTGCTTTGCACATGGTAAGTGCTTAATAAAGGCCATTATTATTATTATTGTTACTATTATTAAGTGCTTACTCTGTGCAAAGCACTGTTCTAAGCGCCGGGGGAGATACAAGGTAATCAAGGTGTCCCCCATGGGGCTCCCAGACTTAATCCCCATTTTACAGATGAGGTAACTGAGGCCCAGAGAAGTGAAGTGACTTGCCCAAAGTCACACAGCTGACAAGTGGCGGAGCCGGGATTCGAACCCATGACCTCTGACTCCAAAGCCAGGGCTCTTTCCACTGAGCCACGCTGCTTCTCTATAATGATGGTATTTGTTTAAGCGCTTACCTTGCGCTCGGCACTGTAACAATAATAATAATTTGTGGTCTTTGTTAAGCGCTTACTGTGTGCCAGGCCCCTTAATAATAATAATAATAATAATAATAATAATAATAATAATAATAATGATAGTGGTCTTTGTTAAATGCTTTCTATATGCCAGGCACTGTTCTAAGTGGGTTCAAATTCCGGCTCCGCCAATTGTCAGCTGTGTGACTCTGGGCAAGTCACTTCTCTGTGCCTCAGTTCCCTCATCTTTAAAATGGGGATGAAGACTGTGAGCCTCCCGTGGGACAACCTAATCACCTTGTAACCTCCCCAGCGCTTAGAACAGTGCTTTGCACATAGTAAGCGCTTAATAAATGCCGTTATTATTATTATTATTATCACAAGGTGATCCGGTTGTCCCCCGGGGGGCTCACAGTCTTAACCCCCATTTTACAGCTGAGGGAACCGAGGCCCAGAGAAGTGAAGTGACTTGCTCAAAGTCACCCAGCTGACAAGTGGTGGAGCCAGGATTATTAATAATAATAATAATAATAATGGCATTTATTAAGCACTTACTATGTGCAAAGCACTGTTCTAAGCACTGGGGAGCATGGGCTTTGGAGTCAGAGGTCATGGGTTCAGATCCTGGTTCCGCCACTTGTCAGCTGTGTGACTTTGGGCAAGTCACTTCACTTCTCTGGGCCTCAGTGACCTCATCTGTAAAATGGGAGTTAAGACTGTGAGCCCCCCGTGGGACAACCTAATCACCTTGTAACCTCCCCAGCGCTTAGAACAGTGCTTTGCACATAGTAAGCGCTTAATAAATGCCGTTATTATTATTATTATTATCACAAGGTGATCCGGTTGTCCCCCGGGGGGCTCACAGTCTTAACCCCCATTTTACAGCTGAGGGAACCGAGGCCCAGAGAAGTGAAGTAACTTGCCCAAAGTCACACAGCTGGCGGAGCCGGGATTAGAACCCACGACCTGTGACTCCAAAGCCCGTAATAAACGGCGTCATTATTATTTACAGATATTCAGGACGTGGCCGTCCACAGGAACGAGCTGTTCTGCCTGCACACAACGGGGAAATTGTCGCATTTGTCGTTGCTGGCCGTGGAGCGGTGCGCGGCCCGCCTGCTCAGGAGGGGCTGCTGGGGCCTGGCCGCCCGCGTCTGCTGCCTCTTCCAGAACTCCATCCTTCCCAGCAGAGTGAGGGCGGGGTTGGAGTCCGAGGGCACGGGTTCGAATCCCCCCTCTCTCACACGCCTGTTGTGTGACCTGTGGCAAGTCGCTTAACTTCTCTGAGCCTCTGTTGCCTCATCTGTAAAATGGGGATGAAGACTGTGAGCCCCCCGTGGGACCACCTGATCACCTTGTATCCCCCCACCCCAGTGCGTAGAACAGTGCTTGGCACATAGTAAGCGCTTAACAAATCAATCAATCATATTTATTGAGCACTTACTGTGTGCAGAGCACTGGACAAGCACTTGGGAAGTCCAAGTTGGCAACATCTAGAGACGGTCCCTACCCAACAGTGGGCTCACAGTCTAGAATATATGTATATATGTTTGTACATATTTATTACTCTATTTATTTTACTTGTACATATCTATTCTCTTTTATTTTGTTAGTATGTTTGGTTTTGTTCTCTGTCTTCCCCTTTTAGACTGTGAGACTTTTAGACTGTAGAGACAGTCCCTACCCAACAGTGGGCTCACAGTCTAGAATATATGTATATATGTTTGTGCATATTTATTACTCTATTTATTTTACTTGTACATATCGATTCTCTTTTATTTTATTTTGTTAGTACGTTTGGTTTTGTTCTCTGTCTCCCCCTTTTAGACTGTGAGACTTTTAGACTATAGAGACAGTCCCTACCTAACAGTGGGCTCACAGTCTAGAATATATGTATATATGTTTGTACATATTTATTACTCTATTTATTTTACTTGTACATATCTATTCTCTTTTATTTTGTTAGTATGTTTGGTTTTGTTCTCTGTCTCCCTTTAGACTGTGAGACTTTTAGACTATAGAGACAGTGGGCTCACAGTCTAGAATATATGTATATATGTTTGTACATATTTATTACTCTATTTATTTTACTTATACATATCGATTCTCTTTTATTTTATTTTGTTAGTACATTTGGTTTTGTTCTCTGTCTTCCCCTTTTAGACTGTGAGACTTTTAGACTATAGAGACAGTCCCTACCCAACAGTGGGCTCACAGTCTAGAATATATGTATATATGTTTGTACACATTTATTACTCTATTTATTTTACTTGTACATATCGATTCTCTTATTTTATTTTGTTAGTACGTTTGGTTTTGTTCTCTGTCTCCCCCTTTTAGACTGTGAGACTTTTAGACTATAGAGACAGTCCCTACCCAACAGTGGGCTCACAGTCTAGAATATATGTATATATGTTTGTACATATTTATTACTCTATTTACTTTACTTGTACATAGCTATTCTCTTTTATTTTATTTTGTTAGTATGTTTGGTTTTGTTCTCTGTCTCCCTTTAGACTGTGAGACTTTTAGACTATAGAGACGGTGGGCTCACAATCTAGAATATATGTATATATGTTTGTACATATTTATTACTCTATTTTACTGGTACTTATCGATTCTCTTTTATTTTATTTTGTTAGTATGTTTGGTTTTGTTCTCTGTCTCCCCCTTTTAGACTGTGAGCCCACTCTTGGGTAAGGACTAGTCTCTAGATGTTGCCAACTTGTACTTCCCAAGCACTTAGTCCAGTGCTCTGCACACAGTAAGTGCTCAATAAATACGATTGATTGATTGATTAGAAGGGGGAGACAGAGAACAAAACCAAACATACTAACAAAATAAAATAAATAGAATAGATCTGTACAAGTAAAATAAATAAATAAATAAATAAATTTATTTAAATAAAATAATTAAATTGAATAAATAAATAAATTTACGGCCGACTCGGGAGTACTTTGGGCCACTCGGCTTCTCTGGGCCTAACTTTCCCCTTCTGTCATCATCGTCATCATCATCAATCGTATTTATTAAATGGGGATTCAGCCCCGATCCTCCTCCCTACAGGTTGTGAGCCCTGTGTGGGACAGGGACGGTGTCTGACCCGATCATCTATCGACCCCAGCGCTTACGCTGGACCCGTAGTAAGTGCTTAACAAATATCAAAGTACAGTGCCAAGCACTTAGTACAGTGCTCTGCACACAGTAAGCGCTCAATAAATACGATTAATCGACTGATTGATTGATCAAAGTAATTACTACCGTTAGTGAGTGTCTCCTCTCTGTCGTGCCAGGTACGGAAAACTTTACCCGTCGACAAGCTGGAGCACTTGAAATCCCAACTGGACGCCTCCACCCAAGGCGACCTCATCGCCCAGCTGGACGACACGATTTCCAAGCTGGAACCTCTAGGTTCTGCCTGCAGCAGCAGAAGGAGCTCCATTTCATCGCACGTAAGCGGATGGAGACTGCCGGGGTCCTTTCCATCTCTCGAGGGGATTTTCCGGCCTCCCCCGACCGGCTCGGGTTCCCTCGTCCGTCTGGGAAGTTAGTTTCCTCGGGATGCGCCTGCGGTGGGAAACTCGTTCCCTTGCGGACGTGCCTGCTGTCTCCGGGCAGCTGAAAGAGAGAGAGCCACACCGAGGGTCAGCCCTCTTATCACTTCCCATTAGAGAAGCAGCGTGGCTCAGTGGAAAGAGCATAGGCTTGGGAGTCAGAGGTCATGGGTTCAAGTCCCGGCTCCGCTGCCTGTCAGCTGTGTGACTTTGGGCAAGTGGCTTCACTTCTCTGGACCTCAGTTCCCTCATCTGGTAAATGGGGATGAAGACTGGGAGCCCCACGTGGGACAACCTGATCACTTTGTATCCTCCCCAGCGCTTAGAACAGTGCTTTGTACATAGTAAGCGCTTAACAAAATACCAAAATTATTCCCGTTCGGCCTCCTCCATCGTCAGATGCCGGGGATTCTCTTTCCAACTGGAGACTCTCCCCTGTGATCTCAAAACCAGGCCTTTCCGAGTGGCCCGCAGTGGGGCCTGGCACGTAGAGCAATGGGGCTTAGTGGTCCCCAGAGGGAAATCAATCAATCAATCAATCAATCGTATTTATTGAGCGCTTACTGTGTGCAGAGCACTGTACTAAGCGCTTGGGAAGTACAAATTGGCAACATATAGAGACAGTCCCTACCCAACAGTGGGCTCACAGTCTAGAAGGGGGAGACAGAGAACAAAACCACACATATTAACAAAATAAAATAAATAGAATAGATATGTACAAGTAAAATAAATAGAGTAATAAATATGTACAAACATATATACAGGTGCTGTGGGGAAGGGAAGGAGATAAGACGGGGGGATGGAGAGGGGGACGAGGGGGAAAGGAAGGAAGGAAGGGGAGAGGAAGGAAGAGGAAGGAGGGGGCTGAGTGTGGGAAGGCCTCCTGGAGGAGGTGAGCTCTCAGTAGGGCCTTGAAGGGAGGAAGAGAGCGAGCTTGGCGGATGGGCAGAGGGCGGGCATTCCAGGCCCGGGGGATGATGTGGGCCGGGGGTCGATGGCGGGACAGGCGAGAACGAGGTACGGGGAGGAGATTAGCGGTGGAGGAGCGGAGGGTGCGGGCTGGGCTGGAGAAGGAGAGAAGGGAGGAGAGGTAGGAGGGGGCGAGGGGATGGATGGACAGCCTTGAAGCCCAGGGTGAGGAGTTTCTGCCTGATGCGCAGATTGATTGGTAGCCACTGGAGATTATTGAGGAGGGGAGTAACATGCCCAGAGCGTTTCTGGACAAAGACAATCCGGGCAGCGGCGTGAAGTATGGACTGAAGTGGGGAGAGACACGAGGATGGGAGATCAGAGAGGAGGCTGATGCAGTAGTCCAGACTTGATAGGATGAGAGCTTGAACGAGCAGGGCAGCGGTTGGGATGGAGAGGAAAGGGCGGATCTTGGCAATGTTGCAGAGCTGAGACCGGCAGGTTTTGGTGACGGCTTGGATGTGAGGGGTGAACGAGAGAGCGGAGTCGAGGATGACACCAAGGTTGCGGGCCTGTGAGACGGGAAGGATGGTAGTGCCGTCAACAGTGATGGGAAAGTCAGGGAAAGGGCAGGGTTTGGGAGGGAAATCACTCACATCATTGTTTTGGCCGCAGGTGAGGCAACCTTTTTTTTTTATGTTACTTGTTAAGCCCAGGCCTGGGAATCAGATGACCTGGATTCATTCATTCATTCATTCAATCGTATTTATTAATAATAATAATGATGGCATTTATTAAGCACTTACTATGGGCAAGGCACCGTTCTAAGCGCTGGGGAGGTTACAAAGTGATCAGGTTGTCCCACAGGGGACTCGCAGTATTAATCCCCGTTTTACAGGTGAGGTAACTGAGGCACAGAGAAGTTAAGCGGCTTGCCCAAAGTCACACAGCTGACAGTTGTCAGACCCGGGATTTATTGAGCGCTTACTGTGTGCAGAGCACTGTACTAAGCGCTGGGGAAGGACATTTCTAATCCCAGCTCTACCACCGGCCCCTCTGTGTAACCACTCACTTTGCTTCTCTGGGCCTCCCCTTCCTCATCTGTCAAATTAGACCGGGCGCCCCAGGCGGGACACGGACTGCGGCCAACCTGATTGCACCCACCCCAGTGCAGAGTAGAGTATTTACTTATTTTATGTGTACATATTCTATTTATTTTATTTTGTTCAGATGATTTGTCGTCTGTCTCCCCCTTCTAGACTGTGAGCCCGCTGTGGGGTAGGGACCGTCTCTTTCTGTTGCCGACTTGGACTTCCCAAGCGCTTAGTCCAGGGCTCTGCACACAGTAAGCGCTCAATAAATACGATTGAATGAATGAATGAATGAAAGGCACCGGTTACCAAATTCCACCGTCGTAAAGGAAAGCTAATCCAAAACTTTGGGGAGGATGTTGGGGTGAGCTTGTCGCAGAATCTGATCCGCCAAGGTGCTCCAGTGCTCTTCCTCGTGATTTAGTTGGAGAAATGAGGGACGGTGAATTTGGTGGGGGTCTCGGTGACCCAGCCAGATTCATTCATTCATTCATTCAATCAGCAGAGCGGGGAATGAGCTCTTACTGGGCCCCGCTGCTCCTCGGCTTTGCCCCCGCGGCGCCGTATCCGGTCGGGTGGCCCGGAATTCCCTCGGACCCCTCAAGGATAAGGATTCGCTCATCCCTCACGCGTAGTTCCCTGTTATTTCCAGGAAAGCTTCAGCGTCCTGGACTCTGGCATCTATCGGGTCATTAGTCGAAGAGGCAGCCAGTCCGACGACGACTCTTGCTCCCTGCACAGCCAGACCCTTTCGGAAGATGAGCGACTTAAAGAGTTCACCTCCCATCAGGAGGAAGACCAAGCCGACCAGGGTAACCCGCAAAGAAGTGGAGGGTCGTTTTTTCGGGGGGTGGTGAGGGAGGGAGGTCACGGGTGGCTGCTGACTTGGATGAATTCTGTCCGTCTGTTTGGTCTCTATCGACTTGCGTTGAGGCCGTGAGGTCACTGGGAGTAGCAGGTTTCCCGTAGTTCCTTTCTCATCACCTTTAGGAACAAACCATCATTACTTGTGGCGTACCCTCACAGTTTTCAGGTCCTAGAAAAGTTGATTGGTCAGAACAGAGCAGCCCGCAAAAGATGGTTTTCTCTTTCATAAATCTACCCAATTATTCTCCATCTCGGGAGGGAAAGAAATCACAGGAATTTTTCAGGATAGTGCTTTGCACATAGTAAGCGCTTAATAAATGCCATTAGAAAAAAAAAAAAAGGATATTCCCGATACAGTTGGGAAGAAATTTGTGACCCAAAACGTCCAATTCTTTGTTGCCCAGATGTTTTCACTGTAGGTCATCCTGTACATAATAATAATGGCATTTATTAAGTGCTTACTATGTGCAAAGCAGCGCTGGGGAGGTTGCAAGGTGATCAGGTTGTCCCGCGGGGGGTCACAGTCTTAATCCCCATTTTCCAGATGGGGGAACTGAGGCCCAGAGAAGTTAATTGACTTGCCCAAAGTCACACAGCTGACAATTGGCCGAGCCGGGGTTTGAACCCGTGACCTCTGACTCCAAAGCCCGGGCCCTTTACATGTGATAAAACTTTCGTTAAAATCCCCCCCTCACACATCCCGGCCAGGTGGGGTTTTGGACTTTGCTGCCACTAGTTACTCATTTCAACTTTTTTTTAATTTTCATTCAAGCGTGACACCCCGACATGACGTGCGTGACTTTGTGTTTGTTTTTCCTTAATCCCATCCATTAGACCATGTCTCTCATGCTTCAGCGCTGGCCGAGACCGATCGGAACGAAACTTTCCTCCCATTCAGTATCCCATTGTCATTTCGTTCTCCATCTCCTCTCGTCTCCCTCCAGGCCGTCAAGGAAAGGTAAACCGAAGCAGTCTCGTAAACCGAAGCTGACATTACGTTGCTAGGGCCGAATCCGGTGGGATTTTATTTTTCCACAGAAGAAAGAGGCTTTTAGCTCCGAAGAGAAGGTAGCCGAATGTCTCAGACGAGGAAAAGGAAGATATTTTTGCAAAATCCGTTGCTGCCGGGCTTTGAGGAAAGGATCCGGGTTGCGTGAATTGCCTGAACACTATGTTTGTTCACGGCCTGTATAAATGCACCATATCTGGAAAGCCTTTTCTCCAGGAGTCTCTTCTTAAGGATCACGTGGCCGCCCATGGTCAAAGCTTACTGAAGTGTCGTCATTGTAATTTTTAATCCAATTTCCCAAGGGGTTTCAATCAATCAATCAATCAATCGTATTTATTGAGCACTTACTGTGCGCAGAGCACTGTACTAAGCACTTGGGAAGTACAATTTGGCAACATATACAGTCCCTACCCAACAGTGGGCTCACAGTCTAAAAGGGGGAGACAGAGAACAAAACCGAACATACTAACAAAATAAAATAAATAGAATAGATATGTACAAGTACAATAAATAAATAAATCATCATCATCATCATCAGTCGCATTTATTGAGCGCTTACTATGTGCAGAGCACTGTACTAAGCTCTTGGGAAGTACAAATTGGCAGCATATAGAGACAGTCCCTACCCAACATTGGGCTCACAGTCTAAAAGGGGGAGACAGAGAACAAAACCGAACATACTAACAAAATAAAATAAATAGAATAGATATGTACAAGTAAAATAAATAAATAAATCATCATCATCAATCGCATTTATTGAGCGCTTACTATGTGCAGAGCACTGGACTAAGCGCTTGGGAAGTCCAAGTTGGCAACATCTAGAGACGGTCCCTACCCAACAGTGGGCTCACAGTCTAAAATAATATATAATATATATAATATATAATATAATATAATATAATATAATATAAAATAAATAAATAGAGTAATAAATCTGTACATACATATATACAGGTGCTGTGGGGAAGGGAAGGAGGTAAGATGAGGGGGATGGAGAGGGGGAGAGTTTCAAGAATTTAACCATTCACAGTGAATAATAGGGCAGTAAATAGGTGATTGATGCAGTCGAGCCGTCCGAAGGGCTGACTTGATTTTGTAATGTTTCATTTGTCAGGGCGCGGCCTAGGATTTTGTCCTGTGAATACGAGGGGAGCTTTATCCTCCCTTTTCTTAGTATAGGCCTGCTTCGTTCAGGCCTCTTTATTAGGGCATTTCCGAATTGAAGCAGTGTGGCCTAATGGATAGAGCCTGGGAGACAGAAGGACCTTGCTTCTAATCCCGGCCCCGCCGCTTGTCTGCTCTGTGACCTTAGGCAAGGCACTTCATCATCATCATCATCATCAATCGTATTTATTGAGCGCTTACTATGTGCAGAGCACTGCACTAAGCGCTTGGGAAGTACAAATTGGCAACATATAGAGACAGTCCCTACCCAACAGTGGGCTCACAGTCTAAAAGGGGGAGACAGAGAACAAAACCAAACATACTAACAAAATAAAATAAATAGAATAGATATGTACAAATAAAATAAATAAATAAATAGATAAATAGAGTAAAAAAAATATGTACAAACATCCGGCCCTCACTTACCTCTGCAAAATGGGGATCAAGATGGTGAGTCCCATATCAATCTATCAGTCGTATTTATTGAGCGCTTACTGTTTGCAGAGCACTGGACTAAGCGCTTGGGAAGTCCAAGTTGGCAACATATAGAGACGGTCCCTACGCAACAGTGGGCTCGCAGTCTAGAAGGGGGAGGCAGAGAACAAAACAAAACATATTAACAAAATAAAATAAATAGAATAAATATGTACAAATAAAATAAATAGAGTAATAAATGCATACAAACATATATACATCTATCTATACAGGTATATACAGGCAATAATTTCCTCATTGCCCTTAGGAAGGACTAATTTCTACCCCTCTCTAGCCATTTATTTAAAGAAGCAGCGTGGCTCAGTGGAAAGAGCACGGGTTTTGGAGTCAGAGGTCATGGGTTCAAATGCCGCCCCTGCCACTTGCCAGCTGTGCGATTTTGGGCAAGTCACTTCACTTCTCTGTGCCTCAGTTACCTCATCTGTAAAATGGGGATTAAGACTGTGAGCCCCGTGTGGGACAATCTGATCACTTTGAAACCTCCCCAGCGCTTAGAACAGTGCTTTGCACATAGTAAGCGCTTAATAAATGCCATTATTATTATTATTGATCCCTCTGCAGTCCAGGGCATAGAATCTTGTACCTGCTCAAGTCAGTCAATGAGAAGTAGCATATCTCAGTGGAAAGAGCCCGGGCTTTGAAGTCAGAGGTCATGGGTTCGAATCCCGCCTCCGCCAATTGTCAGCTGTGTGACTTTGGGCAAGTCACTTCACTTCTCTGTGCCTCGGTTCCCTCATCTGTAAAATGGGGATGAAGACTGTGAGTCCCTCATGGGACAACCTGATCACCTTGTATCCACCCCAGCGCTTAGAACAGTGCTTTGCACATAGTAAGCGCTTAACAAATGCCATCATTATTATTATTATTATTATTAGTTGGTCATATGTTTTGAGCACTTACCGTGTGCAGAGCACTGTACTAAGCAGTTGGGAGAGTACAGCAGAAGAGAGTTGGTAGCCACGTCCCCCTCCCACAACGAGCTGACTGTCTAGAGGGAGAGACAGATAGTAATATAAATCAATCAGTCAATCAATCGTATTTATTGAGCGCTTACTGTGTGCAGAGCACTGTACTAAGCGCTTGGGAAGTACAAATTGGCAACATATAGAGGCAGTCCCTACCCAACAGTGGGCTCACAGTCTAAAAGGATAAATTATGACTGTGGAGAAGTGGGGTGGGGCTGAGGGAGGGGAGAAAGAGGGTGGAAATCCAATTGCAAAGGCAACCAAGAAGGGAATGGGAGAAGAGGAAATAAGGGATTCGTCGGGAAAGGCCTCTTGGAGGAGATGTGCTTTTCATAACGCTAATGTCTCTTGCTCGCCCAAGGAGCCGGAGTTGGTGTTTGCACTGGTCCTTTGTGTGGGTTTGAAGAATCCAAAGTGGAGGCCGAACTTCCCGTCTCTGACTGACCATTTTGATGCTAGCGATGCCTGCCTACTTGTTTTGTTCTGTTGTCTGTCTCCCCCTCCTATCATCATCATCATCATCAATCGTATTTATTAAGCGCTTACTATGTGCAGAGCACTGTACTAAGCGCTTGGGAAGTACAAATTGGCAACATATAGAGACAGTCCCTACCCAACATTGGGCTCACAGTCTAAAAGGGGGAGACAGAGAATAAAACCAAACATACTAACAAAATAAAATAAATAGAATAGATATGTACAAGTAAAATAAATAAATAAATAAATAGAGTAATAGATCTGTACAAACATATATACATATATACAGGTGCTGTGGGGAAGGGAAGGAGGTAAGATGGGGGGATGGAGAGGGGGAGGAGGGGGAGAGGAAGGAGGGGGCTCAGTGTGGGAAGGCCTCCTGGAGGAGGTGAGCTCTCAGTAGGGCCTTGAAGGGAGGAAGAGAGCCAGCTTGGCGGGTGGGCAGAGGGAGGCCATTCCAGGCCCGGGGGAGGACGTGGGCCGGGGGTCGATGGCGGGACGGGCGAGAACGAGGCCTAACGGTGAGGAGATTAGCGGCGGAGGAGCGGAGGGTGCGGGCTGCGCTGGAGAAGGACAGAAGGGAGGGGAGGTAGGAGGGGGCCAGGGGATGGATGGATGGACAGCCTTGAAGCCCAGGGTGAGGAGTTTCTGCCTGATGCGCAGATTGATTGGTAGCCACTGGAGATTATTGAGGAGGGGAGTGATATGCCCAGAGCGTTTCTGGACAAAGATAATCCGGGCAGCAGCATGAAGTATGGATTGAAGTGGGGAGAGACATGAGGATGGGAGATCAGAGAGAAGGCTGGTGCAGTAGTCCAGACGAGATAGGATGAGAGCTTGAACGAGCAGGGTAGCGGTATGGATGGAGAGGAAAGGGCGGATCTTGGCAATGTTGCGGAGCTGAGACCGGCAGGTTTTGGTCACGGCTTGGATGTGACTGCGAGCCCGTTGTTGGGTAGGGATTGTCTCTATCTGTTGCTGACTTCTCTGCATGCAGTAAGCGCTCAGTAAATGCGACTGAATGAATGACTGACGAGATGCGGTCACCGGTTCCCCAGAATGGCACTTGGGTGGCGAAGCAGCCCTCGTAGAGCCCAATTATGAAGGACGAAATTCCAAGTTGGGGATTGGGCCGTGCCACTTGATCTGAAGTGAAGCATAAAGTCCGAGACATTTCCTTTGTTAGAAAGGCCGGTGTCTTTCAAAAGGCAGGTGAATAAGCCCAAGCTCCGCTTCAGAGTACAAAACCAAACATACTAACAAAATAAAATAAATAGAATAGATATGTACAAGTAAAATAAATAAATAGAGTAATAAATCTGTACAAACATATATACATATATGCAGGTGCTTTGGGGAAGGGAAGGAAGGAAGGGCCAGATGGGGAGGGCCTCGGTTAGATCCGGAGAGGAAACGGCGGCATTGGACCGACCCTCGCTGTTTCTCTGGCGGAAACCGCGGCGCCGGAATCACTGGGGTTCGAAGGAATCCAGTAACGCCTGGATTTTCTAAGGAATCCAGGAACGCCTGGATTTTTCTGGTTTAGAGACAACCTTGCGTCCTCCCCCTCTCCATCCCCCCCATCTACCTCCTTCCCTTCCCCACAGCACCTGTATATATGTTTGTACATATTTATTACTCTATTTATTTTACTTGTGCATATCTATTCTATTTTATTTTGTTAGTATGTTTGGTTTTGTTCTCTGTTTTCCCCCTTTATAATAATGATGGCATTTGTTAAGTGCTTACTATGTGCTTTAGACTGTGAGCCCACTGTTGGGTAGGGACTGTCTCTCTATGTTGCCAACTTGTACTTCCCAAGCGCTTAGCCCGGTGCTCTGCACTCAGTAAGCGCTCAATAAATACGATTGATTGATTGATTGATTGATTTGGCTTCTAGCGTCTCCAGCTTCGTGCGGAAGACGACCGAGAAGATCGTCACCCTCCACCCGGGCCCCGACCCAAGAGGGAGAGCGGAGCCCAGAGACGACGAGGCCACCCGGGAGGAGGTGGTCGACGCGGTCGCCGTCCCCTGCCTGCAGGCCGAAGAGAACGAGTAAGAACCGGTCGGTCGGGCCTATTTATTGAGCGCCTTCTGTGTGCGGAACACAGCTGGGTGACTTTGGGCAAGTCACTTAATTTCTCTGGGCCTCAGTTCCCTCATCTGGAAAGTGGGGATGAAGACTGTGGGCCCCCCCGTGGGACAACCTCCCCAGCATAGTAAGCGCTTAATTAATACCATCGTAATTATTATTATTATTGGGAGAAGACAATAGAACAAATGCAGCAGTCAACCCCCGCCCACAGCGAGATAAGTGCCGTGGGGCTGATTCATTCATTCAATCGTATTTATTGAGCGCTTACTGGGTGCAGAGCACTGTACTAAGCGCTTGGGCAGTACAAATCGGCAACATCTAGAGACGGTCCCTACCCAACAACGGGCTCAGAGTCTAGAAGGGGGAGACGGACGACAAAACAAAACACGTGGACAGGTGTCGGGTCAGCAGAATAAATAGAAATAAAGCTAGATGCACATCATTAACAAAATAAATAGAATGGTAAATATGTACAAGTAAAATAAATAGAGTAATAAATCTGTACAAACATACAGGTGCTGTGGGGAGGGGACGGAGGTAGGGCGGGGGAGGATGGGGAGGAGGAGAGGAAAAAGGAGGCTCAGTCTGGGAGAGACTGAGTCTCTCTATATACATTCATTCATTCATTCAGTCGTATTTAGTAAGCGCTTACTGTGTGCAGAGCACTGTACTAAGCGCTTGGGAAGTACAAGTTGGCAACATATAGAAGTACTTAGTATAGAGCTGAGCCCGCGATAAGCGCCCAATGGCTACCATCAACTGATTGAACAAAATGGCGCTAGGTTTTCAGACTGGGAGTTGCTGATGGAGAAAGGGAGCAAGTCAGGGTGATGCCGACGGGAGTGGGAGAAGAGGAAAGGGGGACTTAATCAGGGAATCAATCAATCAATCCATCGTATTTATTGAGCGCTTACTGTGTGCAGAGCACTGTACTAAGCACTTGGGAAGTCCAAGTTGGCAACATATAGAGACGGTCCCTACCCAACAGTGGGCTCTCAGTCTAGAAGGGGGAGACAGACAACAAAACAAAACATATTAACAAAATAAAATAAATAGAATAAATACATACAAATATGCCCAGTGAGAGGTCCTGAGCCTCAGAGACGTGAACGACTCAGTTCTGAAGGATGCCTGCTATCCATTAATTCATTATCCATTATAGTAATTCACTATTCATTATCCACCTCGCCATCAGCAGCATGGCCTAGAGGGAGTCAGAAGGACCTGGGTTCTAATCCCGGCTCCGCCACTTGTCTGCGGTGTGGCCTTGGGCAAGTCACCTCACTGCTCTTTGCCTCAGTTCCCTCATCTGTGAAATGGGGATTAAGACTGTGAGGCTCATGTGGGGCATGGACTGTTGTTCCGTTCAACCCGATGAGCTTGTATGTCTCTATATGTTGCCACCTTGTACTTCCCAAGTGCTTAGTACAGTGCTCTGCACACAGTAAGTGCTCAATAAATACGATTGATTGATTGATTGATTATCAGACACGTAGGAAGTGTTTCACAGATACCATTAAAAAAAGAGCAGGGCTTTGGCTTTCTTTCTCCTCTTTAAATCAACAGTGTCCTTCCTCCCTCCCACAAAAAAACCCAAACCAGAGACCTCCCCCCAACCCCCTTTTTTTAAATGTTGTGTCTCCCGTGCATCTTTTCCATATTTCTTCCAAGGATCGAAGTAAGTAATGAACCTCCAGAAGAAGACCAACTTCGGGAGCTCAAGTTGGCGACGGCGGAAACGAGGTAAATGAGTGTTTGGAATAAAAGCAGAGGCTTCAGTTGGGCTTGGGGATCGGAAAATCAATTAATCGTATTTATTGAGCGCTTACTGTGTGCAGGGCACTGTACTAAGCACTTGGGAAGTACAAGTTGGCAACATTTAGAGACAGCCCCGACCCAACAGTGGGCTCACAGTCGAAAAGCAGCGGGGCGAGGCTTCCACAGCAAGAGAAGCAGCGTGGCTCAGTGGAAAGAGCCCGGGCTTTGGAGTCAGAGGGCATGGGTTCAAATCCTGGCTCCGCCAATTGTCAGCTGGGTGACTTTGGGCAAGTCACTTCACTTCTCTGGGCTTCAGTTCCCTCATCTAGAAAATGGGGATTAAGACTATGAGCCCCCCGTGGGACAACCTGATCACCTTGTAACTTCCCCAGCGCTTAGAAGAGGGCTTTGCATGTAGTAAGTGCTTAATAAATGCCATTATTATTATTATTATTATTATAGAACCAAGCTCCAAGATCCCCTTGTGGTGTTTGAGCCAGCGTCCCTGCGAGAGGCTTTGCGGGAATGGCTCGTCTGCCTAGAGAAAACATTTGACCCCAAGGAAATCTCCCGCCTGGCACAGGAGGAGCAGAAGGAGGAGGAAGAGGAGGAGGAGGAGAGCGACTCTTTAGGGAAGAAAGGCCGGAAAACATTTGACCCCAAGGAAATCTCCCGCCTGGCACAGGAGGAGCAGAAGGAGGAGGAAGAGGAGGAGGAGGAGAGCGACTCTTTAGGGAAGAAAGGCCGGGAAGAATCTCTTCCCCGCGAATCCCAAAGCACCATTTTGGCATCAGGCCTCGGGCAGAACCCGAGCTGCAGCGAAGATCCCGGAGGCAAAGGAGCCCGGGAAACGGCTGGGGATTTGGAGGAAGCCTCAAGAAGCCGTTGTTTCCGAGTCTCTTCTCCTTGTTTCATAGACGAGGACGTGCGGAGGGACTTGGGACAGCTGGCCAGTCTGTGTCTGGAGTTAAACGTGTCCACGGCTGAGAGCGGGTGGACGGGAGGCCCCGGTGACCGAGCCAGCCAGTCGCCCGCTCCCTGGCCCCCAGCCTGCCAATTCATCCAGAATTTCTTTTTCCTCCTGGATCTGAAGAGAGTAAAGCAGTGCGTCCGAACTAGTTACGCCGACAATCCCAGGGTCTGGGAGACGTACGTCGACGGGTTGAAAGGTAGGAATGGCGTGGCCTTTGGATTTAGGGGTGGGGCAGCTTTCGGGGGTGGCTTTGGCTCAGTTCAGAGTTCATCATCATCATCAATCATATTTATTGAGCGCTTACTGGGTGCAGAGCACTGTACTAAGCGCTTGGGAAGTACAGATTGGCAACATATAGAGACAGTCCCTGCCCAACAGTTGGCTCACAGTCTAAAAGGGGGAGACAGAGAACAAAACCAAACATACTAACAAAATAAATAGAATAGATATGTACAAGTAAAATAAATAAATAGAGTAATAAATATGTACAAACATATATACATATATACAGGTACTGTGGGGAAGGGAAGGAGGTAAGATGGGGGAGATGGAGAGGGGGACGAGGGGGAGAGGAGGGAAGGGACTCAGTCTGGAAAGGCCTCCTAAGAGTTGAAGGAAGCAGCGGGGTCTAGTGGAAGTAGTCAGAATAATAATAATGATAATAATAATAATAATAATGGCATTTATTAAGCGCTTACTATGTTGAAAGCACTGTTCTAAGTGCTGGGGAGGTTACAAGGTGATCAGGTTGTCCCTCGTGGGGCTCGCAGTCTTAATCCCCATTTTCCAGATGAGGTAACTGAGGCCCAGAGAAGTGAAGTGACTTGCCCAAAGTCACACAGCTGACAATTGGCAGAGCTGGGACTTGAACCCATGACTTCTGACACCAAAGAATAATAATAATAATAATAATTTTGGTATTTGTTAAGCACTTACTTTGTGCAAACCACTGTTCTAAGCACTGGGGAGGATACAAGGTGATCAGGTTGTCCCGTGTGGGGCTCTCAGTCTTAATCCCCATTTTACAAATGAGGTAACTGAGGCCCAGAGAAGTGAAGTGACTTGCCCAAAGTCACACAGCTGACAATTGGCAGAGCCGGGATTTGAACCCATGACTTCCGACACCAAAGCCCGGGCTCTTTCCTACTGAGCCACACTGCTTCTCTAAAAATAAAGTATGGAACGCTTCACGAATTTGCGTGTCATCCCCAGAAGACCTGGGTTCTAATTCCGGCTGTTTTCCCATCACCTGCCATATGACTTGGGTGGGTCATTTTACTTCTCCAGGCCTAGGTTTCCTTATCTGCAGACTGTGGGGGGATGTATGTCTAGAGAAGCAGCATGGCTCAGTGGAAAGAGCCCAGGCTTTGGAGTCAGAGGTCATGGGTTCTAATCCCGGCTCCGCCACTTGTCAGCTGTGTGACTTTGGGCAAGTCACTTCACTTCTCTGGGCCTCAGTTCCCTCATCTGTAAAATGGGGATTAAGACCGGGAGCCCGCCCTGGGCCAACCTGATCACCTTGTAACCTCCCCAGCACTTAGAACAGCGCTTTGCACATAGTAAGCGCTTAATAAATGCTATCATTATTATTATTATTACTCCCTCACACGTAGACGGCAAGCTCCATGTGGGACAGGGATTATATTACCTTGTATCTACTTCAGCCTTAATACAGTGTTTTGGCACGTAGTAAGCGCTTAATAAATACCACAGTTATTCAGTATTATTGATGATAGTTTGGGTCTCCTTGGAGACTGAGTTTATCCTACATTTTCCCCACCGCCTAATTAATTAACTGGAAAGCAGGAATTCTCCACCCCCCAACCACATCCCATCTAGTTGGCATCTGTGAGCTCTGTGGTGGTCAAGGAGAACATCAATCAATCGTATTTATTGAGCGCTTACCGTGTGCAGAGCACTGTACTAAGCGCTTGGAACATCCCACTCAGCAGGTGTCAACACGCTGACTGGGTCTTCGCCTCCGGAACTACCGTGTGGGGCGCGACTCAGGCCTCGAGGCTTTTCAAAATCCGGGAGAATCTACCTAGCCAGAAAAAAGCCCACCACATCCCAAATCACCTGACATAGAGTATTACAGAATTTACAGATTCTGAAGATCTAGTTTAGCGACTTTAACGATCCAGTGGCGTTCTCATCGTAGCAGTTCAGCGCTTAGAAAGCAGCGTATTTTTTGCCCTCCTAAACGGAAGGGTCCGGGTGTCTCCTGCCGAGATGGAGAGAAGGGGATTTTGAACCTCAAAATTAGTTTTATAACAATGGAAAACCGTTCTGGCCGTTTGAGGGCTCTTGGGCAAACAACGCCCAAGAATCCTCTGAACTTTTGGATTTTCGTTGGTTACTTCCCAGGGCTGGTTAGAAGGGGTGTGGAGGGAAGGAGAGGGAGAGAGAGGGGAAGGAGAGGAAGAAAGAGTGGGAGAGAGGAGGGAAGGAGAGGAAGAAAGAGAGGGAGAGAGGGGAAGGAGAGGAAGAAAGTGGGAGAGAGGAGGGAAGGAGAGGAAGAAAGAGTGGGAGAGAGGAGGGAAGGAGAGGAAGAAAGAGAGGGAGAGAGAGGGGAAGGAGAGGAAGAAAGAGTGGGAGAGAGGAGGGAAGGAGAGGAAGAAAGAGAGGGAGAGGGGGAAGGAGAGGAATAAAGAGTGGGAGAGAGGAGGGAAGGAGAGGAAGAAAGAGAGGGAGAGAGAGAGGAAGAAAGGGAGAGAGGGGAAGGAGAGGAAGAAAGAGAGGGAGGGGGGGAAGGAGAGGAAGAAAGGGAGAGAGAGGGGAAGGAGAGGAAGAAAGAGGGAGAGGGGAAGGAGAGGAAGAAAGAGGGAGAGGGGAAGGAGAGGAAGAAAGGGAGAGAGGGGAAGGAGAGGAAGGAAGAAGGAGAGAGAGGGGAAGGAGAGGAAGAAAGAGGGAGAGGGGAAGGAGAGGAAGAAAGGGAGAGAGAGGGGAAGGAGAGGAAGAAAGAGAGGGAGAGAGAGGGGAAGGAGAGGAAGAAAGAGGGAAAGAGAGGGGAAGGAGAGGAAGAAAGAGAGGGAGAGGGGAAGGAGAGGAAGAAAGGGAGAGAGAGGGGAAGGAGAGGAAGAAAGAGAGGGAGAGAGAGGGGAAGGAGAGGAAGAAAGAGGGAAAGAGAGGGGAAGGAGAGGAAGAAAGAGGGAAAGAGAGGGGAAGGAGAGGAAGAAAGAGAGGGAGAGGGGAAGGAGAGGAAGAAAGAGGGAGAGAGGGGAAGGAGAGGAAGGAAGAGGGAGAGGGGAAGGAGAGGAAAAAAGAGAGGGAGAGAGGGGAAGGAGAGGAAGAAAGAGGGAGAGAGAGGGGAAGGAGAGGAAGAAAGAGGGAGAGAGGGGAAGGAGAGGAAGAAAGAGGGTGAGAGGGAGGGAGGAATGGAGGGAAGGAGAGGAAGGGAAACAGAGAGCAGGAGAGAGAGAAAGGGAAAGTGTTGCATTTTATTCAAATATGCTGAAAGTGACTGGCCTTTTTGCATGTATGTGTTACATTTCGTTCAAAGAAGCTGGAAACAACGGGCCTGTGTGGGTGTGAAATGTCATTCAAAGAAGCTGGAAATGACGTTTCTGTGTGTCTGTGTTACATTTCATTCAAAGAAGCTGGCAACAACTAGCTTTTATCTTTCAGAACTGACTGAGTCTGGTCCTGTGTGTCAGGCAATAGAAGCTGGAGATCTCCCGGCCGTAATGACCCTGTTAGATGACCTGTCCCCCTGGGATAGCCCTCTGCTTCTGGGTCACGCTGCAAGGTAGGCCATCAATCAATCAATCAATCAATCGTATTTATTGAGCGCTTGCTGTGTGCAGAGCACTGTACTAAGCGCTTGGGAAGTACAAGTTGGCAACATATAGAGGCGGTCCCTACCCAAACAGTGGGCTCACAGTCTAGCGATCTAAGCGATCGGGAGAGGACAACACAGCACAATTAGCAGCCACGTTCCCCGCCCGATGCCACAGATGCCAGTGTGACGCTGTATGCAGTCAGGAGGCTTCGAGTTCAACGCTAATATTTGTCGTCCACACAGGTTGTATGAGAAATTTGGGGAAAGAGCTCTGCGGCCCTTAATCCGGTTCTACCCCTCCATCCTGCCGGCGGACATCATGTGTCTGTGTCGCCACGATCCCGCTCATTTTTTGGCCTATTTGGATCATCTCGTCAAATCAAGGCCCGAAGACCAAAGGTAGAGACTTTCCCCCCCCCACCTTACCTCCTTCCCTTCCCCACAGCACCTGTATATATGTATATATGTTTGTACATATTTATTACTCTATTTATTTTACTTGTACATATCTATTCTATTTATTTTATTTTGTTAATATGTTTGGTTTTGTTCTCTGTCTCCCCCTTCTAGACTGTGAGCCCACTGTTGGGTAGGGACCGTCTCTATATGGCTTTTTTTTTTTGGTTGTTTTTTTTTTTTAATGGCATTTATTAAGCGCTTACTATGTGCAAAACACTGTTCTAAACACTGGGGAGGTTACAAGGTGATCAAGGTGTCCCACAGGGGGCTCACAGTCTTAATCCCCATTTTACAGATGAGGGAACTGAGGCCCAGAGAAGTGAAGTGACTTGCCCAAAGTCACACAGCTGACAGTTGGCGGAGCCGGGATTTGAACCCGTGACCTCCGACTCCAAAGCCCGGGCTCTTTCCACTGAGCCACCCTGCTTCTCTCCACTGAGCCACGCTGCTTCTCAAGTTGCCAACTTGTACTTCCTAAGCACTTAGTCCAGTGCTCTGCACACAGTAAGCGCTCAATAAATACGATTGAAAGAATGAATATATGTTGCCAACTTGTACTTCCCAAGCACTTAGTCCAGTGCTCTGCACACAGTAAGCGCTCAATAAATACGATTGAAAGAATGAATATATGTTGCCAACTTGTACTTCCCAAGCACTTAGTACAGTGCTCTGCACACAGTAAGCGCTCAATAAATACGATTGATTGATTGATTGATTATTTACCGTGAGCAGGATTTCCCTGGAATTGTATTTCCCGGCTAGGGAGAAACGTCACTTCAGAAACAAAGAGGTCCTGTTGCTGTTTGGTTGGAGACTGTTGCGTGATGGGCCCGCAAGGCCTGACCTTTGCTGTCTTTTAATAGCTAACTAATAATGATAATAATGAAAAATTATGGTATTTGGTAAGTGCTTACTAAGTGCCAGCCACCGTTCTAGACGCTGGGGTGAAATACAAGTTAATTAGGTTGGACACAGTCCCTGTCCCACATGGGGCTCACAGTCCTTTCTTTTTTTAATCGTATTTATTGAGCGCTTACTGTGTGCAGAGCACTGTACTAAGCGCTTGGAAAGTACAAGGCTGTCCCTTGTACTTTTAAGGCTTAGAGAAGCAGCGTGGCTCAGTGGAAAGAGCCCGGGCTTTGGAGTCCGAGGTCATGGGTTCAAATCCGGGCTCCGCCAACTGTCAGCTGTGTGACTTTGGGCAAGTCACTTCATTTCTCTGAGCCTCAGTTACCTCATCTGTAAAATGGGGATGAAGACTGTGAGCTCCCCGTGGGACAACCTGATCACCTTGTATCCTCCCCAGCGCTTAGAACAGTGCTTTGCACATAGTAAGTGCTTAATAAATACCATTATTATTATTATTATTATTATTATTATTATTATTACAAGTTGGCAACAAATAGAGACGGTCCCTACCCAACAGTGGATTCACAGTCTAGAAGGGGGAGACAGAGAACAAAACAAAACATATTAACAAAATAAAATAAATAGAATAAATATGTACAAATAAAATGAATAAATCCCCATTATACAGAAGAGGCATAGAGCAGTGAAGCGACTCGCCCCAGGTCACCCAGCAGACAAGTGACAGAGCCGGGATTAGAACCCAGGTCCTTCCAACTCCCGGGCCCGGGCTCTGTCTACTAGAGGAGCAGCGTGGCTCAGTGGAAAGAGCCCGGGCTTTGGAGTCAGAGGTCATGGGTTCAAATCCCGACCGCCACTTGTCAGCTGTGTGACTTCGGGCAAGTCACTTCACTTCTCTGGGCCTCAGTTCCCTCATCTGGAAAATGGGGGTTAAGTCTGTGAGCCCCCCGTGGGACAACCTGATCACCTTGTAACCTCCCCAGCGCTTAGAACAGGGCTTTGCAAGTAGTAAGCGCTTAACCAATACCATTATTATTTATTATTACTAGTCCACACGACTTCTCTGTTTCTCCACCAAGCATGTCAGGAACTATTAGGACTGTGAGCCTGATGTTGGGGAGGAATTGTCTCTATTTGTTGCCGAATTGTACTTTCCAAGCACTTAGTACAGTGCTCTGCACACAGTAAGTGCTCAATAAAGAGAAGCAGCGTGGCTCAGTGGAAAGAGCCCGGGCTTTGGAGTCCGAGGTCATGGGTTTGAATCCCGGCTCCGCCACACATCTGCAGTGTGACCTGCACTTCTCGGAGCCTCAGTTCCCTCATCTGTAAAATGGGGATGATGACTGTGAGCCCCACGCGGGACAACCTGATCACCTTGTATCCCCCCAGCGCTTAGAACAGTGCTTTGCACATAGTAAGCGCTTAACAAATACCACCATTTTTATTATTATTATTGTTATTCTCTGGGCCTCAGTTACCTCATCTGGAAAATGGGGATGAAGACTGTGAGCCCCTGGTGGGACAACCTGATCACCTTGTAACCTCCCCTAGCGCATAGAACAGTGCTTTGCACATAGTAAGCACTTAATAAATGCCATTAAAAAAAAAAATAAATAAATACGATTGAATGATTGAATTTGGATGAAGGTAGTCATAGGGACTCCGAATGAACTCTCGCACCCTTTCAGTCAGTCAATCAATCAGTTGCATTTATTGATCACTTACTGTGGGCAGAGCACTGTACTAAGCGCTTGATAAATACCATTAAAAAAATAAAATAAATAAATACGATTGAATGATTGAATTTGGATGCAGTCATAGGGACTCCGAATGAACTCTCGCACCCTTTCAGTCAGTCAGTCAATCAGTTGCATTTATTGAGCGCTTACTGTGGGCAGAGCACTGTACTAAGCGCTGGAAGAGCAATCCAACAGGAGTTGGTACACATTCCCTAATAATCATAATAATCGTGGTATTTGTAAAGCGCTTACTATAGGCCAGGCACTATTCTAAACACTGGGGTGGAGAGAAGCTAATCGGGTTGGACGCAACCCCTGTCCCACATGGGGCTCACAGCCTTAATCCCCATTTTCCAGATGAGGGAACTGAGGCAGAGAAAGAGAAGTGACTTGCCCAAGGTCAGCCAGCAGAGTCAGGATTAGAACCCGGGTCCTTCTAATAATAATTGTGGTATTTTTTAACCGCCTTCTATGTGCCAGGCACCGTATTAAGTCCTGGGGTGGATACGAGTAAATAGGGTTGGATTCTGACTCTGATACAGTCCAGAGGGGGAGGCAGGCGTTAATAGAAAGAAATTAAATACATCGCTTAAAATAAATAAATAAGCACATACTATAAATAGCAAACAGGGTTGGATACAGGCCTTCTGACTCTGATACAGTCCAGAGGGGGAGGCAGGCATTCATATAAAGAAATTAAATACATCGCTTAAAATAAATAAATAAGCACATACTATAAATAGCAAGTAGGGTTGGATACAGTCCTTCTGACTCTGATACAGTCCAGAGGGGGAGTTAGGCGTTAATATAAAGAAATTGAATACGTCGCTTAAAATCAATAAATAAGCACATACTATAAATAGCAAATAGGGTTGGATATAGGCCTTCTGACTCTGATACAGTCCAGAGGGGGAGGCAGGCGTTAATATAAAGAAATTAAATACATCGCTTAAAATAAATAAATAAGCACATACTATAAATAGCAAATAGGGTTGGATACAGGCCTTCTTACTCTGATACAGTCCAGAGGGGGAGGCAGGCGTTAATATAAAGAAATTAAATACATTGCTTAAAATAAATCAATAAGCACATACTATAAATAGCAAATAGGGTTGGATACAGTCCTTCTGACTCTGATACAGTCCAGAGGGGGAGGCAGGCGTTCATATAAAGAAATTAAATGCATCGCTTAAAATAAATAAATAAGCACATACTATAAATAGCAAATAGGGTTGGATACAGGCCTTCTGACTCTGATACAGTCCAGAGGGGGAGGCAGGCGTTAATATAAAGAAATTAAATACATCGCTTAAAATAAATAAATAAGCACATACTATAAATAGCAAATACGGTTGGATCCAGTCCTTCTGACTCTGATACAGTCCAGAGGGGGAGGCAGGCGTTCATATAAAGAAATTAAATGCATCGCTTAAAATAAATAAATAAGCACATACTATAAATAGCAAATAGGGTTGGATACAGGCCTTCTTACTCTGATACAGTCCAGAGGGGGAGGCAGGCGTTAATATAAAGAAATTAAATACATTGCTTAAAATAAATAAATAAGCACATACTATAAATAGCAAATAGGGTTGGATACAGTCCAGAGGGGGAGGCAGGCATTCATATAAAGAAATTAAATACGTCGCTTAAAATAAATAAATAAGCACATACTATAAATAGCAAATAGGGTTGGAGACAGGCCTTCTGACTCTGATACAGTCCAGAGGGGGAGGCAGGCATTAATATGAAGAAATTAAATACATCACTTAAAATAAATAAATAAGCACATACTAGAACAAATACTCTCTGGTGCTTATTCCTTCACTGGACAGACAGGGGCACTGAGTAACTGGAAAAGCAGCGGGGCCTAGAAATAATGATAATAATAATAATAGTAATAATAATGGCATTTATTAAATGCTTACTATGTGCAAAGTACTGTTCTAAGCGCTGGGGAGGTTACAAGGTGATCAGGTTCATTCATTCGTTCAATCGTATTTATTGAGCGCTTACTGTGCGCAGAGCACTGTACTAAGCGCTTGGGAAGTCCAAGTTGGCAACATCTAGAGACAGTCCCTACCCAACAGTGGGCTCACAGTCTAGAAGGGGGAGACAGATGACAAAATAAAACCTATAAACCAAATAAAATAAATAGAATAAACATGTACAAATAAAATAAATAAATGGAGTAATAACGGGGGCTCACTGTATTAATCCCCATTTTACAGTTGAGGTAACTGTAACAGTAACAGTTGAGTTAAGTGACTTGCCCAAAGTCACACAGCTGACAATTGGCAGAGCCGGGATTTGAACCCATGACCGGGCTCTTCCCACTGAGCCACGCTGCTTCTCACAGTAGATAGAGCACGGTGCTGGGACTCTGCTGTGTGACCGTGGGCAAGTCACTTCACTTCTCTGGGCCTCAGTGACTTCATCTATAAAATGGGGATGAAGACTGTGAGCCCCATGTGGGACAGGGCCTGGGTCCAACCTGACGAACTTGAATCTATCCCAGCATCTAGAACAGTGCTTGGCACATAGTAAGCGCTTAACAGGAACCTTAATAATAATAATAATAGTAATAATCATTATTATTATTAACTGTCCCCTTAATAATAATAATAATAACTATTGTTCTTTCCCCTTAATAATAATGATAATAATAACTATTAATAATAATAATAATAATAATATTATTATTATTATTAACTGGCCAAACCTGGGAGAGTGAGTCCTTTATAATCCTGCAGCATCAGAGAAGCAGCGTGGCTCAGTGGAAAGAGCCCAGACTTGGGAGTCAGAGGTCATGGGTTCTAATCCTGGCTCTGCCCCTTGTCAGCTCTATGACTTTGGGCAAGTCACTTCACTTCTCTGGGCCTCAGTTCGCTCATCTGTAAAATGGGGATGAAGACTGTGAGCCCCCCGTGGGACAACCTGATCACCTTGTATCCCCCCAGCACTTAGAACAGTGCTTGCACATAGTAAGCGCTTAATAAATACCATCATTGTTGTTATTATTATTATTATTATTATCTCCTTTTCTGAATTCTGTGACGTCGGGTCAGCTGTTGAACTGGAGAGTCCTTCCTGGAGGAGAAATAATAATAATAATAATAATAATGTTGGTATTTGTTAAGCGCTTACTATGTGCAAAGCACTGTTCTAAGCGCTGGGGAGGTTACAAGGTGATCAGGTTGTCCCACGGGAGGCTCACAGTCTTCATCCCCATTTTACAGATGAGGGAACTGAGGCCCAGAGAAGTGACTTGCCCAAAGTCACACAGCTGACAGTTGGTGGAGCCGGGATTTGAACCCATGACCTCTGACTCCAAAGCCCGGGCTCCTTCCACTGAGCCAAGCTGCAAATGTAAATCCGAGGGAGGCAGGCTAGACACAAAATAAAACCACTGCACCCAGAAATGAAAGGTGGCTGGGGGAGATTGTCAGTCAGTTATATTTACTGAGCGCTTACTGTGTGCAGAGCACTGTACTAAGCGCCTTGGGAGAGGACAATACAACAATAAGCAGACACATTCGGGCATCACTCTCCCTGGATTTGTTTTCCAGATTAGAACAGATCCCTCCATCTGGTTTGCAGCGTGGCTCAGTGGAAAGAGCCCGGGCTTTGGAGTCAGAGGTTGTGGGTTCAAATCCTGGCTCCGCCAATTGTCAGCTGGGTGACTTTGGGCAAGTCACTTCACTTCTCTGGACCTCAGTTACCTCATCTGGAAAATGGGGATTAAGACTGCGAGCCTCTTGTGAAACAACCTGATCGCCTTGTAGCCTCCCCAGCGCTTAGAACAGTGCTTTGCATCATCATCAATCGTATTTAATTTAATTTGATTTAATTTAATTTAATTTGCACATAGTAAGCACTTAATAAATGCCATCATTATTATTATTATTTTCTGGTTGGTCTAGGCTAGGTCCTGCCTCCTTCCACTCCTTAACAGGGGAAGAGTGATGTTTCGTGGGATGCGGTTTCTACTCTGAACCTGTGGTTAGGAATTGGGCCCCAAGGAATTTTTCATGTATTGTCATAACTGATGCCTCCTTTTCAATCAATCGTATTTACTGTGCCTCAGTTACCTCATCTGTAAAATGGGGATTAAGACTGTGAGCCCCCCCCGTGGGACAACCTGATCACCTTGTAACCTCCCCAGCGCTTAGAACAGTGCTTTGCCCATAGTAAGCGCTTAATAAATGCCATTATTATTATTATTATTATTTTCCTCTTCCTCCTTGATACGTTGGCAACTTGTACTTCCCAAGCGCTCAGTACAGTGCTCTGCGCCCAGTAAGCGCTCAGTAAATACGAGTGAATGAATGAATGAATGAATCCCAACTCTTTTCCAGGATGGCTTTCCTCGAGTCGCTTCTCCAGCCCGAGTCTCTCCGGTTGGATTGGCTGGTCTGGGCAGTCTCCCATGAGGGCCCGCACCCCCGGAGCACTGTAGACAACGAAGGGAACCCCAGGTAAAAGGGACATTTCCACCTGCCTTTCCTCAGCTCGGGGTCCTACCTCAGTTGGGCGACGGGGACCCTTCCCACCGAACCGCCGCCCGCGGCGAGCGAGGAAGGGAAGGCTCGCCGCCGGCACTTGATGATAATAATATTTGTCAAGCGCTTACTATGCGCAAAGCACTGTTCTAAGCGCTGGGGAGGTTACCAGTTGGGATCAGGTTGTCCCACGGGGGCTCAGTCTTAATCCCCATTTTCCAGACGAGGGAACTGAGGCCCAGGGAAGTGAAGTGACTTGCCCAAAGTCACACAGCTGACAATTGGCAGAGCCGGGATTTGAACCCATGACCTCTGACTCCAGAGCCCGGGCTCTTTCCACTGAGCCACGCCGCTTCTCTGTATGAAACAGTGAGGCCTAGTAGAAAAAGCCTACAGTCTTCATCCCCAAAGCTTACAGTCTTCATCCCCATTTTCCAAATGAGGGAACTGAGGCCCAGAGAAGTGAAGTGACTTGCCCGAAGTCACACAGCTGACAAGTGGCGGAGCCGGGATTTGAACCCACGACCTCTGACTCCAGAGCCCGGGCTCTTTCCACTGGGCCACGCCGCTTCTCTGTATGAAACAGTGAGGCCTAGTAGAAAAAGCCTACAGTCTTCATCCCCAAAGCTTACAGTCTTCATCCCCATTTTCCAAATGAGGGAACTGAGGCTCAGAGAAGTGAAGTGACTCGCCCGAAGTCACACAGCTGACAAGTGGCGGAGCCGGGATTTGAACCCACGACCTCTGACTCCAGAGCCCGGGCACTTTCCACTGGGCCACGCTGCTTTTCTGTACAAAACAAGCCCACTGTTATTGCTCTATTTATTTATTTATTTTACCTGTACATATCTATTCTATTTATTTTATTTTGTTAGTATGTTTGGTTTTGTTCTCTGTCTCCCCCCTTTTAGACTGTGAGCCCACTGTTGGGTAGGGACCGTCTCTAGATGTTGCCAATTTGTACTCCCAAGCGCTTAGTACAGTGCTCTGCACACAGTAAGCGCTCAATAAATACGATTGATGATGATTGAGCCACGCTGCTTCTCTACTTCTGGCCCGCGGGTTTAGCCAAGCTAATTAGCCAGGGGTTTTGAGGTCGGGAACACTTTGGGCCGGAGTGAGCGACAAGTGGCTTCAGAACACCTTGGAGGATGCCGTCATTACAATTTGTAATGGCCTTGGTTGGGATTCATTCATTCATTCACTCATTCAGTCGTATTTACTGAGCGCTCACTGTGTGCAGAGCACTGTACTGAGCGCTTGGAAAGTACAGGTTGGCAGCACATCAGGGAGGAAGAGGAAAAGGAGGGGGAAGAGGCAAGGTATCGCTCCGGAGCTGTCGATCGGACATCAGTTATGACAACATATGAAAAATTCACCGGGGCCCAATTCCTAACCCTGCAGCGGCATAGAGAAGCAGCGTGGCTCAGTGGAAAGAGCCCGGGCTTTAGGAGTCGGAGGTTATGGGTTCAAATCCCGGCTCTGCCAGTTGTCAGCTGGGTGACTTTGGGCAAGTCACTTCACTTCTCTGGGCCTCAGTTACCTCGTCTGTAAAAAAAAATGGGGATTAATAATAATAATAATGGCATTTATTAAGCGCTTACTATGTGCAAAGCACTGTTCTAAGCGCTGGGGAGGTTACAAGGTGATCAGGTTGTCCCACGGGGGGCTCACAGTCTTCATCCCCATTTTACAGACGAGGGAACTGAGGCCCAGAGAAGTGAAGTGACTTGCCCAAAGTCACACAGCTGACAAGTGGCGGAGCCGGGATTTGAACTCCAAAGCCCGGGCTGTTTTCCACTGAGCCACGCTGCTTCTAAGCCTGTGAGCCCCCCGTGGGGCAATCTGGTCGCCTTCTAAACTCCCCAGCGCTTAGAACAGTGCTTTGCACATAGTAAGCGCTTAATAAATGCCATTATTATTATTATTATTATTATTATTATTATTATTCAAATCCCGGCTCCACCACTTGTCAGCTGTGTGACTTTGGGCAAGTCACTTCACTTCTCTGGGCCTCAGTGACCTCATCTGGAAAATGGGGACGAAGACTGTGAGCCCCCCATGGGACAATCTGATCACCTTGTAACCTCCCCAGCGCTTAGAACAGTGCTTTGCACATAGTAAGTGCTTAATAAATGCCATCATTATTATTATTATTATTGTTAAGCGCTCAATAAATACGACTGAGGGAATGAACTGAATTATTCATTCATTCATTCGATAGTATTTATTGACCGCTTACTGTGTGCAGAGCACTGTACTAAGCGCTTGGGAAGTCCAAGTTGGCAACATCTAGAGACGGTCCCTACCCAACAGCGGGCTCACAGTCTAGAAGGGGGAGACAGACGACAAAACAAAACATATTAACAAAATAAAATAAATAGAATAAGTATGTACAACTAAAATAAATAGAGTAATAAATATGTACATACATATATACAGGTGCTGTGGGGAGGGGAAGGAGGTAAGGCGGGGAGGGGGAGAGGAAGGAGGGGGTTCAGTCTGGGAAGGCCTCCTGGAGGAGGTATTGCCCCAGACTCTATCCGAACCTACGCGGAGCAGTGTCTTTCCAATCAATCAATCATATTTATTGAGCGCTTACTGTGTGCAGAGCACTGTACTAAGCGCTTGGGAAGTCCAAGTTGGCAACATATAGAGACGGTCCCTACCCAACAGAGGGCTCACAGTCTAGAAGTTCCAGTTTCCCGGAGAGGCAGCTTTCAGAAGGATTCATTCAATCCAATCGTATTTCTTAATAATAATAATGATGGCATTTGTTAAGCGTTTACTATGTGCAAAGCACCGTTCTAAGCGCTGGTGGGGGATACAGGGTGATCAGGTTGCCCCACAGGGGGCTCACAGTCTTCATCCCCATTTTACAGATGAGGTAACTGAGGCTCAGAGGATTCATTCATTCAGTTGTATTTATTGAGCACCTACTGTGTGCAGAGCACTGTACTAAGCTCTTAGCACCGTACTAAGGAGGATGTGTGTGTGTAATGAGCGCCTTTCTATCCTGACAGGCCGCAGTCCCACCTGTGCTCTTGGGGTTACAGTCACCTGATTCTGCTGCTGATCAAACTCCCGGCCGACTTTGCCACCAAAACGAAAATGGCCGACATCTGTAAGTCTTCCGGGTAAGTCAAGTCTCTCCCGGCAATTCAATCAATCAATCAATCAATCATATTTATTGAGCGCTTACTGTGTGTAGAGCACTGTACTAAGCGCTTGGGAAGTACAAGATGGCAACATATAGAGACACAGTCCCTACCCAAATCCCGAAATGGTTTCAGTCGACGATCCCCTTCCCTGCTGCCCGAAGTTGAGGCTCAGCGTCGTCGGCCTTTGACTGAGAAATTTCCTCTCAAAGCCTTGGTGCGTCGCCGACTTGCCCCTCCCTATTACCCTGGTTCCCATTTTGGTGTCACAAAGGGCAGCGTGGTGTAGAGACGCACTGGTGACACAATTAATAATAACAATATTCATTCATTCATTCAGTCGTATTTATTGAGCGCTTACTGTGTGCAGAGCAATGGACTAAGCGCTTGGGAAGTACAGGTCGGCAACATCTAGAGACGGTCCCTACCCAACAGTGGGCTCACAGGCTAGAAGGAGGAGACAGAGAATCAATCAATCAATCAATCGTATTTATTGAGCGCTTACTATGTGCAGAGCACTGGACTAAGCGCTTGGGAAGCCCAAGTCGGCAACATCTAGAGACGGTCCCTACCCGACAGCGGGCTCACAGTCTTGAAGGGGGAGACAGAGAACAAAACAAAACATATTAACAAAATAAATAGAATATGTACAAGTAAAATAAATAGAGTATTAAATACGTAAAAACATATATACATATATACAGGTGCTGTGGGGAAGGGAAGGAGGTAAGATGGGAGGATGGAGGGGGGCGGAGGAGAAGAGGAAGGGGGGGCTCATAATCATAATAATTCTGGTATTTGTAAAATGGTTACTATGGTTACTGTGGTTACTGTGGGAAGCAGCGTGGCTCAGTGGAAAGAGCCCGGGCTTTGGAGTCAGAGGTCGTGAGTTCAAATCCGGCCTCCGCCACTTGTCAGCTGTGTGACTTTGGGCAAGTCGCTTCACTTCTCTGGGCCTCAGTTACCTCATCTGTAAAATGGGGATGAAGACTGTGAGCCCCCCGTGGGACAACCTGATCACGTTGTAACCTTCCCAGCGCTTAGAACAGTGCTTTGGACATAGTAAGCGCTTAATAAATGCCATTATTATTATTATGAGCCAGGCATTGTGCTAAGCACTGGGGTGGTGACTTTGGGCAAGGCACTTAATAATAATAATGCCATTTGTTAAGCGCTTACTATGTGCAAAGCACTGTTCTAAGCGCTGGGGGGGATGCAAGGTGAACAGTTGTCCCACAGGGGGCTCACAATCATAATAATTCTGGTATTTTTTAAATGGTTACTATGAGCCAGGCATTGTACTAAGCACTGGGATGGTGACTTTGGGCAAGTCACTTAATAATAATAATGCCATTTGTTAAGCGCTTACTATGTGCAAAGCACTGTTCTAAGCGCTGGGGGGGATACAGTGTGATAAGGTTGTCCCACGTGGGGCTCACAGTCTTCACCCCCATTTTACAGATGAGGGAACTGAGGCCCAGAAAAGTTAAGTGACTTGCCCAGTGTCACACAGCAGACACGTGGTGGAGCCGGGAACTTAACTTCTCTGTGCCTCAGTTCCCTCACTGTAAAATGGGGATGAAGACTGTGAGCCCCACGTGGGACAACCTGACCACTTTATATCCTCCCCAGCGCTTAGAACAGTGCTGTGCACATAGTAAGCGCTTAACAAATGCCATTATCATTTTTTTTTTTTAGAGAAGCAGCGTGGCTCAGTGAAAAGAGCACAGGCTTTGGAGTCAGAGGTCATGGGTTCAAATCGTGACCCCACCACATGTCTGCTATGTGACCTTGGGCAAGTCACCTAACTTCTCTGAGCCTCAGTTCCCTCATCTGTAAATTGGGGATGAAGACTGTGAGCCCCACATGGGGCAACTTGATCACCTTGTTTCCCCCCCAGGGCTTAGAACACTGCTCTGTCTCCCCCTTCTAGACTGTGAGCCCACTGTTGGGTAGGGACCATCTCTAGATGTTGCCAACTTGTACTTCCCAAGCGCTTAATACAGTGCTCTGCACACAGTAAGCACTCAATAAAGATGAATGAGTGAATGAATGCTCTGCACATAGTAAGCATTTAAAAAATGCCATCATTATTATTATTATTATTATTATTATGAGGAAATCGGGTTGGACACAGTCTCTGTTCCGCATGGGGCTCACAGTCTTAATTCCCATTTTACAAAAGAGATAACTGAGGCCCAGAAGAGTGAAATTCATTCATTCAGTCGCATTTATTGAGCACTTACTGTGTGCACAGCACTGTCTAGCGCTTAGAACAGTGCTTTGCACATAGTAAGCGCTTAATAAATGCCATTATTATTATTACTAAGCGCTTGGGAAGTACAAATGGTCAACGTATAGAGATGGTCTGTACCCAGCAACAGGCTCACAGCCTGGAAAGGGGAGCTTCCGTCCCCTACATTCCACGGAAACTGCCCTCTTAAAGGTCACCAATGACCTCCCGCTTGCCAAATCCAACTGCTCATACTCTGTCCTAATCCTCCTCGACCTCTCAGCTGCCTTGGACACTGTGGACCACCCCCTTCTCCTCCACACGTTATCTGACCTTGGCTTCACAGACTCCGTCCTCTCCTGGTTCTCCTCTTATCTCTCCGGTCGTTCTTTCTCAGTCTCTTTTGCAGGCTCCTCCTCCCCCTCTCATCCTGTTACTGTGGGGGTTCCCCAAGGTTCAGTGCTTGGTCCCCTTCTGTTCTCGATCTACACTCACTCCCTTGGTGACCTCATTCGCTCCCACGGCTTCAACTATCATCTCTACGCCGATGACACCCAGATCTCCATCTCTGCCCCTGCTCTCTCCCCCTCCCTCCGGGCTCGCATCTCCTCCTGCCTTCAGGACATCTCCATCTGGATGTCTGCCCGCCACCTAAAACTCAACATGTCCGAGACTGAACTCCTTGTCTTCCCTCCCAAACCTTGTCCTCTCCCTGACTTTCCCATCTCTGTTGACGGCACTACCATCCTTCCCGTCTCACAAGCCCGCAACCTTGGTGTCATCCTCGACTCCGCTCTCGCGTTCACCCCTCACATCCAAGCCGTCACCAAAACCTGCCGGTCTCAGCTCCGCAACATTGCCAAGATCCGCCCTTTCCTCTCCATCCCAACCGCTACCCTGCTCGTTCAAGCTCTCATCCTATCCCGTCTGGACTACTGCACCAGCCTTCTCTCTGATCTCCCATCCTCGAGTCTCTCTCCACTTCATACTTCATGCTGCTGCCCGGATTGTCTTTGTCCAGAAATGCTCTGGGCATGTTACTCCCCTCCTCAAAAATCTCCAGTGGCTGCCAATCAATCTGCGCATCAGGCAGAAACTCCTCACCCTCAGCTTCAAGGCTCTCTATCACCTCGCCCCCTCCTACCTCACCTCCCTTCTCTCCTTCTCCAGCACAGCCCGCACCCTCCGCTCCTCCGCCGCTAATCTCCTCACCGTTAGGCCTCGTTCTCGCCCGTCCCACTGTCGACCCCCGGCCCACGTCATCCCCCGGGCCTGGAATGGCCTCCCTCTGCCCATCCGCCAAGCTAGCTCTCTTCCTCCCTTCAAGGCCCTACTGAGAGCTCACCTCCTCCAGGAGGCCTTCCCACACTGAACCCCCTCCTTCCTCTCTCCCTCGCCCCTCCCTCCATCCCCCGTCTTACCTCCTTCCCTTCGCCACAGCACAGCACAGTATATATGTATATATGTCTGTACATATTTATTACTCCATTTATTTATTTATTTATTTTACTTGTACATATCTATTCTAGTTATTTTATTTTGTTAATATGTTTAGTTTTGTTGTCTGTCTCCCCCTTCTAGACTGTGAGCCCACTGTTGGGTAGGGACTGTCTCTATATGTTGCCAACTTGGACTTCCCAAGCGCTTAGTACAGTGCTCTGCACACAGTAAGTGCTCAATAAATGCGATTGATTGATTGATTGATTGAGACAGACAATAAAACAGAACAAAAGCCAAGAAATGACTTGCCCAAGGCCACCCAGCAGAGTTGGGATTAGAACCCATGACCTTCTGACACCCAAACCCATGCTGTAGCCACTGTGCCATGTTGCTTCCCATAGTTTGGGGAGGGGAAAGGGAGGGAGAAGGGGCCGAGCAGAAACTTTCCTGGGAGTATCCCGGGTGCCCCAGGGCTCTGTTGTCCTAGCGGAAAGAGCCCAGTCCCGGTGGTTCAAAGACCTGGGTTTGAATCCTGATTCCACCACTTGCCTAATTGCTGTGTGACCTTGGCCAAGCCGCTGAACGTCTCTGGGCCTCATCTGGAAAACAGGGATTGAGACTGTGAGCCCCACGCGGGATATAGACGCTTAGTACGTTATTATTATTAAGGGAAATGAAGCGCTTAGTACAGTGCATTGCACACAGTAAGCGCTCAATCAATCAATCAATCCTATTTATTGAGCGCTTACTGTGTGCAGAGCACTGTACCAAGTGCTTGGGAAGTACAAGTTGGCAACATATAAATCCGATTGATTGATTGATATAGACCATATCCAAGACGATTAGGTCGTGGCTACCCCAGAGCTTAGTACAGCGCCTTACATGTAGTAAGCGCTTAACAAATACCACAGTTCTTCTCCCTCTCCCCCTCCCTTTCCCTTAATTCAAATTTAGGAGAATGCTGTGCTATCACAAGTCAATCAGCCAATCTTTAGTGAGCACTTGGGAGTATGCGATCATTTGAAAACACAATCCCTGCCCTCCAGGAGCTCATACTGTAGCCACCTGTAAGCTCGTTGTGGGTAGGGATCGTGTCTATTGGTATAGACTCTCCCACACAATACAGTAAGCGCTCAATAAGTACGACTGAATGATAAATGAGACGAAATGAATGATTATCAACTTCACATCGTAGGCCACGTTGGTGTGAAGAAGACTTGGTCGCCTTCTTGGTTGCCAAGAACCAAGTTGGTTGCCTCCGAAGAAGACTTTGTAGGTGGGATTTACAAGCTCAGATGTCTTGGGATGTTCATTCATTCATTGTCGTATTTATTGAGCGCTCGCTGTGTGCAGAGCCCTGTACTAAGCGCTTGGGAAAATACGTACAGTAAATAGTGACATTCCCTGCCCACAATGAGCTTACAGTATGGAGGACTAATTATGGTATTTGCTAAGCGCTTAACTACGTGCCAGGCAGTGTAATAATAATAATGGTATCTGTTAAGCGCTTACCCACAATGAGTTTACAGTATAGAGGACTAATTATGGTATTTGCTAAGCGCTTAACTAAGTGCCAGGCAGTGTAATAATAATAATGGTATCTTTTAGACTGTGAGCCCAATGTTGGGTAGGGACTGTCTCTATATGTTGCCAATTTGTACTTCCCAAGCGCTTAGTACAGTGCTCTGCACATAGTAAGCGCTCAATAAATATGATTGATTGATTGATTGATTGATTGTTAAGCGCTTACGACATGCCAAGCCCTGTTCTAAGCGCCGAGGGGGATACAAGGTGATCAGGTTGTCCCACGTGGGGCTCACAGTCTCCATCCCCATTTTCCAGATGAGGTAACTGAGGTCCAGTGAAGTGAAGTGACTTGCCCAGAGTCACCCAGCTGACAAGTGGCGGAGCCGGGATTCGAACCCATGACCTCTGACTCCCAAGCCCGGGCTCTTTCCACTGAGCCTCGCTGCTTCTCTGCACTGTACTAAGCGCTGGGGGGGGGGATACAAGCAAGTGAAATTGTTGTCCCACAGTGGGCTCACAATAATAATAATAATAATGGCATTTATTAAGCGCTTACTATGTGCCAAGCACTGTTCTAAGCGCTGGGGAGGTTACAAAGTGATCGGGTTGTCCCACGGGGGGCTTACAGTCTTAATCCTCATTTTACAGATGAGGGAACTGAGGCCCAGAGAAGTGAAGTGACTTGCCAGAGTCACAGAGCCGACAACTGGCGCACAGTCTCAATCCCCATTTTGCAGCTAAGGTCACCGAGGCCCAGAGAAGTGAACTGACTGGCCCAAGGTCACACAGCAGGCAAGGGGCAAGATTAGACCCCGTGACTTTCCGACTGCCAGTCACGTGGAGTGGACAGATCCAGTGTGCCCTGCCGATATGTCTGGCCGGCTGAACTGGCACTGCAAAAACTGATGAATTTCCAACTAGACGGGCGAATTAATTTTTCTCCTTGCCCGGCATCTCATCTTTATTAAAGCTTCTGGCCCGGTTACCTCTCTCTCTGTGTGGAACTGGATAGAAGAAGAGAAGCCTTGACCATTATCGTGCACCTGGACGACATGAGCCTAATAGATGGAGAAAATGGTGAGTTAATCCTCGAAAAAGCCTTTGGGCACCTTCCCGGAGAGCTGTTCACGTCAGTTAGATTCTCTGCCCTATGGGGGCTTACCATTTATAGTTATATAAATATAGCTAGAAATATAGAATATATTTGTATATTATCTATTATATTAGAATGTATTACGTTATATATGATCATTATTATATTATTATATGTGATGTAATATAATATACAATATATAGCTATTTATAGCTTACCATTTATAGCTATATAAATGTAGCTAAAAATATATAATGCATTTACATATATTATCAAAATATATCACATTATTATATTATTATATGTGAAATATCATAACAATATAAAATATAATATAATATAATATATAGCTATTTGTAGCTTACCATTTATAGCTATATAAACGCAGCTATAAATATATAATATATTTACAAATTATATTATTATAATATATCACATCATTATATTATTATATGTGATATATCATAATATATCATAGAATATAATATGCAATATATAGCTATTTATAGCTTACCATTTATAGCTCTATAAATGTAGCTATAAATATATAATATATTTGCATATTATATTATTAAAATATATCACATCATTATAATATTATTATACATGATATATCATAATATAATATACAATATATAGCTATTTATAGCTTACCATTTATAGCTATATAAATGTAGCTATAAATATATAATATATTTACATATTATGCTATTATAATATATCACATTATCATTATATTATTATACATGCCATATCATAATTAATATGATATAATATAATACATAATATATAGCTATTTGTAGCTTACCATTTCTAGCTATATAAGCGTAGCTATAACTACATAATATATTTACATATTATATTATTATAATACATCACATTATTATTATATTATTATGCGTGCTGTATCATAATAATATAACATAATATAATATACAACATATAGCTATTTATAACTTACCATTTATAGCCATATAAACGTAGCTATAAATATATAATATATTTACACATTATATTATTATAATAGATCACATTATTATTATGTTAGCATACACGATATAGCATACTATAATATAGTATAATAATGTAATATAATATAATATATAATATATAGCTATTCATAGCTTACCATTTATAGCTACATAAACGTAGCTATAAATATATAATATATTCATATCATCATCAGTTGCATTTATTGAGCACTTACTATGTGCAGAGCACTGTACTATATGTACTGCTGTATCATGTATTATTATAATACATTACATTATAATATAATATAATATAATATAATATAATATAATTTGATCCCCTGTCCTCCCACTCCCCGTGGCCGAGCCCTCTCCACTAAGCCGCCGCCAATGACAGCGACGGTCCCAGGCGTCTCCCCATTTTCTCCGTAGGTGTGATCCCGGAGGCTGTGGAGGAGTGGAAACTGCTCCTTCACCTGGCCCAGCGTGGCCGGGCCCGCGAGGAATCTCCCAATGGAAGTCCGGGCCCCGACGTTCCCCGGAGCATCCACGGGGAAAGCGTGGCCCTCCTCCTGGCCAAGGCCGTGGGCCCCAACCGGGCCTGGCCCCTGCTGCACGAGTGTGGGCTGGCGGGCCACTTGTCGGAAACTTTTACCCACCACTGTGACATCCTGAGGATTGCCGAGACAAGGCAGAGGTGAGGCCTGGGTGGCTCTCTCATTCATTCGTTCATTCATTCAATCGTATTTATTGAGCGCTTACTGTGTGCAGAGCACTGGACTCAGCGCTTGGGAAGTACAAGTCGACAACATATTCATTCATTCATTCAGTCGTATTTATTGAGCGCTTACTGTGTGCGGAGCACTGGACTCAGCGCTTGGGAAGTACAAGTCGGCAACATATTCATTCATTCATTCATTCCATTGTATTTATTGAGCGCTTACTGTGTGCAGAGCACTGGACTCAGCGCTTGGGAAGTACAAGTTGGCAAAATATCCATTCATTCATTCATATTTATTGAGCGCTCACTGTGTGCAGAGCACTGGACTCAGCGCTTGGGAAGTGCAAGTCGACAACATATTCATTCATTCATTCATTCAGTCGTATTTATTGAGCGCTTACTGTGTGCAGAGCACTGGACTCAGCGCTTGGGAAGTCCAAGTTGACAACATATTCATTCATTCATTCCTTCATTCCATTGTATTTATTGAGCGCTTACTGTGTGCAGAGCACTGGACTCAGCGCTTGGGAAGTACAAGTTGGCAACATATTCATTCATTCATTCATATTTATTGAGCGCTTACTGTGTGCAGAGCATTGGACTCAGCGCTTGGGAAGTACAAGTCGACAACATATTCATTCATTCATTCATTCATTCATTCAGTCGTATTTACTGAGCGCTTACTGTGTGCAGAGCACTGGACTCAGCGCTTGGGAAGTACAAGTCGGCAGCATATTCATTCATTCATTCATTCAATCGTATTTATTGAGCGCTTACTGTGTGCAGAGCACTGGACTCAGTGCTTGGGAAGGCCAAGTTGGCAACATATTCATTCATTCATTCATATTTATTGAGCGCTCACTGTGTGCAGAGCATTGGACTCAGCGCTTGGGAAGTACAAGTCGACAACATATTCATTCATTCATTCATTCATTCAGTCGTATTTACTGAGCGCTTACTGTGTGCAGAGCACTGGACTCAGCGCTTGGGAAGTACAAGTCGGCAACATATTCATTCATTCATTCATTCATTCATTCAATCGTATTTATTGAGCGCTTACTGTGTGCAGAGCACTGGACTCAGTGCTTGGGAAGTCCAAGTTGGCAATATATTCATTCATTCATTCATATTTATTGAGCGCTCACTGTGTGCAGAGCATTGGACTCAGCGCTTGGGAAGTACAAGTCGGCAACATATTCATTCATTCATTCATTCCATCGTATTTATTGAGCGCTTACTGTGTGCAGAGCACTGGACTCAGCTCTTGAGAAGTCCAAGTTGGCAATATATTCATTCATTCATTCATATTTATTGAGCGCTTACCGTATGCAGAGCACTGAACTAATTGCTTGGGAAGTCCAAGTTGGCAACTTATTCATTCATTCATTCAATTGTATTTATTGAGCGCTTACTGTGTTTCAGAGCACTGGACTAAGCGTTTGGGAAGTCCAAGTAGTCAACATATTCATTCATTCATTCAGTTGTATTTATTGAGCGCTTACTGTGTGCAGAGCACTGGACTAAGCACTGGGAAGTACAAGTTGGCAACATATTCATTCATTCATTCATTCCATCATATTTATTGAGCGCTTACTGTGTGCAGAGCACTGGACTAAGCGCTTGGGGAGTCCAAGTTGGCAACATTTAGAGACAGTCCCTACCCAACAACGGGCTCACCGTCTAGAAGGGGGAGACAGACAACAAAACAAAACATATGCTTTGCATTCATTCATTCAATCATATTTATTGAGCGCTTACTATGTGCAGAGCACTGTACTAAGCGCTTGGGAAGTACAAGTTGGCAACATATAGAGACGGTCCCTACCCAACAGTTTGCACATAGTAAGCGCTTAATAAATGCCATCGTTATTATCATTATTCTCTGTGCCTCAGTTCCCTCCTCTGTAAAATGCATATTAAGACTGTGAGCCCCATGTGGGACAACCTGATTACCTTGTATCTCCCCCAGCGCTTAGAACAGTGCTTGGCACATAGTAAGCGCTTAATAAATGCCATCAGCGTGGCTCAGTGGAAAGAGCCCGGGCTTTGGAGTCAGAGGTCATGGGTTCAAATCCCAGCTCCTCCACTTGTCAGCCGTGTGACTTGGGGCAAGTCACTGCACTTCTCTGGGCCTCAGTTCCCTCCTCATCTGTGAAATGGGGGTGAAGACCGTGAGCCCCTCATGGGACAACCTGATCACCTTGTAACCTCCCCAGCGCTTAGAACATTGGTTTGCACATAGTAAGCGCTTAACAAATGCCATCATTATTATTATTATTTTATTATCCCTACCCAACAGCGGGCTCACAGAGGACAAAACAAAACATATTCACAAAATAAAATAAATAGAATAAATATGTACAAATAAAATAAATAAATAAATAGAACATTCGTTCATTCAATCGTATTTATTGAGTGCTTACTGTGTGCAGAGCATTGTACTAAGCACTTGGGAAGTACAAGTTGGCAACACATAGAGACGGTCCCTACCCAACAGTGGGCTCACAGTCTAGAAGGGGGAGACAGAGGACAAAACAAAACATATTCACTAAATAAAATAAATAGAATAAATATGTACAAATAAATAAATAGAACATTCATTCATTCAGTCGTATTTATTGAGCGCTTACTGTGTGCAGAGCACTGTACTAAGCGCTTGGGAAGTACAAGTTGGCAACACATAGAGACGGTCCCTACCCAACAGCGGGCTCACAGTCTAGAAGGGGGAGACAGAGAACAAAACAAAGCACAGTAACAAAATAAAATAAATAGAATAAATATGTACAAATAAAATAAATAGAGTGATGAATCCATACAAACATATATACATATATACAGGTGCTGTGGGGAGGGGAAGGAGGTAAGAAGGGGGGGATGGAGAGGGGGACGAGGGGGAGAGGAAGGAGAGGGCTCATTCATTCATTCAGTCGTATTTATTGAGCACTTACTGTGTGCAGAGCACTGGACTAAGCGCTTGGGAAGTCCAAGTTGGCAACATCGAGAGACGGTCCCTACCCAACAGCGGGCTCACAGTCTAGAAGGGGGAGACAAACAACAAAACCAAACATACTAACAAAATAAAATAAATAGAATAGATATGGACAAGTAAAATAAATAGAGTAATAAATCCGTACAAACATATATACATATATACAGGTGCTGTGGGGAGGGGAAGGAGGTAAGAAGGGGGGATGGAAGGGGAGAGGAAGGAGGGGGCTCAGTCCGGGAAGGCCTCCCCATTTAGAAAATGGGGATTGAGACTGTGAGCCCCACGTGGGCCAGAGACTGTGTCCAACCTGATTTCTCTTTCATTCATTCATCAATCGTATTTATTGAGTGCTTACTGTGTGCTGAGCACTGTACTAAGCGCTTGGGAAGTCCAAGTTGGCTACATCTAGAGACGGTCCCAACCCGACAGCGGGCTCACAGTCTTTGCTCGTCTCCACCCCGGCGCTGCGGGATCTGGGTGATTTCTCTTGAAAGCGAGAGTCTGCGTGCGTTTAGCGTCCGCTTTCTAGGACAGCAGTCTAGCCTAGAGAAGCAGCGTGGCTCGGTGGAAAGAGCCCGGGCTTGGGAGTCCGAGGTCATGGGTTCGAATCCCGGCTCCGCCAGTTGTCAGCTGGGGGACTCTGGGCAAGTCGCTTCACTTCTCTGGGCCTCAGTTCCCTCATCTGGAAAATGGGGATTAAAAACTGTGAGCCCCCCGTGGCACAACCTCATCACCAGACCTTCCCTGACTGAGCCCCTTCTTTCCTCTCCCCCTCATCCCCCTCTCCATAATAATAATAATAATGATGATGGCATTTATTAAGCGCTTACTATGCGCAAAGCACTGTTCTAAGCGCTGGGGGGGATACAAGGTCATGAGGTTGTCCCACGTGGGGCTCACAGTCTTCATCCCCATTTTACAGATGAGGGAACTGAGGCCCAGAGAAGTGAAGTGACTTGCCCAAAGTCACCCAGCTGACAAGTGGCGGAGCCGGGCTTTGAACCCATGACCTCTGACTCCAAAGCCCATCCCCCCCATCTTACCTCCTTCCCTTCCCCACAGCACCTGTATAAATGTATATATGTTTGTACAGATTTATTACTCTTTATTTATTTTACTTGTACATATCTATTCTATTTGTTTTATTTTGTTAGTATGTTTGGTTTTGTTCTCTGTCTCCCCCTTTTAGACTGTGAGCCCACCGTTGGGTAGGGACTGTCTCTAGATGTTGCCAACTTGGACTTCCCAAGCGCTTAGTCCAGTGCTCTGCACACAGTAAGCGCTCAATAAATACGATTGATTGATTGATTGATTGATTGTAACCTCCCCAGCGCTTAGAACAGTCTTTGCACATAGTAAGCGCTTAATAAATACCACTATTATTATTATTATTAGTGGAAAGAGCACGGGCCTTAGAGTCAGAGGTCCTGGGTTCCGTTTCTGGCTCCACCACTTATCTACTGTGTGACCCTGGGCAAATCACTTCACTTCTCTGTGTCTCAGTTAAAAAAAAAAAAGGGGATTTAATATTTTGCTCCCTCCTACACTTAGACTGTGAGCCCCACGTGGGATCTGATGATCTTGTGTCTACCCCAGTGTTTAGCACATAGTAAGCGCTTAAATACTTCAGTGACTATTATTAGCCTTGTTTATTGAGTGCTTACCGTGTGCAGAGCACTGTACTAAGTGCTTGGGAGAGTACAATGTAACAATAAACAGTCACATTTCCTGCCCACAACGTACTCACAGTCTGGAAGTCTGTATATGTGTTTGTACATATTTATTACTCTATTTATTTTACTTGTACGTAGCTATTTTATTTCTTTTATTTTGTTAATATGTTTGGTTCTGTTCTCTGTCTCCCCCTTTTAGACTGTGAGCCCACTGTTGGGTAGGGACTGTCTCTATATGTTGCCAACTTGGACTTCCCAAGCGCTTAGTCCAGTGCTCTGCACACAGTAAGCGCTCAATAAATACGATTGAATGATTGAATGAATGAATGTTGCCAACTTGTACTTCCCAAGCGCGTAGTACGGTGCTCTGCACACAGTAAGCGCTCAATAAATGCGATTGAATGAATGAATAAATGTTGCCAACTTGTACTTCCCAAGCGCTTCGTACAGTGCTCTGCACACAGTAAGCGCTCAATAAATTTGATTGATTGATTGATAGTATTATTATTAAGAGAGCAGCCCAGCGTTTAGAACAGCGTTTGCACATAGTAATAAATACGATTGAATGAATGAATGAGAGCAAGCCCATTATGATGTCAGTCAGTCATATTAATTGAGCGCTTACCTGGTGCAGCACACTGTACTGAGCGCTTGGGAGACTACAGTACAACAGACACATTCCCTGTTCCCAATAAGCTGACAGTCTAGAGGGGGAGACAGACATTACTAGAAATAAGTGCATTTCATTTGCGTTGCGTTATTTACAGTTTCGTTTTAAATAAATTAAAAAGCGGCCTCTAATTCGATCCATTTCCTTCCTCTCAAATTGCAGGGCCCTGATCCAGAGCATGCTGGAAAAATGCGACCGATTTCTCTGGTCCCAGCAGGCCTAGCCGGCGGGGATGGGACGGGGGGAGTTGGGAAGACACACGGAGAAGCCTTCACGGATCACCGAGCCAAGTGCTCCGGAGAGAGACGAAAGCAGAGGCCGGCTGGTCTCTCACTTAGAGAAGCAGCGTGGCTCAGTGGAAAGAGCCCGGGCTCTGGAGTCAGAGGTCGTGGGTTCAAATCGCGGCTCCGCCAAACGTCAGCTGGGTGACTTCGGGCAAGTCACTTCGCTTCCCTGGGCCTCAGTTTCCTCCTCTGTAAAATGGGGATTAAGACCGTGGGGCAACCTGATCCCCTTGGAACCTCCCCAGCGTTTAGAGCCGTGCTTTGCACATAGTAAGCGCTTAATAAATGCCATCATTACTATTATTATTAGAGCATCCGCTCTTCTCATCAAAGTCTCTTTAACCACCCCAGTTGGTCTCCGAGGGCTGTCTCTTGTTGCATTTTTAATTCCAGCCCCCAAACGAAGGGTCTCATTAAGCATCACTCCCCGGCCTGAAATCATTTTTCAGGAATTGGGCCGAGGGAAGGATTCAAACTCGATTCCGGCTCCCGGTTTACGGCACCTGTTTGCCGGGGGCGGGTCTTCTAACATCGCACAGTAAGCGCTCAATAAATGCGATTGATTGATTGATTGTACTCCCCAAGCGCTTAGTACAGTGCTCCGCACACAGTAAGCGCTCAATAAATACGATTGATTGATTGATTGCAAGGGGTTCCCGCTCAGGGAGGTGGGCTCCTTTAGCTGGTGTTCAAGCAATCAGTGGTATTTACTGAGCGCCGACTGAGCGCAGAGCACTGGACCGAACGCTTAGCGAGCCCAGAATGAGTGTTCTGTTCCTTCTAGGAGGTGAGTTTTTTTTTCTTTTGTTTATTTGTTGGTTTTTTGTTGTTCTGTTTTTAATAAATAACCCAGGTGATTACCGAGCACTGTTTAGGCCACTTATGAGCAACCCAGCAAAACCTCAGCTATAACAGGATGAGCAAGGAGGTCTTTAAAGCACAATGCCGCGGAGTCTTCCCAATCCCGCTTGGAACCTGAATTGCCGCTCCGTCTGCTTTATAGGGGAACCGAGGCCTTACGATACTGTATTTAATCAATGATTTTTTAATCTCGTCGTTGATCCGTATGATCTCCAGACAACCAAAAAGCCTTCTTAAGTGCTTGATAAAATGATGAGCACCAACGAGCGAGCGTTTTTTTTTAAATGATTTATTAAGCGCTTACTCTGTGCAAAGCACTGTTCTAATAATAATAATAATAATAATAATGGCATTTGTTTAGCATTTACTATGTGCAAAGCACTGTTCTAAGTGCTGGGGGAATACAAGACTTTTTAGACTGTAAGCCCAATGTTGGGTAGGGACTGTCTCTATATGTTGCCAATTTGTACTTCCCAAGAGCTTAGTACAGTGCTCTGCACATAGTAAGCGCTCAATAAATACGATTGATGATGATGATGATGATGATACAGGGTGATCAGGTTGTCCCGCATGGGGCTCACAGTCATCATCCCCATTTTACAGATGAGGTAACTGAGGCTCCGAGAAGGTAAATGACTTGCCCAAGGTCACACAGCAGACATGTTGGTGGGGCCGGGATTCGAACCCATGACCTCTGACTCCAAAGCCCGGGCTCTTTCCACTGAGGCATCTAAGCGCTGGGGAGGTTACAAGGCGATCAGGTTGTCCCACGGGGGGCTCACAGTCTTCATCCCCATTTTGCAGATGAGGGAACTGAGGCCCAGAGAAGTGAAGTGACTTGCCCAAAGTCACACAGCTGGCAAATGTGAAATCGGTTGCCCACCTAATTTGTGCGTGTAGATCGGTTGCCGTCTGTACATATTCTGGATATTCTAAATCTTACCAAATTAAGAGCACTGAGCAGCGTGGCTCAGTGGAAAGAGCCCGGGCTTTGGAGTCAGAGGTCATGGGTTCAAATCCCAGCTCCCCCAATTGTCAGCTGTGTGACTTTGGGCAAGTCACTTCACTTCTCTGGGCCTCAGTTCCCTCATCTGTAAAATGGGGATGAAGACTGTGAGCCCCCCAACCTGATCACCCCAGCGCTCAGAACAGTGCTTTGCACATAGTAAGCACTTAATAAATGCCATTATTATTATTATCAAGAGCTATACTTATTTCATTATGGAAATATTAACGACACACCTTTTTTTTAACCCACATAACTGTCTTTTTGAAGACACCGCATAAAAGAGTTTATGAATTAACTAAATTTCTTTCAGCGGCTCCTCGAGCGCACTCGGTCGATCGGTGGTATTTGAGCGCTTACTGTCCGCAGAACTCTGTACTGAGCGCTCGCAAAAGTAGACACAATGAAGCGTAGTGTAGAGCATGTACGAACAAATGACTTCTTCTTGGCATATATTAAAACTTATGAGTGTTGTGAGTGTAAGGGGGAGAAATTCACTCAGAGCGAAGCTATTAGACCCTAAACTTGGGACTTGGGGGTGACAGCTAACATTGAATTGTGCGTGGGGAGGGGGCTGGGTAATCTGGGGGTGGCCAAAAAATAGCTGCATAGGGCAAAATGAAGGGGAGGGGGAAAATGTTCTACTTAAGAGTTTGATCAAATCGAGAGGACGTCCCGAAGGGAAATGTTTCTGTAGCGGGATGCACTTACCTCATCTGTAAAATGGGGACGATAGCTGTGAGCCCCATGTGGGACAACCTGATCACCTTGTATCCCCCCCAGCGCTTAGAACAGTGCTTGGCACATAGTAAGCGCTTAACAAATGATATCATTATTATTTTGCGTGGCTCAGTGGACAGAGCCCGGGCTTCGGAGTCAGAGGTCATGGGTTCAAATCCTGGCTCCGCCACATGTCAGCTGGGTGACTTTGGGCAAGTCACTCCACTTCTCTGGGCCTCAGTTCCCTCATCTGGAAAATGGGGATTAAGACTGCGAGCCCCCAGTGGGACAACCTGATCAGCTTGTAACCTCCCCAGCGCTTAGAACAGTGCTTTGCACTTAGTAAGCGCTTGATAAATGCCATTATTATTATTATTTAAGCCATTTTGTGAAGAAAACCCCCGCTAAAGCAAATTCAAGGCCCTTGTCCCATTGATTTGCTCTGCACATAGTAAGCGCTCAATAAATACGATTGATGATGATTTCCCAATCAGAGCTGATGAGCAGAAATTAACCCTTGTAACTCACCCTCCCTCACCCACAGATTACACCAGGTCCCCAGGGTGACTCCCCAGAGAGAAGAAGCAACCCGAAAAATGGCGAAAATAATAATAATAATAATAATAATGGCATTTATTAAGCGCTCACTATGTGCAGAGCACTGTTCTAAGCGCTGGGGAATTTACAAGGTGAAAATCGAACTCGTACATGCCCCACCTTGCAGACACGGTTGCCGTCAAGCTGGTGGTTTTTGCTTTTACAATAAAGCCGATTTCTGGTTGCAACCCTTGGGTTCGTATTAGAGTGTAAGCTCCTTGAGGGCGAGGATCCGGGTCTCGCTTGATTTTGTGTGTGTTTTTTGTTTCATATTTCCTTTGGGGCGTGCCGGCAATCTCCTCCCTCACTTATTCTTGGATTATGAGCCTCTTGGGACGGGGCGGGGGCCGGAGGTGGGGAGAAACGAGTCTTCCATGTGACCTTGGGTAAGTCACTTCACTTGGCCTCAGCTACCTCACCTGTAAAATGGGTATGAAGACCGTGAGCTCCGTGTGGGACGGGAACTGAGTCAGACCTCATTAGCTCGTATCTATCCCGGTACTTAGAACGGCGTCTGCAACATAGTCAGTGCTGAACAGATACCAGCAGACATGTTATTTTACTTATACACATTTCCTATTCTATTTATTTTGTCAATGATGTGCATTTAGCTTTAATTCTGTTTATTCTGACGACTTCACGCCTGCCCACATGTTTTCTCGTCATCTGTAAAATGGGGATTAAGACTGCGAGCTCCACGTGGGACAACCTGATCACCTTGTAACCTCCCCAGTGCTTAGAGCAGTGCTTTGCACATAGTAAGCGCTTAATAAATGCCATTGTTATCAGTATTAGAACAGTTCATTGCACATAGTAAGCGCTTAATAAGTGCCATTATTATTTTGTGTGTCTCAGTTACCTCATCTGTAAAATGTGGATTAAGGCTGTGAGCCCCACGTGGGACAACCTGATCACCTTGTATCTACCCCAGCGCTTAGAACAGTGCTTTCCACATAGTAAGCACTTAATAAATGCCATCATTATTATTATTATTATTTTCTTTTGTTGTCTGTCTCCCCCTTCTAGACTGTGAGCCCGTTGTTGGGTTCCCCCCCGCTTTACCTCCTTCCCCTCCCCACAGCACCTGTATATATGTATATATGTTTGTACATATTTATTACTCTATTTTATTTGTACATATTTATTCTATTTATTTTATTTTGTTAATATGTTTTGTTGTCTGTCTCCCCCTTCTAGACTGTGAGCCCGCTGTTGGGTAGGGACCGTCTCTAGATGTTACCAACTTGTACTTCCCAAGCGCTTAGTACAGTGCTCTGCACACAGTAAGCGCTGCCCACAGCACCTGTATATATGTATATATGTTTGTACGGATTTATTACTCTATTCTATTTGTACATATTTATTCTATTTATTTTATTTTGTTAATATGTTTTGTTTTGTTCTCTGTCTCCCCCTTCTAGACTGTGAGCCCGCTGTTGGGTAGGGACCGTCTCTATATGTTGCCGACTTGGACTTCCCAAGCGCTTAGTCCAGTGCTCTGCACTCAGTAAGCGCTCAATAAATATGATTGAATGAATGAATGAATACGATTGAGTGGACTGAAGGATTGAATTCTCTGGGCCTCGGATACCTCATCCAATCAATCAATCAATTGTATTTATTGAGCGCTTACTGTGTGCAGAGCACTGGACTAAGCAGAAAATGGGGATTGAGACTGTGAGCCTCACGTGGGATGAGGGACTCTGTCCAACCTGATTTATTTGTATCCATCCCAGCGCTCAGTACAGTGCACATAATAAGCGTCTTCTAGACTGTGAGCCCACTGTTGGGTAGGGACCGTCTCTAGATGTTGCCAACTTGGACTTCCCAAGCGCTTAGTACAGTGCTCTGCGCACAGTAAGCGCTCAATAAATACGATTGAATGAATGAAATACCAGTAAAAAAAGAAGTGTGGAGGATGGTGGGAGCCCTCAGAAGGGTCGCAGGAGGGGAAAGAATGATGGCTGCATTTGCTCAGCTGCCGGAGAGTCGGCATTTTGGGGTCTTAACGGTAGCACCGAGGCGGGATGGAGGGTTTTCGGAAAAGCCGGGAACGATCTTGGTTTTACAAGTTTGGAGAATTCATCCAAATTCAGTTTACACCTCGTATTTCAGCAGCGGCACGAGTCCGGCTCCAGCGGAGAGCGTGGTGACCTTTCTTCCAGAGTTCCAGGAATAGCGGCCGTATTTTTCTAGACTGTGGGCCCACTGGTGGGTAGGGACCGTCTCTAGATGTTGCCAACTTGGACTTCCCCAGCGCTTAGTACAGTGCTCTGCACACAGTAAGCGCTCAATAAATACGATTGAATGAAGGAATGAATTCGGTTTCCAGCAAACGAAGGAAAGTGCTAAACTTAAAGTGGGAACACTTCATTCCCTCATTCATTCAATCAATTGTATTTATTGAGCGCTTACTGTGTGCAGAGCACTGCGTGACTCAGTGGAAAGAGCCCGGGCTTGGGAGTCAGAGGTCATGGGTTCAAATCCCGGCTCCGCCACTTGTCTGCTGTGTGACTTTGGGCAAGTCACTTCACTTCTCAGGGGCCTCAGTTACCTGAGAAGCAGCGTGGCTCAATGGAAAGAGCCCGGGCTTCGGAGTCAGAGGTCATGGGTTCAAATCCCTGCTCTGCCAGTTGTCAGCTGTGTGACTTTGGGCAAGTCACTTCACTTCTCTGGGCCTCAGTTGCCTCATCTGTAAAATGGGGATGAAGACTGTGAGCCCCCACATGGGACAACCTGATCACCTTGTAACCTCCCCAGCGCTTAGAACAGTGCTCTGCACATAGTAAGCGCTTAATAAATGCCATTATTATTATTATCAGTAGTAGTATTACCTCATCTGTAAAGACTGTGAGCCACATGTGGGACAACCTGATTACCTTGTATCTTCCCCAGTGCTTAGAACAGTGCTTGGCACATAGTAAGCGCTTAACAAATACCAAAATTATTATTATTATTATTACTAAGCGCTTACTAGCCTCCTCCTTCCTCTCTCCCTCCTCTCCCTCCCCATCCCCCTCATCTTACCTCCTTCCCCTCCCCACAGCACCTGTATATATGTATATATGTTTGTACGGATTTATTACTCTGTATTTTATTTGTACATATTCTATTTATTTTATTTTGTTAATATGTTTGGTTTTGTTGTCTGTCTCCCACTTCTAGACTGTGAGCCCACTGTTGGGTAGGGACCGTCTCTAGATGTTGCCAACTTGGACTTCCCAAGCGCTTAGTCCAGTGCTCTGCACACAGTAAGCGCTCAGTAAATACGATTGAAAGAATAAGCGCTTGGAAAGGCCAATTCAGCAGTAGAGACAATCCCTGCCCACACCGGGCTTACAGTCTAGAAGAGGGGGGACAGATATCAAAACAAGTAAACAGGCATCGATATAAATAACTAGAATTATAGATCTGTGCACATCAAAACAAATAATCAGGCAATATTCCGGAACAAAATGGAAAAAAAAAAATCTTCCACAATTTAGTGTATTTTTTTGAGTGGTTTTTATTGAGTGCTTACCATGAGAAGCAGGGTGGTTTAGGGGATAGACCACGGGCTTGGGTATCAGAAAGACCTGGATTCTAATCCCGGCTCTGCCACTTGTCTTCTGGGTGACCTTGGGCAAGTCACTTAACTTATCTGGGCCTCAGTTACCTCATCTGTAAAATGGGGATTAAAAGTGTGAGCCCTGCTTGGGACAACCTGATTACCCTGTAGCTACCCCAGCACTTAGAACAGTGCTTGGCACATAGTAACCACTTAACAAATGCCATCATTACTATTCTCTGGGCCTCTGTTTCCTCATCTGTAAAATGGGGATTAACTGTGTCCAACCCAATTAACTTGTATCTACCCCAGTGCTTAGTACAGAGCCTTGTACAGCTCTGCACACAGTAAGCGCTCAATAAATACAATTGATTGTACATAGTAAGTGCACAATGCCACTGGGGAGAATATTGTGGGACAGGGACTGTGTCCAACCTGATTTGCTTATTATAATAATAATTATAATGGCATTTATTAAGCGCTTACTATGTGCAAGGCACTGTTCTAAGCGCTGGGGAGGTTACAAGGTGATAAGGTTGTCCCACGGGGGGCTCACAGTCTTAATCCCCATTTTTCAGATAAGGTAACTGAGGCACAGAGAAGTTAAGTGACTTGCCCAAAGTCACACAGCTGAAAATTGGCAGAGCAGGGATTTGAACCCATGACCCCTGACTCCAAAGCCCAGGCTCTTTCCACTGAGCCACGCTGCTTCTCATCTATCCGCCCCAGTGCTTAGTACAGTGTCTGACACAGAGTAAGCGCTTAACAAATACCACCATAATTACTATTATTATTATTGTGGCTAGTTGGGCGAGCTTGGGCAGGGGACTGTCTCTATATCTTGCCAACTTGTACTTCCCAAGCGCTTAGTACAGTGCTCTGCACCCAGTAAGCACTCAATAAATATGACTGATTGATTGATTGATCAATTAATGGTATTTATTGGGTGTTTACTGTATGCAGAGCACTGTACCAACCTCTTCTAGACTGGGAGCCCGTTGTTGGGTAGGGACCGTCTTTATATGTTGCCGACTTGTACTTCCCAAGCGCTTAGTACAGTGCTCTGCACACAGTAAGCGCTCAATAAATACGATTGAATGAACCGCTTGGGAGAATACAATACAGCAGAGTGGGTGGTTGCGTTCCCTGCCCACAACAAGCTTACAGTAATATACGATCGATAAATCCATGCCTCATATTTATTGAGCCAACTTGGACTTCCCAAGCGCTTAGTACAGTGCTCTGCACACAGTAAGTGCTCAATAAATACGATTGAATGAATGAATGAATGAATCGAGCGCTATATGTACTAAGCACTTGGGAGAAAACAGTCTGTGTTGGTAGACATGTTCCCTGCCCACAACGGGCATGCAGTCGGCAGTCTAATTAATAGAGTAATAATAATAATAATGACGGCATTTATTAAGCGCTTACTCTGTGCAAAGCACTGTTCTAAGCACTGGGGAGGCTACAGGGTGATCAGGTTGTCCCATGGGGGGCTCACAGTCTTAATCCCCATTTTACAGATGAGGGAACTGAGGCACAGAGAGGTTAAGTGACTTGCCCAACGTCACACAGCTGGCAATTGACAGAGCCGGGATTTGAACCCACGACCTCTGACTCCGAAGCCCGGGCTCTTTCCACTGAGCCATAAGGGCTGAGGACGGGGAGAAGATCAAATGCCCGAAGGTCACAGGTCCACATGCAGACAACAAAGACGGGAGAGGAACCAGGATAAAGAGATAAATAACAATAATAATGATAATTAATAGAGTAATAATAATAATAATAATGATAGCATTTATTAAGCGCTCACTATGTGCAAAGCACTGTTCTAAGCGCTGGAGACGTTACAAGGTGATCAGGTTGTCCCACCAGGGGCCCACAGTCTTCATCCCCGTTTTACAGATGAGGTAACTGAGGCCCAGAGAAGTGAAGTGACCTGCCCAAAGTCACCCAGCTGACAAGTGGCGGAGTCAGGATTTGAACCCATGACCTCTGACTCCAGAGCCCGGGCTCTTTCCACTGAGCCACGCTGCTTCTCATGAAGTCTGTAAGGTCACTATGAGCAGAGAATGTGACTGTTTATTGTTCATTCATTCATTCAATCGTATTTATTGAGCGCTTACTGTGTGCAGAGCACTGTACTAAGCGCTTGGGAAGTCCAAGTTGGCAGCATATAGTGACGGTCCCTACCCAACAGCGGGCTCACAGTCTAGAAGGGGGAGACAGACAACAAAACAAAACATATTAACAAAATAAAATAAATAGAATAAATATGTACAAGTAAAATAGAGTAATAAATATGTACAAACATATATACATATTTTACGTATGAGGTAACTAAGGCCCAGTCTCATCCCCATTTTATTTATTCATTCATTCATTCAATCGTATTTATTGAGCGCTTACTGTGCGCAGAGCACTGTACTAAGCGCTTGGGAAGTACAAGTTGGCAACATATAGTGACGGTCCCTACCCAGCAGTGGGCTCACAGTCGAGAAGGGGGAAACAGACAACCAAACAGAACATATTAACAAAATAAAATAAATAGAATGAATATGTACAAGCAAAATAAATATAGAGTAATAAATACTCATTCATTTAATTGTATTTATTGAGCACTTACTGTGTGCAGAGCACTGGACTAAGAGCTTGGGAAGTCCAAGTTGGCAGCATATAGTGACGGTCCCTACCCAACAGCGGGCTCACAGTCTAGAAGGGGGAGACAGACAACAAAACAAAACATATTAACAAAATAAAATAAATAGAATAAATATGTACAAGTAAAATAGAGTAATAAATATGTACAAACATATATACATATTTTACGTATGAGGTAACTAAGGCCCAGTCTCATCCCCATTTTATTTATTCATTCATTCATTCAATCGTATTTATTGAGCGCTTACTGTGCGCAGAGCACTGTACTAAGCGCTTGGGAAGTACAAGTTGGCAACATATAGTGACGGTCCCTACCCAGCAGTGGGCTCACAGTCGAGAAGGGGGAAACAGACAACCAAACAGAACATATTAACAAAATAAAATAAATAGAATGAATATGTACAAGCAAAATAAATATAGAGTAATAAATACTCATTCATTTAATTGTATTTATTGAGCACTTACTGTGTGCAGAGCACTGGACTAAGAGCTTGGGAAGTCCAAGTTGGCAACATATAGAGACGGTCCCTACCCAACATATCGTTGCGTTGTCCTCTCCCAAATGCCCAGTACAGTGCTTGGCACACAGTAAGCGCTCAATACAAGTGGTGATGATGATGATGATGATGATGATGATGATGATGATGATGATGATGATGATGATGATGATGATGAATGAATGAATGAATGAATGAATGAATGAGGAGGGTTTAAGAGAAGCAGCGTGGCTCAGTGGAAAGAGCCCGGGCTTGGGAGTCCGAGGTCATGGGTTCGAATCCCGGCTCGGCCACTTGTCAGCTGTGTGACTTTGGGCAAGTCACTTCACTTCTCCGGGCCTCAGTTCCCTCATCTGTAAAATGGGGATTATGACTGTGAGCCCCCCGTGGGACAACCTGATCACCTTGTATCCTCCCCAGCGCTTAGAATAGTGCTTTGAACATAGTAAGTGCTTAATAAATGCCATCATTATTATTATTATCGATAAATACAATTGAATGAATGAATGAATGAATTACTAGACTGTGAGCCCGTTGTTGGGTAGGGACCGTCTCTATATGTTGCCAACTTGTACTTCCCAAGCGCTTAGTACAGTGCTCTGCACACAGTAAGTGCTCAGTAAGTATGATTGAATGAATGAATTACTACAAAGAGAAGCAGCGTGGCGCAGTGGAAAGAGCCCGGGCTTTGGAGTCAGAGGTCATGGGTTCGAATCCCCGCTCCGCCACATGTCTGCTGTGTGACCTTGGGCAAGTCACTTAACTTCTCTGAGCCTCAGTTGCCTCATCTGTACAGTGGGGATTGACTGTGAGCCCCCACGTGGGACAGCCCGATCACCTTGTATCCCCCCCAGTGCTTGGCACATAGTAAGCGCTTAACAAATGCCATTATTATTATTATTATTACTACAAATGCATTCAACAAGTCCTCAGTAAAAGCCATTAATTGATTAATTGATTGATTGATTGCCTGGCACATAGTAAGCGCTTAACAAATACCACATTGATTAAGAGCCCTATTTGGGACAGGGACTGTTTCCATCCTGATCATGTTGCATCAGCGTGGCTCCCTGGAAAGAGCAGAGGCTTGGGAGTCAGAGGATGTGGGTTCTAATCCCGGCTCCACCACCTGTCTGCTGTGTGACCTTGGGCAAGTCGCTTCACTTCTCTGTTCCTCAGTGACCTCATCTGGAAAATGGGGATGAAGACTGGGAGCCCCCCGTGGGACAACCTGATCACCTTGTATCCACCCCAGCAGTGCTTGGCACACAGTAAGCGCTTAACAAATACCATGATTATTATTATTATTATCTCTGTTGCACTGTACTCTCCTAAGAGCTTAGTCCAGTGCTCTGCACACAGTAGGTGCTCAATAAATACAATTGATTGATTAACTTCGTTCCAGCCTGACAAGACCAGAGAAGACAGCGGAGGCAGGGTGATGGAAGGCTTTAGAGCAAATGGTGAGGAGTTTTTGTTTGAATGGATAACCACTGGAGATTTTTGAGGACGGGGGTGACATGTCCTGAACGTTTTTGTCGAAAAATGATCCAGACTGCGGAGTGAAGTATGGATTGGAGTGGAGAGAGACAGAAGGTTGGGAGATCAGCAAAGAGGCTGATGCAGAAATGTAGGCTTTTTCTACTAGGCCTCACTGTTTCGTACAGAAAAGCAGCGTGGCCCAGTGGAAAGAGCCCGGGCTCTGGAGTCAGAGGTCGTGGGTTCAAATCCCGGCTCCGCCACTTGTCAGCTGTGTGACTTCGGGTGAGTCACTTCACTTCTCTGAGCCTCAGTTCCCTCATTTGGAAAATGGGGATGAAGACTGTAAGCTTTGGGGATGAAGACTGTAGGCTTTTTCTACTAGGCCTCACTGTTTCATACAGAGAAGCGGCGTGGCTCAGTGGAAAGAGCCCGGGCTCTGGAGTCAGAGGTCGTGGGTTCAAATCCCGGCTCCGCCACTTGTCAGCTGTGTGACTTCGGGCAAGTCACTTCACTTCTCTGGGCCTCAGTTCCCTCATTTGGAAAATGGGGATGAAGACTGTAAGCTTTGGGGATGAAGACTGTAGGCTTTTTCTACTAGGCCTCACTGTTTCATACAGAGAAGCGGCGTGGCTCAGTGGAAAGAGCCCGGGCTCTGGAGTCAGAGGTCGTGGGTTCAAATCCCGGCTCCGCCACTTGTCAGCTGTGTGACTTCGGGCGAGTCACTTCACTTCTCTGGGCCTCAGTTCCCTCATTTGGAAAATGGGGATGAAGACGGTAAGCTTTGGGGATGAAGACTGTAGGCTTTTTCTACTAGGCCTCACTGTTTCATACAGAGAAGTGGCGTGGCTCAGTGGAAAGAGCCCGGGCTTTGGAGTCAGAGGTCGTGGGTTCAAATCCCGGCTCCGCCACTTGTCAGCTGTGTGACTTCGGGCAAGTCACTTCACTTCTCTGGGCCTCAGTTCCCTCATTTGGAAAATGGGGATGAAAACTGTAAGCTTTGGGGATGAAGACTGTAGGCTTTTTCTACTAGGCCTCACTGTTTCATACAGAGAAGCGGCGTGGCCCAGTGGAAAGAGCCCGGGCTTTGGAGTCAGAGGTCGTGGGTTCAATTCCGGCTCCGCCACTTGTCAGCTGTGTGACTTCGGGCAAGTCACTTCACTTCTCTGGGCCTCAGTTCCCTCATTTGGAAAATGGGGATGAAGACGGTAAGCTTTGGGGATGAAGACTGTAGGCTTTTTCTACTAGGCCTCACTGTTTCATACAGAGAAGCGGCGTGGCTCAGTGGAAAGAGCCCGGGCTCTGGAGTCAGAGGTCGTGGGTTCAAATCCCGGCTCCGCCACTTGTCAGCTGTGTGACTTCGGGCAAGTCACTTCACTTCTCTGGGCCTCAGTTCCCTCATCTGGAAAATGGGGGTGAAGACTGCGAGCCCCACGTGGGACAACCTGATCACCTTGTATCCACCCCAGCGCTTAGAACAGTGCTTTGCAGGTGGTAAACGCTCGTTTGTACATATTTGTTACTCTATTTTTTACTTGTACATATCTATTCTATTTATTTTATTTTGTTAGTATGTTTGGTTTTGTTCTCCGTCTCCCCCTTTTAGACTGTGAGCCCACTGTTGGGTAGGGACTGTCTCTAGATGTTGCCAACTTGGACTTCCCAAGCGCTTAGTCCAGTGCTCTGCACACAGTAAGCGCTCAATAAATACGATTGATGATGATGATGATGATGATGATGAACAAATACCAACATTATTATTATTATTCCAGCCCGACGAGGCCAAGCTCAGAAAACACCCAGTTCAGTTAGGATCATCGGTAGGGACATTTATTGAGCGAACACGGTGTCGGGGATGGGCAGAGAAGAGACGGGGCCCCGCTCTCGGGGAGATGACGGTCCGAGGGGAGAGAGAAGGGGGGGACACTCGTAACTCAGTAGTTCTCGTCCAGGCCGGCCGGCCTGTAGCGGTTGGGGTCTCCTCCGCTTCGTCCGTGGCGATTGGCCTCCTGGTCGGCCAGCGAGTCCTCCACTCCCCTCCCGCTGGAGCCTCCCTGCAGGAATTCCCGGCCGTCGCTGGAAAAAGGAAAGCCGTGAGCGGACGGGTCAAATCCCGCCACATCCCACGTCCAGTTCCCCCGGCGTGAGTCCGCTCAGCTCTGGGGTGTGGATGGGTGTGAGGGGCAGAAAGACGAATCCCATTGAGGAGAAAACCCTGCGTAATAATTATTGTAATTGTGATACTTCTGAAACACTTGCTATGTGCCAGACACTGTACTAAGCGCTAGATAACACCCACCTCCCAGAAAGTCCCCAGGTACCGTGCCCAGCTCGGCCCAAATTCAACGAGCAAGCTCAAGGATGAGACTGCACGTCGCTGCGAACAGAGGGAGCCATGAGTGGACGGGTCAAATCCCACCACATCCCACGTCCAGTTCCCCCCCGGCGTGAGTCCGCTCAGCTCTGGGTGGGCTCTCGCCCTCCCTGTTGGGGCCGGGGCAGAGAGATGTCTCCCAGTGAGGGGGAAAATCCATCTTGACTCTATGTATATATGGTTGTACATATTTCTTACTCTATTTATTTATTTATTTATTTATCTTGTACATTTCTATCCTATTTACTTTATTTTGTTGGTATGTTTGGTTCTGTTCTCTGTCTCCCCCTTTTAGACTGTGAGCCCACTGTTGGGTAGGGACTGTCTCTATGTGTTGCCAATTTGTACTTCCCAAGCGCTCAGTACAGTGCTCTGCACATAGTAAGCGCTCAATAAATACGATTGATTGATTGATTGACTCCCACGACAGGTGGTGGGAGTAGAAGTCATTCATTCATTCATTCGTATTTATTGAGCGCTTACCGTGTGCAGAGCACTGGACTAAGCGCCCGGGAAGAACAAGTCGGCAACGTCTAGAGACGGTCCCTACCCAACGACGGGTTCACAGTCTAGAAGGGGGAGACAGACGACAAAACATGTGGACAGGTGGCAAGTCAGCAGAATAAATAGAAGTAAAGCTAGGTTCATTCATTCAGTCGTATCTACTCCCCATGTGGGGTGACCGACTCAAACTAGAGTCAGCAAGTTTGCTGTTAATAATAATAATTACGGTATTCCTTAAGCGCTTACTATGTGTCAAGCACTGTTCTAAGCACTGGGGTAGATAGATACAATGCCCTCCCTCCGCACATCCGCCGACCTAGCTCTCTTCCTCCCTTCAAGGCCCTACTGAGAGCTCACCTCCTCCTGGAGGCCTTCCCACACTGAGCTCCCCTCTTTCTCTCCCCCTCTCCATCCTCCCCCACAGCACCTGTGTATATATATATATATATGTTTGTATTTATTACTGTTTGTACACAGCACCTGTGTGTATATATATATATATGTTTGTATTTATTACTGTTTGTACATATTTATTCTATGTATTTTATTTTGTTAATATGTTTTGTTTCGCTGTCTGTCTCCCCCTTCTAGACTGTGAGCCCGCCGTTGGGTAGGGACCGGCTCTAGATGTTGCCAACTTGGACTTCCCAAGCGCTTAGTCCAGTGCTCTGCACACAGTAAGCGCTCAATAAATACGATTGAATGAATGAATGAATAAATAAAACGGGGATGAGACTGGGCCTCAGTTACCTCACCTGTAAAATATGTATATATGTTTGAAAATATTGATTACTCTATTTTGCTTGTACATTATTTATTCTATTTATTTTATTTTGTTAATATGTCTTGTTTCACTGTCTGTCTCCCCCTTCTAGACTGTGAGCCCGCCGTTGGGTAGGGACCGGCTCTAGATGTTGCCAACTTGGACTTCCCAAGCGCTTAGTCCAGTGCTCTGCACACAGTAAGCGCTCAATAAATACGATTGAATGAATGAATGAATAAATAAAATGGGGATGAGACTGGGCCTCAGTTACCTCACCTGTAAAATATGTATATATGTTTGTACATATTTATTACTCTATTTATTTTGCTTGTACATTATTTATTCTATTTATTTTATTTTGTTAATATGTCTTGTTTCGCTGTCTGTCTCCCCCTTCTAGACTGTGAGCCCGCCGTTGGGTAGGGACCGTCTCTAGATGTTGCCAACTTGGACTTCCCAAGCGCTTAGTCCAGTGCTCTGCACACAGTAAGCGCTCAATAAATACGATTGAATGAATGAATGAATAAATAAAACGGGGATGAGACTGGGCCTCAGTTACCTCACCTGTAAAATATGTATATATGCTTGTACATAATTATTACTCTATTTATTTTACTTGTACATATTTATTCTATTTATTTTATTTTGTTAATATGTTTGGTTTTGTTGTCTGTCTCCCCCTTCTTGACTGTGAACCCACTGTTGGATAGGGACCGTCTCTATATGTTGCCAACTTGTACTTCCCAAGTGCTTAGTCCAGTGCTCTGCACACAGTAAGCGCTCAATAAATACGATTGATTGATTGATTAATTGATTGATTGATAATAAATACGATTGAATGAATGAATGAATGAATAAAATGGGGATTGAGACTGTGAGCCCCACATGGGACAGGGACTGTGTCCATCCTGTTTTGCTTATATCCAACCCCAGCAGGTCCGCGCCTCCCAAATGTACAGGGCCCCAAGGCCCTACTGAGAGCTCACCTCCTCCAGGAAGCCTTCCCAGACTGAGCCCCTTCCCTCCTCTCCCCCTCATCTCCCTCTCCATCCCCCCATCTTACTTCCTTCCCTTCCCCACAGCACCTGTATATATGTATATATGTTTGTACATATTTATTACTTTATTTATTTATTTTACTTGTACATACTTATTCTATTTATTTTATTTTGTTAGTATGTTTGGTTTTGTTCTCTGTCTCCCCCTTTTAGAGTGCGAGCCCGCTGTTGGGCAGGGACTGTCTCTATATGTTGCCAATTTGTACTTCCCAAGCGCTTAGTCCAGTGCTCTGCACACAGTAAGCGCTCAATAAATACGATTGATGATGATGATGATGATGATGATGATGTATTACCTGATGACTTCCGCCGCCCAGGCACCCCCCGGTCCCCTCTTGGCAGCGTCGTAATTGCCCCGAGCGTGGAAGTATTTATCTGAATTTTTATAGTTGGCTTCACGCATGTCCAAATAGGCTCTCAACATATCCCAGGTCCCTGGATGGAGAAAATGACAGAAGGAACATGACCGAAAAGCAGCAAAACCTGCAGGGAATTGAACCGCTCTACCTGTTTCGGCCTTTCTTCTCCGTAACGCAGGGGCAGCCTTACGATTCAATGCTGATCCCTATGGAAATGCCGATTGAATGGACTATTTCATTCGTTCAGTTGTATTTATTGAGCGCTTACCGCGTATTGATGATGATGATGGTATTTGTTAAGCGCTTACTATGTGCAAAGCACTGTTCTGTATTGAGTAATAATAATAACGAAAATGGCATTGGTTAAGCGCTTGCCATGTGCCAAGCACTGTTCCAAGCGCTGGGGGGATACAAGGTAAACACACCGTCTCACATGGGGCTCACAGTCTTCATCCCCATTTTACAGATGAGGTAGCTGAGGCCCAGACAATAATAATAATAATGATGGCATTTATTAAGCGCTTACTATGTGCAAAGCACTGCTCTAAGCACTGGGGAGGTTACAAGGTGATCAAGTTGTCCCACGGGGGGCTCACAGTCTTAATCCCCGTTTTACAGATGAGGTAGCTGAGGCCCAGAGAATAATAATAGCGATGATGGCATTTATTAAGCGCTTACTATGTGCAAAGCCCTGTTCTAAGCGCTGGGGAGGTTACAAGGTGATCAAGTTGTCCCATGGGGGGCTCACAATCTTAATCCCCATTTTACAGATGAGGTAGCTGAGGCCCAGAGAATAATAATAGCAATGATGGCATTTCTTAAGCGCTTACTATGTGCAAAGCACTGTTCCAAGCGCTGGGGAGGTTACAAGGTGATCAAGTTGTCCCATGGGGGGCTCACAGTCTTAATCCCTGTTTTACAGATGAGGTAGCTGAGGCCCAGAGAATAATAATATAATAATAATGACATTTATTAAGCGCTTACTATGTGCAAAGCCCTGTTCTAAGCGCTGGGGAGGTTACAAGGTGATCAGGTTGTCCCACGGGTGGCTCACAGTCTTAATCCCCGTTTTACAGATGAGGGAGCTGAGGCCCAGAGAATAATAATAGTAATGATGGCATTTATTAAGCGCTTACTATGTGCAAAGCACTGTTCTAAGCGCTGGGGAGGTTACAAGGTGATCAAGTTGTCCCACGGGGGGCTCACCGTCTTAATCCCTGTTTTACAGATGAGGTAGCTGAGGCCCAGAGAATAATAATAGTAATGATGGCATTTATTAAGCGCTTACCATGTGCAAAGCACTGTTCTAAGCGCTGGGGAGGTTACAAGGTGATCAAGTTGTCCCACGGGGGGCTCACAGTCTTAATCCCCGTTTTACAGATGAGGGAGCTGAGGCCCAGAGAATAATAATAATACTAATAATAATAATAATGATGATGGCATTTATTAAGCACTTACTATGTGCAAAGCACTGTTCTAAGCGCTGGGGAGGTTACAAGGTGATCAAGTTATCCTACGGGGGGCTCACAGTCATAATCCCCATTTTACAGATGAGGTAGCTGAGGCCCAGAGAATAATAATAGTAATGATGGCATTTATTAAGCGCTTATCAAGCGCTTAGTACAGTGCTCTGCACACAGTAAGTGCTCAATGAATACAATTGATTGATTGATTGATTACTATGTGCAAAGCACTGTTCTAAGCACTGGGGAGGTTACAAGGTGGTCAAGTTGTCCCACGGGGGGCTCACACACAGTCTTAATCCCCATTTTACAGATGAGGTAGCTGAGGCCCAGAGAATAATAATAGTAATGATGGCATTTATTAAGCGCTTACTATGTGCAAAGCCCTGTTCTAAGCGCTGGGGAGGTTACAAGGTGATCAAGTTGTCCCATGGGGGGCTCACAGTCTTAATCCTCATTTTACAGATGAGGTAGCTGAGGCCCAGAGAATAATGATAATGATGATGGATTTATTAAGCGCTTACTATGTGCAAACCACTGTTCTAAGCGCTGGGGAGGTTACAAGGTGATCAAGTTGTCCCACGGGGGGCTCACAGTCTTAATCCCCGTTTTACAGATGAGGTAGCTGAGGCCCAGAGAATAATAATAGTAATGATGGCATTTATTAAGCACTTACTATGTGCAAAGCACTGTTCTAAGCGCTGGGGAGGTTACAAGGTGATCAAGTTGTCCCACGGGGGGATCACCGTCTTAATCCCCGTTTTACAGATGAAGTAGCTGAGGCCCAGAGAATAATAATAATAATAATAATGGCATTTATTGAGCACTTACTATGTGCAAAGCACTGTTCTAAGCGCTGGGGAGGTTACAAGGTGATCAAGTTGTCCCACGGGGGGCTCACAGTCTTAATCCCCGTTTTACAGATGAGGTAGCTGAGGCCCAGAGAATAATGATAATGATGATGGCATTTATTAAGCACTTACTATGTGCAAAGCACTGTTCTAAGCGCTGGGGAGGTTACAAGGTGATCAAGTTGTTCCACGGGGGGCTCACAGTCTTATTCCCCATTTTACAGATGAGGTAGCTGAGGCCCAGAGAATAATGATAATGGCATTTATTAAGCACTTACTATGTGCAAAGCACTGTTCTAAGCGCTGGGGAGGTTACAAGGTGATCAGGTTGTCCCACGGTGGGCTCACCGTCTTTATCCCCATTTTACAGATGAGGTAGCTGAGGCCCAGAGAATAATAATAGTAATGATGGCATTTATTAAGCGCTTACTATGTGCAAAGCACTGTTCTAAGTGCTGGGGAAGTTACAAAGTGATCAGGTTGTCCCACTGGGGGCTCACAGTCTTAATCCCCATTTTACAGATGAGGTAACTGAGGCCCAGAGAAGTGAAGTGACTTGCCCAAAGTCACCCAGCTGGTAATTGGCAGAGCTGGGATTTGAACCCATGACCTCTGACTCCAAAGCCCGGGCTCTTTCCAACTGAGCCACGCTGCTTCTCCTTCTTTTATGCTTTCCTTTTTCTCAACTCTAGTGCCACATTTTGAGGCCAGCTCCATTTCCACCAAGGGTAATGGATCAGCGTGGCTCAGTGGAAAAGAGCCCGGGCTTGGGAATCAGGAGTCGTGGGTTCGAATCCCGGCTCTGCCAATTGTCAGCTGGGTGACTTCGGGCAAGTCACTTCACTTCTCTGTGCCTCAGTTCCCTCATCTGGAAAATGGGGATGAAGAATGTGAGCCCCCCGTGGGACAACCTGATTACCTTGGAACCTCCCCAGTGCTTAGAACAGTGCTTTGCACATAGTAAGCGCTTAATAAACGCCATCATTATTATTATTATTATTCTAATCCCGGCTCCGCCACTTGTCAGCTGGGTGACTTTGGGCAAGTCACTTCACTTCTCCGTGCCTCACTTACCTCATCTGTAAAATGGGGATGAAGACTGTGAGCCCCACGTGGGACAACCTGATTACCTTGCATCTACTCCAGCGCTTTGAACAGTGCTTGGCACAAGGTAAGTGCTTAACAAATACCATTTTAATAATAATAGTCCATCAGCCAGTGATATTTATTGAGCGCTTACTGTGTGCAGAGCACTGTACTGAGCACTTGGCAAGTCACTTCACTTCTCCATGCCTCACTTACCTCATCTGTAAAATGGGGATGAAGACTGTGAGCCCCACGTGAGACAAGCTGATTACCTTGCATCTACTCCAGCGCTTAGAACAGTGCTTGGCACAAAGTAAGCGCTTAACAAATACCATTTTAATAATAATAATCCATCAGCCAGTGATATTTATTGAGCACTTACTGCGTGCAGAGCACTATACTGAGCACTTGGCAAGTCACTTCACTTCTCGGTGCCTCACTCACCTCATCTGTAAAATGGGGATGAAGACTGTGAGCCCCACGTGGGACAAGCGGATTACCTTGCATCTACTCCAGCGCTTAGAACAGTGCTTGTCACAAAGTAAGCACTTAACAAATACCATTTTAATAATAATAATCCATCAGCCAGTGATATTTATTGAGCACTTACTGCGTGCAGAGCACTATACTGAGCACTTGGCAAGTCACTTCACTTCTTGGTGCCTCACTCACCTCATCTGTAAAATGGGGATGAAGACTGTGAGCCCCACGTGGGACAACCTGATCACCTTGTATCCCCCCAGCGCATAGAACAGTGCTTTGCACAGAGTAAGCGCTTCACAAATACCATCATTATTATTATTATTAGAGAGGATCTAGAGGAAATAAACGTGACCAAATCCTTTAATCCTAGCTCCTTCGGGGCAGTGGAGTCTTACCTTCAAGCGCTTAGTACAGTGCTCTGCACATAGTAAGCGCTCAATAAATATGATTGATTGATTACCTTGACCAGCCTCTTTAATGAATCTTCCAGAGTCCAGGAACCAGTTCTGGCTGTGGGCACCCAGAGCCAAGGAGAAGAGCAAGATGAAGACAAACAGCTTCATTGTGCCTCGTTCTGAGCTGAAAGACAAAATAGAGGAAATCTAATTGAGGGGTTTTTTCCAAGGTTCCTTCCGTTCCTTCTGAACAATCCATCCAGTTCTCCAGTTTCGCTGATTTTGACTAGGCTTTGTGGAAAAAATGGGTTTTACGGAAATAGTCCATTTAGGCCTCCGATCGAGTAATAATTGTTGGGTTTTTTAAGCGCTTATTCTGTGCCAAGCAAAAGCGCCGAGGTAGGTCCAATAGAATATACTTGTCCATATCTATTCTATTTATTTTATTTTGTTAGCATGTTTGGTTTTGTTCTCTGTCTCCCCCTTTTAGACTGTGAGCCCACTGTTGGGTAGGGACTGTCTAGAGATGTTGCCAATTTGTACTTCCCAAGCGCTTAGTACAGTGCTCTGCACATAGTAAGCGCTCAATAAATACGATTGATGATGATGATCTATTCTATTTATTTTATTTTGTTAGTAGGTTTGGTTTTGTTGTCTGTCTCCCCCTTTTAGACTGTGAGCCCACTGTTGGGTAGGGACTGTCTCTGTATGTTGCCAATTTGTACTTCCCAAGCGCTTAGTACAGTGCTCTGCACATAGTAAGCGCTCAATAAATACGATTGATGATGATGATGATGATGATAAATAGAAAATTATTTTATTTATTTTGTTAACAATGTGCATCTAGCTTTATTTCTATTTTATTCTGATGACTTGACACCTGTCCACATGTTTGGTTTCGGTGTCTGTCTCCCCCTTCTATTCATTTCATTCGTTCGTTCAATCGTATTTATTGAGCGCTTGCTGTGTGCAGGGCACTGTACTAAGCGCCTGGGAAGGACAAGTCGGCAACATATAGAGACGGTCCCTACCCAACAACGGATGCCGGACACGGTTCCTTTAGGAAGAAAGGGAGAGGGATGGGGAGGGAAGAAGGGAAAGAATGAGGGAAAGTGGGAGGGAGCGATGGATGGATGGAGAGAGAATGCGTGAGAGGGAGATTGTCAGCCGTGTGACCTTGGGCAAGTCACTTCACTTCTCTTGGCCTCAGTTACCGCTTCTGTAAAATGGGGATGAAGACTGTGAGCCCCACCTGGGACAACCTGATACCTTGTATCTACCCCAGCGCTTAGAACAGTGCTTGGCACGTAGTAAGCGCTTAACAAATGCCATCATTATTATTATTGAGAGAGGCAGAGTCAGGGAGAGAGAAAGAATCCAGTGAACTCATATCTGGCTTAAATTCCCTATTTTAACTCCAGTATATCAGCTAAAAGAATTTTCTAATTCACGAAGAAAGGCTTCATGTAAAGAATGCTTACCTTTGCCGGGTTATGTCTTTTCCCGCTAAGTCAGGATTTCTGCTGCTGCTTTGCACTCAAGAGGAGCTCACATTTATACAAATCGTCTCATCTCCTGGAACCAATCGGAAAGAATAAGGTAATTCTGTAAATTCCAAATACCCGATTCCTGTAAGCTAAGCAGAATACCTTGGGCAATCTCATTTGGGAAGTTCTTCCCGTGAATTTCCCTACAATGTTTACTTTTTGCCTTCATTTTCAGTAGGCGAGGGAGGGTTTTCTCTCTGTGTGCAGTTCATTCATGGCAGTTTTCCAAAGGTTTCGAGCAAACATCATCGATATTGTCCTCGGTTCACTTTTTCACTCATTTGTCATTTGTCCCCCCATGGAAAAAAAATTACCTATTTAATCCTTCATAGCAAATCAGACTCATCAACCCTCCCTCAGTCTACATAATTAATTGTAATCACTCTGAAAAGTGGAATCCAAAAACTCAGAGGCCTCCCCACATTTTATTCATTCCTTCCTTCGTATTTATTGAGCGTTTACTGTGTGCAGAGCACTGCATGGCGTAGAGGACTGGGAGTATTTATTGAGCGCTTACTGTGTGCAAAGCACTGTGCTGAGTGCTGGGGGAGTATAACAATAAGCACTGAGCACTTACTGTGTGCAAAGCATTGTACTAAGAACTTGGGGGAGTATAATATAACAATATAGCAGACAACAGTCCCTGCCTTCGGTGAGCTTCCAGTCTGGAGGGGAGACAGACAATAATAGAAATAAATAAATTACAGAGATCTTGTGGGACAGGAACTGTGTCCAACCTGATTAGTATTTAACGGTAATTGACACATAGAAAGCAATCAATCAATCAATCAGTCGTATTTATTGAGCGCTTACTGTGTGCAGAGCACTGTACTAAGCGCTTGGGAAGTACAAGTTGGCAACATATAGAGATGGCCCCTACCTAACAGTGGGCTCACAGTCTAGAAGGGGGAGACAGAGAACAAAACCAAACATATTAACAAACCAAAATAAATAGAATAGATATGTACAAGTAAAATAAATCAATAAATAGAGTAATAAATATGTACAAACATATATACATATATACAGGTTCTGTGGGGAAGGGAAGGAGGTAAGGCGGGGGGAATGGAGATGGGGAGGAGAGGGAGAGGAAGGAGGGGGCTCAGTCTGGGAAGGCCTCCTGGAGGAGGTGAGCTCTCAGTAGGGCCTTGAAGGAAGAAAGAGAGCTAGCTTGGTGGATGGGCAGAGGGAGGCCATTCCAGGCCCGGGGGATGACGTGGGCCGGGGGTCGATGGCGGGACAGGTGAGAGCGAGGCCTAATGGGGAGGAGATTAGCGGCGGAGGAGCGGAGGGTGCGGGCTGGGCTGGAGAAGGAGAGAAGGGAGGGGAGGGAGGACGGGGCGAGGGGATGGGTGTATGGACAGCCTTGAAGCCCAGGGTGAGGAGTTTCTGCCTGATGCATAGGTTGATTGGTAGCCACTGGAGATTTTTGAGGAGGGGAGTAACATGCCCAGAGCGTTTCTGGACAAAGACAATCCGGGCAGCAGCATGAAGTATGGATTGAAGTGGGGAGAGACACGAGGATGGGAGATCAGAGAGGAGGCTGATACAGTAGTCCAGATGGGATAGGGTGAGAGCTTGAACAAGCAGGGTAGCGGTATGGATGGAGAGGAAAGGGCGGATCTTGGCAATGTTGCGGAGGTGAGACCGGCTGGTTTTGGTGACGGCTTGGATGTGAGGGGTGAACGAGAGTGCGGAGTCGAGGATGACACCAAGTTTGCGGGCTTGTGAGACGGGAAGGATGGTAGTGCCGTCAACAGTGATGGGAAAGTCAGGGAGAGGGCAGGGTTTGGGAGGGAAGACAAGGAGTTCAGTCTTCGACATGTTGAGCTTTAGGTGGCGGGCAGACATCCAGATGGAGATGTCCTGAAGGCAGGAGGAGACGTGAGCCTGGAGGGAGGGGGAGAGAGCAGGGGCAGAGATGTAGATTTGGGTGTCATCAGCGTAGAGATGATAGTTGAAGCTGTGGGAGCGAATGAGGTCACCAAGGGAGCGAGTGTAGATCGAGAACAGAAGGGGACCAAGAACTGAACCTTGAGGAACCCCCACAGTAAGGGGATGGGAGGGGGAGGAGGAGCCTGCAAAAGAGACTGAGAAAGAACGACCGGAGAGATAAGAGGAGAACCAGGAGAGAACGGAGTCTGTGAAGCCAAGGTCGGATACTGTGTTGAAGAGAAGGGGGTGGGCCACAGTGTCGAAGGCAGCTGCGAGGTCGAGGAGGATTAGGACAGAGTATGAGCCGTTGGATTTGGCAAGCAGGAGGTCATTGGTGACCTTTGAGAGGGCAGTTTCCGTGGAATGTAGGGGACGGAAGCCAGACTGGAGGGGGTCGAGGAGAGAGTTGTTGTTGAGGAATTCTCGGCAGCGCGAGTAGACAACTCGTTCAAGGAGTTTGGAAAGGAATGGTAGGAGGGAGATGGGGCGATAACTAGAAGGTGAGGTGGGGTCAAGGGAGGGTTTTTTCAGGATGGGAGAGACATGGGCATGTTTGAAGGCAGAGGGGAAGGAACCAGTGGAGAGTGAGCGGTTGAAGATGGAAGTTAAGGAGGGGAGAAGGGACGGAGCGAGAGATTTTATGAGATGAGAGGGAATTGGGGTCAGATGCACAGGTGGCCGGAGTAGCACTTGAGAGGAGGGAGGAGAGCTCCTCTGAGGATACTGCTGGGAAGGATGGGAGAGTAGCAGACAGTGTTGAGAGCTGGGGGTTTGGAGAAGCGGGGGGAGTGACTTTGGGGAGGTCAGACCTGATGGATTTAATTTTATTAATGAAGTAGGAGGCCTTAACAAAACCCAGAAAAAAGGGGGTCTGATGCCCCCTCAGGACTGGAAATGGGGCAGACCATCTGAAAACCAGACTGTCTGGCCTAAAATGGGAAGAATGGCCATCCCAAATGCTAGTTATTTTTTTAATGGTATTTGTTAAGTGCTTATTATGTGCCAGGCACTCTACTAAGCTCTGGGGTCGATATGAGCAAATCAGGTTGGACACAGTCCTTATCCCGTATCGGGCTCACAGTCTTCATCCTCATTTTCCAGATGAGGGAACTCAGGCCCAGAGAAGTGGAATGACTTGTCCAAGGTCACACAGAAGACAAAGGGTGGATCTGGGATTAGAACCCAGGTCCTTCTAACTCCCAGGCTGGGCTCTCTCTACTAGACTACCCTGCTTCTTGTTACTTGTTAGAGCTAAAGAGCAGAAGATAACTGAGACTAATAGTAATAATAATGATGGTATTTGTTGGGCGCTTACTATATGCCAAGCACTGTTCTAAGCCCTGAGGTAGATAAGAGGTGATCAGGTTGTCCCACGTGGGGCTCACAGTCTTCATCCCCATTTTACAGATGAGGCAACAAACTGAGGCCCAGACAAGTGAAGTGACTTAATAATAATAATAATAATGATGGTATTTGTTAAGCGCTTACTATGTGCAAAGCACTGTTCTAAGCGCTGGGGTAGATACAAGGTGATCAAATTGTCCCACATGGGGCTCACAGTCTTAGTCCCCATTTTGCAGAGGAGGGAACTGAGGCAAAGAGAAGTGAAGTGACTTGCCCAAGGTCACCCAGCAGACAAGAGGCAGAGCCGGGATTAGAACCCATGACCTTCTGACCCCCTTGGCCCATTCTGTAGCCACTATGCCAGTGACTTGCCCAAGTGACTAGCTCGTTCTACTAGGCCACATAGTACCTTTCATCTCTGTCTCCCCCCTTTTAGACTGTGAGCCCACTGTTGGGTAGGGACTGTCTCTATATGTTGCCAATTTGTACTTCCCAAGCGCTTAGTACAGTGCTCTGCACATAGTAAGCGCTCAATAAATATGATTGATGATTGATGATGATGATGATGAGGGGAAGGGGAGAAAGGGAAGGGGAAGACATGATGTGGGGTGTGGATGACTGCAAGAGCCTTTTGAAAGATTGCACGTGGGAAAAAGGCATTATCTAATAATAATAATGATGGCATTTATTAAGCACTTACTATGTGCCAAGCCCTGTTCTAAGCGCTGGGGTAGATATAAAAAAAATGATGGCATTTATTAAGCGCTTACTATGTGCAAAGCACTGTTCTAAGCGCTGGGGGGGATACAATGTGATCAAGTTGTCCCACGTGGGGCTCACAGCCTTCATCTCCATTTTTACAGCCGAGGGAACTGAGGCCCAGAGAAGTGAAGTGACCTGCCCGAGGTCACACAGCAGACTTGTGGTGGAGCCGGGATTCGAACCCATGACCCCTGACTCCAAAGCCCGGGCTCTTTCCACTGAGCCACACTGCTTCTCTATATGACTATCAGGTTGTCCCACGTGGGGCCTCACGGTTTTAACCCCCGTTTTCCGGATGAGGTGACTGAGGCCCAGAGAAGTTAAAGCGACTCGCCCAAAGTCAATCAATCAATCAATCAATCAATCAATCAATCAATCGTATTTATTGAGCGCTTACTATGTGCAGAGCACTGTACTAAGCGCTTGGGAAGTACAAATTGGCAACACATAGAGACAGTCCCTACCCAACAGCGGGCTCACAGTCTAAAAGGGGGAGACAGAGAACAAAACCAAACATACCAACAAAATAAAATAAATAGGATAGTGTTGTCCACAGCGGACTTGACATGACTGACTCCATTTTGTGTATGCTAACAGTAACCCTCCATTTTGTGCAGGCTGAGAGAACAACTCCTTTTTGTATTGTCTGCAACAGATGCCTTCAAGGCAATGAACAAGTAACACTTATATATGTAAGGTCGTAGGTCTGACGACATCCTGACAACATAAGATAACAGAATTTAGGACTACATCCTGACTAGACAGTGACAACAGAAGATAACAGAATTTAGGATGACATCCTGACAAGACAGTAACAACAGAAGATAACGGAATTTACACACCTATTAATACAAGGCCATAAGGCAGATAACAACCACCTTAACAAGGCAGTAAAATCATAGAATTTACAGCATCCTGTCGGTCCTAATTGGATTCCTGAAATTCCTAAATGCTCCCTCCCATGTTGCTGTGACTCAATAAAAGACACAGTGAGAATGGGATTGGGGCTGCTTGTCACTCGTCCCTCTCCCGGGAGGTGAACGGGCAGGTAGCCACTTTCCTTCTTTGCTGCTCCATCTGAACTCATGTCTCCGACTCATTTTTCCCATCTGCGTCACCACCCCGGGTACAAGAACCCTGCGGCCGATTTACACCGATTAACCTATTTTGCACCCTACTTGTCGATAACAGTAGAAATGTACAAGTAAAATAAATAAATAAAGTCACCCAGCTGACAAGTGGCGGAGCCGGGATTTGAACCCGTGACCTCTGACTCCAAAGCCCGGGCTCTTTCCACTGGGGTCTCGCTGCTTCCCTGGGTTGGATGGGTTCCCGGAGGTCAGGACTTTTGATGCCGAGCCAGGAACCGCTTACCGTAACGTGAGGCTGGGCAGAGGGTTTTCATAACAGCCGAGAGGGACTTTGCTTTGTGAGTTTCTAAAATCTACTCATGCATTCATTCAATCGTATTTATTGAGCGCTTACTGTGTGCAGAGCACTGGACTAAGCGCTTGGGAAGTACAAGTTGGCAACATATAGAGACCCAGCAGCACAGTTTCAGTTACAGAGAAGCAGCATGGCCTTGTGGAAAGAGCCCGGGATCGGGAGTCCGAGGACCTGGGTTCTAAAATAAACTGCAGTACCTGTATATATGTATATATGTTTGTACGTCTTTATTACTCTATTTATTTATATATTTTACTTGTACATATTTATTCTATTTATTTTATTTTGTTAGTATGTTTGGTTTTGTTCTCTGTCTCCCCCTTTTAGACTGTGAGCCCACTGTTGGGTAGGGACCGTCTCTATATGTTGCCAACTTGTGCTTCCCAAGCGCTTAGTACAGTGCTCTGCACACAGTAAGCGCTCAATAAATACGATTGATGATGATGATGCTGAGGGCTGAGTATTACTCTATTTATTTATTTATTTATTTTACTTGTACATATCTATTTTATTTATTTTATTGTGTTAGTATGTTTGGTTTTGTTCTCTGTCTCCCCCTTTTAGACTGTGAGCCCACTGTTGGGTAGGGACTGTCTCTATACGTTGCCAACTTGGACTTCCCAAGCGCTTAGTCCAGTGCTCTGCACACAGTAAGCACTCAATAAATGCGATTGATGATGATGATGCTGAGGGCTGAGTATTACTCTATTTATTTATTTATTTTACTTGTACATATCTATTTTATTTATCTTATTGTGTTAGTATGTTTGGTTTTGTTCTCTGTCTCCCCCTTTTAGACTGTGAGCCCACTGTTGGGTAGGGACCGTCTCTATATGTTGCCAACTTGTGCTTCCCAAGCGCTTAGTACAGTGCTCTGCACACAGTAAGCGCTCAATAAATACGATTGATGATGATGATGCTAGGGCTGAGTATTACTCTATTTATTTATTTTACTTGTACATATCTATTTTATTTATTTTATTGTGTTAGTATGTTTGGTTTTGTTCTCTGTCTCCCCCTTTTAGACTGTGAGCCCACTGTTGGGTAGGGACCGTCTCTATATGTTGCCAACTTGGACTTCCCAAACGCTTAGTACAGTGCTCTGCACACAGTAAGCGCTCAATAAATACGATTGAATGAATGAATGATTCCGGCTCCGCCGCTTGTCCGCTGTGTGACCGCGGGCAAGTCACTTCACTTCTCTGGGCCTCGGTTCCCTTATCTGCAAACTGGAGATTCAATACCTGTTCTCCCTCCTACTCAAACTGTGAGCCCCACGTGGGACCTGATTACCTCCTATCTACTCACTTAATTTTTCCGTGCCTCAGTTACCTCCATCTGTAAAATGGGGATTAAGATCGGGAGCCCCGTGCTGGACCTGGACTGTCTCCAAACTGATTATTTTGTGTCTATTTTGTATCTTCTTTGTATCTTTTAGACTGTGAGCCCACTGTTGGATAGGGACTGTCTCTATATGTTGCCAAATTGTACTTCCCAAGCGCTTAGTACAGTGCTCTGCACACAGTAAGCGCTCAATAAATACGATTGATGATGATGATGTTATGTTGCCAACTTGTACTTCCCAATAATAATAATAATGGCATTTATTAAGCGCTTACTATGTGCAAAGCACCGTTCTAAGTGCTGGGGAGGTTACAAGGTGATCGGGTTGTCCCATGGGGGGGGCCTCACAGTCTTAATCCCCATTTTACAGATGAGGTCACTGAGGCACAGAGAAGTTAAGTGACTTGCCCAAAGTCACACAGCTGACACTTGGCAGAGCCGGGATTCGAACCCACGACCTCTGACTCCAAAGCCCAGGCTCTTTCCATTGAGCCACGCTGCTTCCCAAGCGCTTAGTCCAGTGCTCTGCACACAGTAAGCGCTCAATAAATACGATTGATTGATCGATCGATTGATTGATCTAACCTGGTGCTTAGTACAGTGCCTAGAACATAGCAGCGTGGCTCAGTGGAAAGAGCCCGGGCTCTGGAGTCAGAGGTCATGGGTTCAAATCCCGGCTCTGCCAATTGTCAGCTGTGTGACTTTGGGCAAGTCACTTAATTTCTCTGGGCCTCAGTTACCTTATCTGTAAAATGGGGATTAAAAGTGTGAGCCCCACGTGGGACAACCTGATTACCCTGTATCAATCGACCCGAGTGCTTAGAACAGTGCTTGGCACATAGTAAGCGCTTAACAAATACCATTATTATTATTATTATTTTATATTAAGCGCTTAGCAAATAACACTATTATTCTTCTTTTTAATTATAATCTGCACTCTGCCTCCCTCCTCCTTATCAACTCTCTTGTCCCACTCCACCCCGGCTCACACTCTTCATTCCTCTCAAGATAATCAATCAATCAATTATATTTATTGAGCGCTTACTGTGTGCAGAGCATTGTACTAAGCGCAAATCTCCTGCTATTTTTTTAAGGTATTTGTTAAACCCTTGCTGTAATAATAGTAATAATGATGGTATTTGTTAAGCGCTTACTAAGTGCCAAGCACTGTTCTAAGCGCTGAGGTAGATACAAGGTCATCAGGTTGTCCCACGTGGGGCTCACAGTCTTAATCAGAGAAGCAGCGTGGTTCAGTGGAAGGAACCTGTGCTTGGGAGTCAGAGGTCCTGGGTTCAAATCCCGGCTCCGCCACTAGTCTGCTGTGTGACCTTGGGCAAGTCACTTGACTTCTCTGGGCCTCAGTGACCTCATCTGTAAAACGGGGATTAAGACTGTGAGCCCCACGTGGGACAACCTGATCACCTTGAATCCCTCCCCCCAGCGCTTAGAACAGTGCTTTGCACATAGTAAGCGCTTAACAAATCAATCAATCGTATTTATTGAGCGCTTACTGTGTGCAGAGCACTGTACTAAGCGCTTGGGAAGTACAAGTACAAATGCTATTATTATTATCAATCCCCATTTTACAGATGAGGTAACTGAGGTACAGAGAAGTGAAGGGACTTGCTCAAAGTTACACAGCTGATATAATAATAATAATAATAATAATAATAATAATAATAATAATAATAATGGCATTTGTTAAGCACTTACTATGTGCAAAGCACTGTTCTGAAGTGCTGGGGAGGTTACAAGGTGATCAGGTTGTCCCACGGGGGGCTCACAGTCTTAATCCCCATTGTACAGATGAGGTAACTGAGGCACAGATAAATTAAGTGACTTCTCCAAAGTCACACAGCTGGCAATTGGTGGAGCTGGGATTTGAACCCATGATCTCTGACTCCAAAGCCCGGGCTCTTTCCCCTGAGCCACACTGCTATGTTCTAGGCACTGTACTAAGCACCGGGTTAGATACAAAATAATCAGTTTGGAGACAGTCCAGGTCCAACACGGGGCTCCCGATCTTCACCCCCATTTTACAGATGGAGGTAAATGAGGCACAGAGAAGTTAAGGGACTCACCCAAGGTCACACAGCAGATTTGAGGTAGAGCCAGCATTAGAAGCTGGGTCACCTGAGTCTCAGGCCTGTGTACTTTCCACTAGGCCATGTTGTTTCTCAAAATTGATCCTCAAAATACACTTGAGGAAAGAGGCAGAAAATTCTACTTTTACCCAGTCGTTTTCCTTTATCCAGAATTCGTAGCATCAATCCCTGCTTCTAACTGGGTGATGGCGGAAAGTGTGAAGGTGAATACACCAATAATAATGATGATGATGATACTTGTTAAGCGCTCACTATGTGCCAAGCTCTGTTCTAGGAAATCAGGTTGTCCCACGGGGGGCTCACAGTCTTAATCCCCATTTTACAGATGAGGGAACTGAGGCACAGAGACGTTAAGCAACTTGCCCAACGCCACACAGCTGACAAGTGGCGGAGCCGGGATTAGAACCCACGACCTCTGACTCCCAAGCCCGGGCTCTTTCCAATGAGCCACGCTGCTTCTCTAGAGACCAGATTTCTCTTGAAGAAGCGCTTCCCTTCAAGCGCTTAGTGCAGTGCTCTGCACACAGTAAGCGCTCAATAAATATGATTGATTGATTGATTGACTGAAGAAACAGTATGGTTGGAAAATGGATGTTCAATTTTTGCGTTAATGTGAATTTTTCCTACCATACTTCTCAATTTTGCAGCTACTCACATTTCAGAATCATTACAATAAATGATTTAGACCGAAGGAGTGTTAGTGCTCTGCACACAGTAAGCGCTCAATAAATACGATTGATTGATTGATTGACTGATTGGTCAGACTGGAATAATTCACTAAATTAACAAATGCAAAACATTCTTGTGACAAATGAAATGAATAAAACAAAGCAGGAAATGAGGAAAATGTAAAAGGTACTTACTTGGAATTTTTAGAAAACTTCCGGGCAATAGTGTTCTTCTTAAATTGTGCAATATATTATTTTTCTCTGCACAGAAGACAGATGCTGCCACTCGCTTACTGAAAATGAAGACAAAAAGTAAATATAGTAGGGAAGTTATGGGAAGAGCTCCCTAAGTGAGATTGCCCAAGGTGTTCTTCTTGGCTCGCAAGAATCAGATATTTGGAATTTCCAGACTTACTTTAATCTTTCTACTTTTTCTACAAGATGGGGATTGGTATAAAAATCAGGTCCTTTTGAGTGAGCAGCAGCAGAAGTCTCGGCTCAGCCTAAGGCAAGGAAGGTGAGTTTTTCTTTAGACGAAGCATTTCTTCATCTAAAACCGATTTTAGCTGATAGGATGCTTTTCATTCATTCATTCAATCGTATTTATTGAGCGCTTACTGTGTGCAGAGCACTGTACTAAGCGCTTGGGAAGTACAAGTTGGCAACATATAGAGATGGTCTCTACCCAACAGCGGGCTCACAGTCTAGAAGGTTCATTTCTCTCCTCTCTCCCCATCGGAGAAGCAGCGTGGCTCAGTGGAAAGAGCCCGGGCTTTGGAGTCAGAGGTCATGGGTTCAAATCCCGGCTCCGCCAAATGTCAGCTGTGTGTCTTCGGGCAAGTCAACGTCACTTCTCCGGGCCTCAGTTCCCTCATCTGTAAAATGGGGATGAAGCCTGTGAGCTCCACTTGGGACAACCTGATTACCTTGTATCCTCCCCCCCAGTGCTTAGAACAGTGCTTTGCACATAGTAAGCGCTTAATAAACGCCATTACCATCATCATCATCTCTCTCTTTCGCCCTTCTCTTCCTTTCTTTCTCTCTTTTCCCCTCTCTTTCTCTCCATCTCTCTCTTTCCATCTCTCCGCCTTCCAGCACCCTTCCTCCCTTCCTCTTGTATTATATGCTTGAGGGCTGCCATTCCGTGAGCCCACTGTTGGGTAGGGACTGTCTCTATATGTTGCCAATTTGTACTTCCCAAGCGTTTAGTACAGTGCTCTGCACATAGTAAGCGCTCAATAAATACGATTGATGATGATGATTTTGTCCACCAACTCTGTTGTACTGTATTTTCCCAAGCGCTTAGTACAGTGCTTTGCAGCCAGTGAACACTTAATTCATTGATTCCTCCCTCCCTCCTAAAGCATGCGATGTATTGAGGCCTCTGGAACATTTCTCCTCTCATACGTTGCCAACTTGTACTTCCCAAGCGCTTAGAACAGTGTTCTGCACACAGTAAGCGCTCAATAAGAATGAATGAATGAATATTAAATTCTCAGGAGGTTAGACCCCTAATCAGAATCAGGGAAACTAGAAGACCAGATTCTTGTTACCAAAAAGAGTTTAAAAAATAGCCTCAGTGAGGCCTCTGGAATATTTCTCCTCTCATACGTTGCCAACTTGTACTTCCCAAGTGCTTAGTACAGTGCTCTGCACACAGTAAGCGCTCAATAAGAATGAATGAATGAATGTTAAATTCTCAGGAGGTTAGACCCCAAATCAGAATCAGGGAAACTAGAAGACCTGATTCTTGTTACCAAAAAGAGTTTAAAAAATAGCCTCAGTGAGATTCTCTGACTCTACCTCCTCAGCGACCTTCAGCTCAGAGCGATGAAGCTCTTCGGCTGCCTCTTCCTCTTCTCCTTGGCCCTGGGCGCCCACAGTCAAAACTGGTTTATGGATTCTGGAAGATTCATTAAGCAGGCTGCTCAAGGTAAGATAATAATAATAATAACTGTGGTATTTGTTAAGCGTTTACTATACGCCAAGTACAGAGCCGGGGTAGATACCAGATAATCGGGTTGGACACAATCCCCGTTCCACACAGGGCTTGCAGTCTTAATCCCCCTTGTACAGATGAGGGAACTGAGGCCCAGAGAAGTGAAGTGACTTGCCCGAAGTCACACAGCTGACAAGTGGTGGAGGCAGGATTAGAACCCAGGTCCTTCTGACTCCCAATCCTGTGCTCTTCTCACTAGGCCACAGACAGGGAGGGGTTGGGTGTTTGACTACCACTGGGAATCAAAGTCACATTTTCTTTCCAAAGGCTCCTCTCGCCTGTCTACTTAAGATCCCAAACTGCCACTTTTCTTCAACGTTTCTCTTTCCCCGTCTTCCCCGACAATGTATTATTTCTGCTGCTACACTTTATCCATATAATCTTTCTGGGACACAAATTGCTTGACCTCCGACTTTTCTATTGCCGACTAGTTCCCGCTCATCATCATCATCATCATCAGTCGTATTTATTGAGCGCTTACTGTGTGCAGAGCACTGTACTAAGCGCTTGGGAAGTCCAAGTTGGCAACATATAGAGACAGTCCCTACCCAACAGTGGGCTCACAGTCTAAAAGAATAATAATAATGATGGTATTTGTTACGCACTTACTATGTGCAAAGCACTGTTCTAAGTGCTGGGGGGATACAGGGCGATCAGGTTGTCCCACGTGGGGCTCACAGTTTTAATCCCCATTTTGCAGATGAGGTCACTGAGGTATAGAGAAGTGGAGTGACTTGCCCAAAGTCACACAGCTGACAAGTGGCAGAGCTGGGATTAGAACCTATGATTTCTCACTCCCAAGCCTGGGCTCTTTCCACTGAGCCATGCTGCTTCTCTTATTAATAATAACTGTGAGCTAATAATAACTGTGATTAATAATAACTGTGATCTTCGTTAAACGCTCACCGTGTTCCAGGGCCAGGGTAAATCCAAGCAAACCGAGATGGACACGGTCCCTATCCCACATGGGGCTCACCGTTTTAATCCACCTTTTACAGACGAGGCAGCTGAGGCCCAGAGATGTTAAGCAATTTGCCCAAGGTCACACAGCAGACAAGTGGGAGACCCGGGATGATAACCCACGTCCTTCTGATTCCCAAGCCGGGGCTCTAATAATAATAATAATAATAATGGTATTTGTTAAGCGCTTACTATGTGCAAAGCACTGTTCTAAGCACTGGGGAGGTTACAAGGTGATCAGGTTGACTCATGGGGGGCTCACAGTCTTAATCCCCATTTTATAGAGGAGGTAACTGAGGCACAGAGAAGTGAAGTGACTTGCCCAAAGTCACCCAGCTGACAATTGACAGAGCCGGGATTTGAACCCCTGACTTCTGACTCCAAAGCCCTTGTTCTTTCCACTAAGCCACGCTGCTTCTCTAGCCACTAGGCCATGATGCTTCAAGACATTATGATCCTGAGGTCAGGAATTATGTCTACTAACTCTACTGAACTCTTCAAAGCACTTAACCCAGTGGTCTGCCCTCAAAAAGCGCTATTTGCTTATTTTGTTAATGGCATTTGCTAAGTAAGCCCTTTTTTTCCCAATTAATTCTTTTCCATGACTCCGTCTCCCTCCTGCATCATCTATACACTTGAATCTGTGACCTTTGGACATTTGATATTCACTCCCCCCCCAACCCTACAGCACTTCTATATATTTCTTTAAATTATACATTCTAGATGACTTATTTATCCATATTAGTGGCTGTCTCTCCCTCTAGACGGCAAGCTCAGAAGCAGCGTGGCTTAGTGGAAAAAGCCAGGGCTTGGGAGTCAGAGGTCATGGGTTCTAAACCCGGGTCCACCACTTATAAGCTGTGTGACTTTGGGCAAATCACTGATCTTCTCTGTTCCTTCATCTGTAAAATGGGGATGTAGACTGTGAAGACTGTCCCTTCCCCACAGCACCTGTATATATGTTTGTACGTATTTATTACTCTATTTATTTTAGTTGTACATATCTATTCTATTTATTTTATTTTGTCAGTATGTTTGGTTTTGTTCTCTGTCTCCCCCTTTTAGACTGTGATCCCACTGTTGGGTAGGGACCGTCTCTATATGTTGCCAACTTGTACTTCCCAAGCGCTTAGTACAGTGCTCTGCACACAGTAAGCGCTCAATAAATACGATTTATGATAATGAGCCCCACGTGGGACAACCTGATTACCCTGCATCAACCCCAGTGCTTAGAACAGTGCCTGGCACATAGTAAGCGCTTAACAAATACCATCATTATTGTTATTATTATTACGGGCAGGGAACATGTCTGCTATTTCTGTTGTATTGTCCTCTTCCAAGTGCTTAGTACAGTGCCCTGCACATTGTAAGTCCTCAATAAATACCACTGGAAAAAAAATTGAAAAAAAAAAGGGCTTACTCTGTGCCAGGCACTGTACTAAGTGCTGGGGTAGATACAAGATAATCGGTTAGGACCCAGCCCCCTGAGGCTCATGGTCTTAAACCCCATTTTACAGATGATTGGTTTATTGACTGATCTATGGAGAAGAGAGCTGAAATAAGGGGAAAGGCCCTATTCCACAGCTGCTTTGGAATCACGTTCACTCTGTAATTTCTTACCTCTCTCCAGGTAGTTGGGATATGTGGAGAGCCTATAGGGACATGCGTGAAGCCAATTATAAAAATTCCGATAAATATTTCCACGCTCGAGGGAATTATGATGCCGCTCGAAGGGGACCCGGAGGCGTCTGGGCATCTGAAGTTATCAGGTAACTTGCCCGGGGGCTAATGACTCCCAGAATGGGAAAGAGGGAGGGGAGGTCTGAGGAGAAGTTCATTCATTCAGTCAATCATATTTATTGAGCGCTTACAGTGTGCAGAGCACTGTACTAAGCGCTTGGGAGAGTACAATACAGCAATAAACAGTCACATTCCCTGCCCACAACAGGCTTACAGTTTGGAGTCGGGGAACAGACATCAATTGTTGTACTAGATGTCAATGCAAATGAAATAAAATGACAGATATGGACATCATAAGTGTTTTGGAGCTGTGAAGAGGGGAAGAGCAAAGAGAGTAAATCAGGGTGATGCAGAAGGAAGTGGGAGGTGAGGAAAAGTGGGGCTTAGTCTGGGAAGGCCTCTTGGAGGAGATGGGCCTTCAGTAAGGCTTTGAAATGGGGGATTCAAAGATTTGAGGAGGGAGGAAGTTCCTGGCCAGAGGCGGAATGTGGACTAGGGGTCATCGGTGAGACAGGCGAGATGGAGGCCCAGTGAGAAGGTTCATTCATTCATTCATTCAATCGTATTTATTGAGCGTTTACTGTGCGCAGAGCACTGGACTAAGCGCTTGGGAAGTCCAAGTTGGCAACATATAGAGACGGTCCCTGCCCAACAGAGGGCTCACAGTCTAGAAGGGGGAGACAGACAACATAACAAAACATATTAATAAAATAAAATAGAATAAATATGTACAAATAAAATAAATAAATAAATGGAGTAATAAATCCGTACAAACATATATACATATATACAGGTGCTGTGGGGAGGGGAAGGAGGTAAGCCGGGGGGGATGGTGAGGGGGAGGAGGAGGAGAGGAAAGAGGGGTCTCAGTGTGGGAAGGCCTCCTGGAGGAGGTGAGCTCTCAGTAGGGCTTTGAAGGGAGGAAGAGAGCGAGTTTGGCGGATGTGCGGAGGGAGGGCATTCCGGGCCAGGGGGAGGACCTGGGCCGGGGGTTGACGACGGGACAGGCGAGAACGAGGCCTAATGGTGAGGAGAGTAGCGGCAGAGGAGCAGAGGGTGCGGGCTGGGCTGGAGAAGGAGAGAAGGGAGGTGAGGTAGGAGGGGGCGAGGTGATGGATGGACAGCCTTGAAGCCCAGGGTGAGGAGTTTTTGCCTGATAGGTTAGCGGCACCAGAGAAGCAAAGTGTGCGGGCTGGGTTGTAGAAGGAGAGAAATGAGGCGAGGCAGGAGGGGGTAAGGTGGTGGACTGCTTTAAAGCGAATGGTGAGGAGTTTTGGTTTGATGCGGAGGTGGATGGGGAACCACTGGAGTTTTTTGAGGAGCGGGGTGACCTGTCCTCAACATATTTGTAGAGAAGTGATCTGGGCAGCAGAGAGAAATATGGACTGTTAACAATAGGTGAACGGGGCTACGAGGAAGGGGGCCTATATTGGTGGTTTAGAACTCTTGTTGAACACTTCAATTCCGGACATGTCCCCTGACCACTCTACCCAAGGAGCTGACGGGAATGGGTTTAAAAAGATGTTGGGGAAACAGTGTGTCCTAGAGGATAGAGCACGGGCCTGGAAATCAGTGGACCTGGGAATCAGTGGGAATCTCATTCCGGCTCCACCACTTCTCCGTTGTGTGACCTCATACAAGTCACCTCACTTTTCTGGGCCTCCGTTTCTTCATCTGTAAAATGGGGATTAAGACTGTGAGCCCCAAGTGGGACGGGGACTGTGTCCAACCTGATTACCTTGTATCCACCCCAGGGCTTAGATCTAGACTGTGAGCCTGCTGTTGCGTAGGGACTGTCTCTATATGTTGCCAACTTGTACTTCCCAAGCGCTTAGTACAGTGCTCTGCACACAGTAAGCGCTCAATAAATACAATTGAATGAATGAATGAATGAATGAATCTGGTACTGTTAATAATAATGGCATTTTACTAAGCGCTTACTATGTGCGAAGCACTGTTCTAAGCACTGGGGAGGTTACAAGGTGATCAGGTTGTCCCATGTGGGGCTCACAGTCTTCATCCCCATTTTACAGATGAGGTCACTGAGGCACAGAGCATAATAATAATAATAATAATGGCATTTGTTAAGCCCTTACTATTTGCAGAGAAGTGAAGTGACTTGTCTAAAGTCACACAGCTGACAAGTGGTGGAGCCAGGATTTGAACCCATGACTTCAGACTCCAAAGCCCGTGCTCTTTCCATTGAGCCACGAGCGCTTAACAAATACTTTAAAAAATTATGGGTCCCAAATAGGATTTCTGAGAACACTGAGGCCAGAGTGACGTGCAGTCTCATCCTTGAGCTTGCTCGTTGAATTTGGGCCGAGCCGGGCACGGTACTTGGGGAGTTTCTGGGAGGTGGGTGTTATCTAGTGCTTAGTACAGTGTCTGGCACATAGCAAGTGTTACGGAAGTATCATAATTACAATAATTATTATGCAGGGTTTTCTCCTCAATGGGATTCATCTTTCTGCCCCTCACGCCCAACCACACCCCAGAGCTGAGCGGACTCACGCCGGGGGAACGGGACGTGGGATGTGGCGGGATTTGACCCATCCGCTCACGGCTTTCCTTTTTCCAGCGACGGCCGGGAATTCCTGCAGGGAGGCTCCAGCGGGAGGGGAGTGGAGGACTCGCGGGCCGACCAGGAGGCCAATCGCCACGGACGAAGCGGAGGAGACCCCAACCGCTACAGGCCGGCCGGCCTGGACAAGAAGTACTGAGCCACGAGTGTCCCCCCCTTCTCTCTCCCCTCAGACCGTCATCTCCCCGAGAGCGGGGCCCCGTCTCTTCGCTGCCCAGCCCCGACACCGTGTTCGCTCAATAAATATCCCGCCGATGATCCTAACTGAACTGGGTGTTTTCCGAGCTTGGACTGGTCAGGCTGGAATGAAACAGTGAGGCCTAATAGAAATAGCCTACATTACTGCATCAGCCTCTTTGCTGATCTCCCAACCTTCTGTCTCTCTCCACTTCAATCCATACTTCACTCCGCTGGCCGGATCATCTTTCGACAAAAACGTTCAGAACACATCGCCCCCGTCCTCAAAAATCTCCAGTGGTTACCCATTCACCTCCGTATCCAACAGAAACCTCTCACTGGTGGCTTTAAATCTGTCCATCATCTGGTCCCCTCCTACGTCAACTCACTCCTCTCTTTTTACAATCCAATCAATCAATCAATCAATCGTATTTATTGAGTGCTTACTGTGTGCAGAGCCCTGGACTAAGTGCTTGGGAAGTACAAGTTGGCAACATATAGAGACGGTCCCTACCCAACAGTGGGCTCACAGTCTAAAAGGGGGAGACAGAGAACAAAACCAAACATACTAACAAAATAAAATAAATAGAATAGATATGTACAAGTAAAATAAATAGAGTAATAAATTTGTGCGAACATATATCATCATCATCATCATCAATCGTATTTATTGAGCGCTTACTATGTGCAGAGCACTGTACTAAGCGCTTGGGAAGTACAAATTGGCAACATATAGAGACAGTCCCTACCCAACAGTGGGCTCACAGTCTAAAAATGTATATACATTTTTATATATGTAAATGTATATATGTATATATAAATGTATATATGTATATAAATATATATACATACATATATGCATATATATACATATATACACACATACACATATATACATATACACACACACACATATATGTGTGTATATATATATATACACACACATATATACATATATATATGCATATATACATATATGTATATATATATAAATATATACATATATCCAGCCACACACTTTGCTGCCCGGGTGCTAACCTTCTCACTGGGCCTCCATCTCCTCTATCTTGTTGCCGACCCCCGGCCCACGTCCCACCTCTGGCCTGGAGGGCTCACCCTCCTCAAACTCGACCGACATTCTCCTTCGTTCATTCAATCGTATTTATTGAGCGCTTACTGTGTGCAGAGCACTGGACTAAGCGCTTGGGAAGTACAATTCGGTAACAGATAAAGGTAATCTCCTACCCATCTTCCCCCTCGAAGCCTTATCATCATCATCATCATCATCATGGTATTTGTTAAGTGCTTACTGTGTGCCAAGCACCGTTCTAAGCGCTGGGGTGGATACAAGGTGATCGGGTTGTCCCACGGGGGGCTCCCAGTCTTCATCCCCATTTTCCAGATGAGGTAACTGAGGAACAGAGAAGTGAAGTGACACAACTTCAAGGTCACACAACAGACAGGTGGTGGAGTCGGGATTAGAACCCACATCCTCTGACTCCCAAGCCTCTGCTCTTTCCACTGAGCCACGCTGATGCAACATGATCAGGCTGGAAACTGTCCCACATAGGGCTCTTAATCAATGTGGTATTTGTTAAGCGCTTACTATGTGCCAGGCAATCAATCAATCAATTAATCAATTAATGGCTTTTACTGAGGACTTGTTGAATGCATTTATAATAATAATAATAATGGCATTTGTTAAGCGCTTACTATGTGCAAAGCACTGTTCTAAGCGCTGGGGGGGATACAAGGTGATCGGGTTGTCCCACGTGGGGGCTCACAGTCAATCCCCACTGTACAGATGAGGTAACTGAGGCTCAGAGAAGTTAAGTGACTTGCCCAAGGTCACACAGCAGACATGTGGCGGAGCGGAGATTCGAACCCATGACCTCTGACTCCAAAGCCCGGGCTCTTTCCACTGAGCCACGCTGCTTCTCTTTGTAGTAATTCATTCATTCATTCATTCAGTCAGTCATATTTATTGAGCGCTTGCTGTGTGCAGAGCACTGGACTAAGCGCTTGGGAAGGACAAGTTGGCAACATACAGAGACGGTCCCTACCCAACAACAGGCTCACAGTTTAACTTGATCACCTTGTAACCATCCCAGCGCTTAGAACAGTGCTTTGCACATAGTAAGCGCTTAATAAATGCCATTATTATTATTATTATTATTATTATTAGAAGGCCCTTCTCCTCCAAGAGGCCTTCCCAGATTAATCCTTACTTTTCCTCATCTCCCACTCCTTTCTCCATCGCCCTGACTGACTTGCTCCCTTTGTTCTCCTCCGGCCCCCAACCCCAGCCCCACAGCACTTACATATACATCTCTCATTTTATTCAATTATATTGACATCTGTCTTTCCCCCCCTAGACTGTGAGCTCGTTGTGGGCAGGGAAGATCACTATTTATTCTTCCATTGTACTTTCCCAAGCGCTTAGTACAGTGCTCTGCCACACAGTAAGTACTTAATTAATACAACTGAATGAATGTATGAAGGTATAATGATGGCATTTATTAAGCACTTACTATGTGCAAAGCACTGTTCTAAGCGCTGGGGAAGTTACAAGGTGATCAGGTTGTCCCACAGGGGGCTCAGAGTCTTAACCCCCATTTTACAGATGAGGTAGCTGAGGCCCAGAGAACTTAAGTGACTTGCCCAAAGTCACACAGCTGGCAATTGGCGGAGCCGGGATTTGAACCCATGACCTCTGACTCCAAAGCCCGGGCTCTTTTCCATTGAGCCACGCTGCTTCTCTGAAGGTATGTATGTCTCCATGTTTTGTTTTGTCATCTGTCTCCCCCTTTTAGACTGTGAACCCCCTGTTGGGTAGGGACCGTCTCTAGATGTTGCCGACTTGTACTTCCCAAGCGCTTAGTACAGTGCTCTGCACACAGTAAGCGCTCAATAAATTCGATTGATTGATTGACTGATTGATTGATTGTTGGGTAGGGACCATCTCTAGATGTTGCCAACTTGTACTTCCCAAGCGCTTACAGCGTGACTCAGTGGAAAGAGCGCGGGCTTGGGAGTCAGAGGTCATGGGTTCGAATCCCACCTCCCCCACATGTCTGCTGTGTGACCTTGGGCAAGTCACTTAACTTCTCTGGGCCTCAGTTCCCTCATCTGTAAAATGGGGATGATGACCATGAGCCCCTCCATGGGACAAACTCATCACCTTGTATTCCCCCCCCAGCGCTTAAAACAGTGCTTCGCACATAGTAAGCGCTTAACAACATTATTACAGCGCTTAGAATGGTGCTTTGCACATAGTAAGCGCTTAATAAATGCCATCATTATTATTATTATTACTACAGTGCTCTGCACACAGTAAGCGCTCAATAAATACGATCGAATGAATGAATGAGTGAACGAAAAGCACAATCCTGGGAGTTAGAGGACTTGAGTTCTAATTCCAGCTCAGATACTTGCCTGGTATGTGACCTTGAGGAAGTCACTTCATTTTCTCGTACCTCAGTTACCTCATCTGTAAAATGGGAATTATGACTATCTGACCCACGGGAAATACGGGCCTTGTCCAACCTCGTCCCTACCCCAGTGACTGGCACCTAGTAAGTGCTTAACAAATTCCATTTAATCCTCCCAGGAAAACAACCCTTAATATTAATAATTATTAATATTAATATTAATTTCACCCCCATAAAAACAACCCTTAATGAATAATAATAATAATAATAATAATGGCATTTATTAAGTACTTACTATGTGCAAAGCACTGTTCTAAGCGCTGGGGAGGTTACAAGGGGATCGGGTTGTCCCACGGGGGGCTCACAATCTGAATCCCCATTTTCCAGATGAGGGAACTGAGGCCCAGAGAAGTGAAGTGACTTGCCCAAAGTCACACAGCTGACAGTTGGCGGAGCCGGGATTCGAACCCATGAACTCTGACTCCAAAGCCCGGGCTCTTTCCACTGAGCCACGCTGCTTATTAATAATGATAACAATAATAATTGTGATATTTGTAAAGTGCTTACTCTATGCCAAGTACCGTACTTAGCACGGGACAATAATGACCCACTGTTGGGTAGGGACCATCTCTATTTGTTGCCAACTTGTACTTCCCAAGCGCTTAGTACAGTGCTCTGCACACAGTAATAATAATAATAATGATGGCATTTATTAAGCGCTTACTATGTGCAGAGCACTGTTCTAAGCGCCGGGGAGGTTAGAGAAGCAGCGTGGCTCAGTGGAAAGAGCCCGGGCTTTGGAGTCAGAGGTCATGGCTTCAAATCCTGGCTCCCCCAATTGTCAGCTGGGTGACTTTGGGCAAGTCACTTCACTTCTCTGGACCTCAGTTACCTCATCTGTAAAATGGGGACTAAGACTGTGAGCCCCCCGAGGGACAACCTGATCACCTTGTAACCACCCCAGCGCTTTGAACAGTGCTTTACACATAGTAAGCGCTTTATAAATGCCATTATTATTATTATTATTATTATTAATTATTATTATTATTATTACAAGGTGATCAGGCGTCCCACGTGGGGATCACAGCGTGGCTCAGTGTAAAAGAGCCCGGGCTTTGGAGTCAGAGGTCATGGGTTCAAACCCTGGCTCCGCCAATTGTCACCTGTGTGACTTTGGGCAAGTCCCTTCACTTCTCGGTGCCTCAGTTACCTCCTCTGGAAAATGGGGACTAAGACTGTGAGCCCCCCGTGGGACAACCTGATCACCTTGTAACCTCCCCAGCGCTTAGAACAGTGCTTTGCACATAGTAAGCGCTTAATAAATGCCATCGTCACTATTATCGTTATAATCCCCATTTTACAGATGAGGTAACTGAGGCCCAGAAAAGTCAAGTGACTCGCCCAAAGTCACACAGCTGACAGTTGGCGGAGCCGGGGTTCGAACCCGTGACCTCCGACTCCAAATCAATCAATCAATCAATCGTATTTATTGAGCGCTTACTATGTGCAGAGCACTGTACTAAGCGCTTGGGAAGTACAAATTTCCCGCTGAGCCACGCTGCTTCTCTAAGCGCTCAATAAATACGATTGAATGAATGAATGACCCACTTGGAGCGCACAGTCTAAGTAGGAGGTAGAACGGGTATTGATGCGCCGTTTTGCAGAGGAGGAAACTGAGGCTCAGAGGAGGGAAGTGACTTGTCCAAAGTCTCACGGGCGACAAGTGGCGGAGCAGGATTAGAACCCAGGACCTTCTGAATCCCAGGTTCTTTCCGCTAGATCGTGCTGCTTCTCTTAGCGTGGCCACTGCCCCCAGAGACCCTCCGGGACCACCCCGGGTTGGGCCTACCACTGTCGCCATCTTCCCTCAGCCCCCCGGGCAGGGTGGTAAGCCCACTGCGGGCAGGGAACGCGTCTGCCAATTCTGTTGCATAGTCCTTCCCCAGCCTAGTGAAGCAGCGTGGCTCAGTGGGAAGAGCCCGGGCTTTGGCGTCAAAGGTCGTGGGTTCGAATCCCGGCTCCGCCACCCGTCTGCTGTGTGACCTTGGTCAAGTCACTTAACTTCTCTGAGCCTCAGTTACCTCATCTGTAAAAATGGGGATTAAGACTGTGAGCCCTACGTGGGACAACTTGATCACATTGTATCCCAACAGTGCTTTGCACATAGTAAGCGCTTAACAAATGCCATCATTATTATTATTATTATTCTTAGTGGCTACAGCCCAGGCCTGTGAGTCAGAAGGTCAATCAATCAATCAATCAATCGTATTTATTGAGCGCTTACTGTGTGCAGAGCGCTGCACTAAGCGCTTGGGAAGTACAAGCTGGCAACATCGAGAGACGGTCCCTACCCAACGGTGGGCTCACAGTCTAGAAGGGGGAGACAGAGAACAAAACCAAACATACTAACAAAATAAAATGAATAGAATAGATAGGTGCAAGTAAAATAAATACTTTACTTGGTCATGGGTTCTAATCCAGACTCCATCTCTAGTCTGCTGCATGACCTTGGGCAAGTCACTTCTCTGGGCCTCAGTTCCCTCATCTGTCAAATGGGGATGGAGACTGGGAGCCCCACGTGGGACAACCTGATCATCTTGTAACCTTCCCAGTGCTTAGAACAGTGCTTTGCACATAGTAAGCGCTTATAAATGCCATTATTATTATTATTGTCATTATTATTATTATTATTATTTTTGGCAGGGAAAGTGTCTGCTAATTCTGTTGCATTGTCCTTCCCCAGCCTAGTGGCTAGAGCCCAGGCCTGTGAGTCAGAAGGTCATGGGTTCTAATCCCGACTCCACCTCTAGTTTGCTGCGTGACCTTGGGCAAGACACTTCTCTGGGCCTCACTTCCCTCATCTGTAAAATGGGGATGGAGACTGGGAGCCCCACGTGGGACAACCTGATCACCTTGGAACCTTCCCAGCGCTTAGAACAGTGCTTTGCACATAGTAAGCGCTTATAAATGCCATTATTATTATTATTAGTATTAATATTATTATTGTGGGCAGGGAAGGTGTCTGCTAATTCTGTTGCATTGTCCTTCCCCAGCCTAGTGGCTACAGCCCAGGCCTGCGAGTCAGAAGGTCATGGGTTCTAATCCTGACTCCACCTCTAGTTTGCTGCGTGACCTTGGGCAAGACACTTCTCTGGGCCTCACTTCCCTCATCTGTAAAATGGGGATGGAGACTGGGAGCCCCACGTGGGACAACCTGATCACCTTGGAACCTTCCCAGCGCTTAGAACAGTGCTTTGCACATAGTAAGCGCTTATAAATGCCATTATTATTATTATTAGTATTAGTATTAGTATTGTGGGCAGGGAAGGTGTCTGCTAATTCTGTTGCATTGTCTTTCCCCAGCCTAGTGGCTACAGTCCAGGCCTGCGAGTCAGAAGGTCATGGGTCCTAATCCGGACTCCATCTCTAGTCTGCTGTGTGACCTTGGGCAAGTCACTTCTCTGGGCCTCAGTTCCCTCATCTGTAAAATGGGGGTGGAAACTGGGAGCCCCACGTGGGACAACCTGATCACCTTGTATCCCCCAGCACATAGAACAGTGCTTCGCACATAGTAAGCGCTTAACAAATGCCATCAAAGAAGAAAACCCCCAATTTGCTCATCTTCACCCCAGCGCTTAGTACAGTGCCTGGGACCTAGTAAGCGCTCAACAAATACCATAATTATTGTTACTATTATTATAGTGCTCTGCTCACAGTGTGTTCAATAAATATATATGTGTATAATCTATAATTCCATTTATTTTGATGGTATTGACATGTGTCTATTTGTTTTGTTTTGTTGTCTGTCTCCCCCTTCTAGACTGTGAGCCTGCTGTTGGGTAGGGACCGTCTCTATCTGTTGCCAAATTGTACTTCCCAAGCGCTTAGAACAGTGCACTGCACACAGTAAGCGCTCAATAAATACGATGATTAAATAATAATAATAATAATGATGGCATTTGTTAAGCGCTTACTCTGTGCAAAGCACTGTTCTAAGCGCTGGGGGAGACACAAGGTAATCAGGTTGTCCCACATGGGGCTGACAGTCTTCATCCCCATTTTACAGATGAGGTAGCTGAGGCTCAGAGAAGCTAAGTGACTTGCCCAAGGTCACACAGCGGACATGCGGTGGAGCCGGGGCTCGAACCCATGACCTCTGACTCCAAAGCCTGCGCTCTTTCCACTGAGCCGCGCCGCTTCATGAATGAATGAATGAAATACCACTGATTGAGTGATTGATTGATTGTAAGCTCGTCTCTAAAGTGTAAACTCATTGTGGGCAGGGAATGTGTCTATTTATTGTTGTCCTGTACTCTCCCAAGGGCTTTGTCCAATGCTCTGCACACAGGAAATCTCAATAAATGTGGGCAACCTGCGCATCAGGCAAAAACTCCTCACCCTGGGCTTCCAGGCTGTCCATCACCTTGCCCCCTCCTACCTCACCTCCCTTCTCTCCTTCTCCAGCCCACCCCGTACCCTCCGCTCCTCCGCCGCTGATCTCCTCACCGTTAGGCCTCATTCTCGCCCGTCCCGCCATCGACCCCCGGCCCACGTCCTCCCCCGGGCCTGGAATGCCCCCAATCCCTCTGCCCATCCGCCAAGCTCGCTCTCTTCCTCCCTTCAAAACCCTACTGAGAGCTCACCTCCTCCAGGAAGCCTTCCCACACTCAGCCCCCTCTTTCCTCTCCCCCTCCCCCCTGCCCTACCTCCTTCCCCCCGCCACAGCACCTGTCTATATGTTTGGACAGATTTATTACTCTATTTATTTGACTTGTACATATTTACTGTTCTATTTATTTTGTTAATGATGTGCACCCAGCTTTACTTCTATTTATTCTGACGACTTGACACCTGTCCACATGTTTTGTCATCTGTCTCCCCCTTCTAGACTGTGAGCCCGCTGTTGGGTAGGGACCGGCTCTAGATGTTGCCGACTTGGACTTCCCAAGCGCTTAGTCCAGTGCTCTGCACACAGTGATCACGCTCAATAAATACAATTGAATGAAATGAATGAATGATGACTAAGTCCTCCTTTCCTCTTCCCCCTCTCACTTCTGCATCACCCTGACTTGCTCCCTTTGTTCTTCCCCCCATCCTAGCCCCACAGCACTTATACACATATCTGTCAGTTATTTATTCCCTTCAAGGCCCTACTGAGAGCTCACCTCCTCCAGGAGGCCTTCCCAGACTGAGCCCCTTCCTTCCTCTCCCCCTCATCCCCCTCTCCATCCCCCCCCACCTTACCTCCTTCTCTTCCCCACAGCACCTGTATATATGTATAGATGTTTGTACATATTTATTACTCTATTTATTTATTTATTTATTTTACCAGTACATATGTATTCTATTTATTTTATTTTGTTAATATGTTTGGTTTTGTTCTCTGTCTCCCCCTTTTAGACTGTGAGCCCACTGTTGGGTAGGGACTGTCTCTATATGTTGCCAACTTGTACTTCCCAAGCGCTTAGTCCAGTGCTCTGCACACAGTAAGCGCTCAATAAATACGATTGATTGATTGATTGATTTCTATAAATGTCTGTCTCCCCCTTTCTAGACTGTAAGCTCGTTGTGGGCAGGGAATGTGTCTCTTTATTGTTGTAGTGTACTCTCCCAAGCGCTTAGTCCAGTGTTCTGCACATAGTTAGTGCTCAATAAATACAACCCCCTCTAGGTTGTTAGCTCACTGTGGGCAGGAAATATGTCTGGTTACTGTTGTAATAATCATCATAATAATGGTATTTGTTAAGCACTTACTACGTGCCAAGCACTGTTCTAAGCACTGGGGTAGATACAGGATAATCAGGTTGTCCCATGAGGGGCCCACAGTCTCAATCCCCATTTTACAGATGAGGTCACTGAGGCCCAGAGAAGTTAAGAGACTTGCCCACAGTCACACGGCAGACAAGCGGCGGAGGCCGGATTAGAACCCACAGCCTCTGACTCCCAAACCCTGGCTCTTTCTGCTAAGCCACGCTGCTTCTCTCCCAAGGGCCGTGCACACAGTAAGTGCTCAAGAATAATAATAATAATGGTATTTGTTAAGCGCTTACTATGGGCCAAGCACTGTTCGAAGCGCTGGGCAATAAAAACGATGGAGTGATTGATTAAATGAATGAGGGAATGAGGGAGGGAGGGAAGGAACCAACGAAAAGATAAATAAATGAATGAATGAACGAATAAATGAACGAATGAATGAAGGAATGAATGACTAAATGAATCAATCAATCAATCGTATTTATTGAGCGCTTACTGTGTGCAGAGCAGTGGACTAAGCGCTTGGGAAGGACAAGTTGGCAACACATACAGACGGTCCCTACCCAACAGTGGGCTCACAATACGACTGAATGAATGAAGGAACGACTGAATGAACAAAGGAATGAATAAATGAACGAACGAATGAGCGAATGAATGAATGAATGAGGGAATGAATGAGTGAACGAATGAACGACTGAATGAATAAATGAACGAACGAATGAGCAAATGAACGAACGAATGAGCGAATGAATGAACGACTGAACGAATGAAAGAGCGAATGAATGATGAACGACTAAATGAATGAATGAACGACTGAATGAATGAACGACTGAATGAATGAACGACTGAATGAATAAATGAACGACAAAATGAATGAATGAACGAACGAATGAATAAATGAACGAACGAATGAGCGAATGAATGAATGAATGAACGAATGAAAGAACGACTGAATCATCATCATCAATCGTAGACTGAATGAATGAACGACTGAATGAATAAATGAACGAATGAATGAGCGAATGAATGAATGAACGACTAAATGAATGAATGAACGACTGAATGAATGAACGACTGAATGAATAAATGAACGACAAAATGAATAGATGAACGACTGAATGAATAAATGAACGACCGAATGAGCGAATGAGTGAATGAATGAACGAATGAAAAAACGACTGAATGAATGAACGACAGAATGAATAAATGAACGACTGAATGAATAAATGAACGACCGAATGAGCGAATGAATGAATGAACGAATGAAAAAACGACTGAATGAATGAACGACTGAATGAATAAATAAACGGACGAATGAGCGAATGAATGAATGAACGACTGAATGAACGAATGAATAAACAACTGAATGAATAAATGAACGAATGAATGAGCGAATGAACGAATGAACGACTAAATGAATGAATGAACGACTGAATGAACGAACGACTGAATGAATAAATGAACGACAAAATGAATAGATGAAACTGAATGAATACATGAACGACCGAATGAGCGAATGAATGAATGAATGAACGAATGAAAGAACGACTGAATGAATGAACGACTGAATGAATACATGAACGAATGAATGAACGACTGAATGAATGAACGACTGAATGAATGAACGACTGAATGAATGAACGACTGAATGAATAAATGAACGACTGAATGAATAAATGAACGAACGAATGAGCGAATCAATGAATGAATGAATGGACGAATGAAAGAACGACTGTATGAATGAACGACTGAATGAATGAACGAACGAATGAGCGAATCAATGAATGAATGAACGACTGAATGAATAAACGAGCGAATGAGCGAACGACTGAATGAACGACTGAATGAACGAATGAACGAATGAATGAATGAATGAACGAACGAACGAGTAAAGGAAGGAATGAATGAATGACTGAACGAACAAATGAACGACTGAATGAATAAATGAACGAATGCGCGAATGAATGAATGAACGACTGAACGAACGAACGAAGGAACGAATGAGTAAATGAAAGAATGAACGAATGACTGAGCGAACGAATGAACGACTGAATGAATAAATGAACGACCGAGTGAATAAATCAACGAACGAGCGACTGAATGAATGAACGACTGAACGAATGAACGAACGAGCGAATGAATGAATGACTGAACGAATAAATGGACGACTGAGCGAATGAATAAATGAAGGAATGACTGAATGAATAACGACGAACGAACGAATGGCCCCAGGCGCCCCTCCCCGCGATGGGGTCCCGGGGCTCCTCCGGGAGGGCGGGAGGCGGCAGGGGGCGCTGCTGGGGGAGGCCGGCTCCCGGGCCCCTCTAGCCCCGGCGGGAGGAGCCGAGGGGCGCCCCACTTCCGCTTCCGCTTTCGCCGCTTCCGGTGCCTTCGTCGCCTCAGACGGCTGAGGGACGGCCGGCCGGTCGGTCGTCCCGATGGACAGGAATCCATCGCCGCCGCCTTCGCGGTCGTCCCGGCGGTTGTCGGGCGCCGAGGAGGAGGAGGAGGAAGAGGAGGATGAAGAGGAAGAGGAGGAAGGCGGCGTGGAGGAGGAGGAGGGGGAGGGGGGCGGGGCCGGCGCCATCGGCCGCACCGTCTACAGCAAACGCTGGCTCTTCGGCGTCCTCACCGACCTCATCCAGGTGCCCCCCCCACCCCCCCTCGAATAGTAATAATAATAATGATAATAATAATAATAATCTTCTAGACCGTGAGCCCACTGTTGGGTAGGGACCGTCTCTATATGTTGCCAACTTGTCCTTCCCAAGCGCTTAGTGCAGTGCTCTGCACGCAGTAAGCGCTCAATAAACACGATTGATTGGATGATGGCCTTCGTAATGCCATAATGAATGAATGAATAATAATAATGGCATTTGTCTTTAGTCTTTTAGACCGTGAGCCCACTGTTGGGCAGGGACTGTCTCTATCTGTTGCCAATTTGTACTTCCCAAGCGCTTAGTACAGTGCTCTGCACACAGTAAGCGCTCAATAAATACGATTGAATGGATGATGGCCTTCATAATGCCATAATGAGTGAATTATGAATGAATGAATAATAATAATGGCATCTGTCTTTAGTCTTTTAGACTGTGAGCCCACTGTTGGGTAGGGACCGTCTCTGTATGTTGTCAGTTTGGACTTCCCAAGCGCTTAGTGCAGTGCTCTGCACACAGGAAGCGCTCAGTAAACACGATTGACTGGATGATGGCCTTCATAATGCCATAATGAATGAATTATAAGTGAATGAATAGTAATAATGGCATTTGTCTTTAGTCTTTTAGACTGTGAGCCCACTGTTGGGTAGGGACCGTCTCTAGACGTTGCCAACATGGACTTCCCAAGCGCTTAGTCCAGTGCTCTGCACGCAGTAAGCGCTCAGTAAACACGATTGAATGGATGATGGCCTTCATAATGCCATAATGAGTGAATTATGAATGAATGAATAATAATAATGGCATTTGTCTTTAGTCTTTTAGACTGTGAGCCCACTGTTGGGTAGGGACCGTCTCCATATGTTGCCAACTTGTACTTCCCAAGCGCTTAGTGCAGTGCTCTGCACACAGTAAGCGCTTAGTAAATACAATTGAATGGATGATGGCATTCATAATGCCATAATGAATGAATTATGAATGAATGAATAATAATAATGGCATCTGTCTTTAGTCTTTTAGACTGTGAGCCCACTGTTGGGTAGGGACCGTCTCCATATGTTGCCAACTTGTCCTTCCCAAGCGCTTAGTACAGTGCTCTGCACACAGTAAGCGCCCAGTAAATACGATTGAATGGATGATGGCATTCATAATGCCATAATGAGTGAGTTATGAATGAATGAATAATAATAATGGCATTTGTCTTTAGTCTTTTAGACTGTGAGCCCACTGTTGGGTAGGGACCGTCTCCAGACGTTGCCAACTTGTCCTTCCCAAGCGCTTAGCGCAGTGCTCTGCACGCAATAAGCGCTCAGTAAACACGATTGAATGGATGATGGCCTTCATAATGCCATAATGAGTGAATTAGGAATGAATGAATAATAATAATGGCATCTGTCTTTAGTCTTTTAGACAGTGAGCCCACTGTTGGGTAGGGACCGTCTCCATATGTTGCCAACTTGGACTTCCCAAGCGCTTAGTGCAGTGCTCTGCACACAGTAAGCGCTCAGTAAATACGATTGAATGGATGATGACATTCATAATGCCATAATGAATAAATTATGAATGAACGAATAATAATAATGGCATTTGTCTTTAGTCTTTTAGACTGTGAGCCCACTGTTGGGTAGGGGCCATCTCTATATGTTGCCAACTTGTACTTCCCAAGCGCTTAGTACAGGGCTCTGCACACAGTAAGCGCTCAATAAGTACAGTTGATGATGGTGATTTGTTAAGCGCTTACTCTGTGCAAAGCACTGTTCTAGGGACCATCTGTACATGTTGCCAACTTGTCCTCCCCAAGCGCTTAGTCCAGTGCTCTGTACGCAGTAAGCAGGATTGAATGGATGATGGCCTTCATAATGCCATAATGAATGAATTATGAATGAATGAATGAATAATAGTGATGGTATTTGTTAAGAGCTTACTCTGTGCAAAGCACTGTTCTAGGGACTGGCTGTACATGTTGCCAACTTGTACTTCCCAAGCGCTTAGTCCAGTGCTCTGCACAAAGTAAGCACTCAGTAAACACAGTTGAATGGATGATGGCATTCATTATGCCATAATGAATGAATTATGAATGAATGAATAATAATAATGGCATTTGTTAAGCGCTTACTCTGTGCAAAGCACTGTTCTGGGGACCATCTCTACATGTTGCCAACTTGGACTTCCCAAGCGCTTAGTCCAGTGCTCTGCACACAGTAAGCGCTCAGTAAACACGATTGAATGGATGGTGGCGTTCATAATGCCATAATGAGTGAATTATGAATGAATGAATAATAATAATGGTATTTGTTAAGTGCTTACTCTGTGCAAAGCACTGTTCTAGGGACCGTCTCTAGATGTTGCCAACTTGTCCTTCCCAAGCGCTTAGCCCAGTGCTCTGCACACAGTAAGCGCTCAGTAAACACGATTGAATGGATGATGGCCTTCATAATGCCATAATGAATGAATTATGAGTGAATGAATAATAATAATGGTATTTGTTAAGTGCTTACTCTGTACAAAGCACTGTTCTAGGGACTGTCTCTAGATGTTGCCAACTTGTACTTCCCAAGCGCTTAGTCCAGTGCTCTGCACGCAGTAAGTGCTCAGTAAACACGATTGAATGAATGATGCCAGAATGAATGAATTATGAATGAATGAATAATAATCATGGCATTTGTTAAGCGCTTACTCTGTGCAAAGCACTGTTCTAGGGACTGTCTCTAGATGTTGCCAACTTGTACTTCCCAAGCGCTTAGTCCAGTGCTCTTTGCACAGTAAGCGCTCAATAAATACGATTGAATGAATGAATTTAGACTGTGAGCCCACTGTTGGGTAGGGACCGTCTCTATATGTTGCCAACTTGGACTTCCCAAGCGCTTAGTCCAGTGCTCAGCACACAGTAAGCGCTCAATAAATACGATTGAATTAATGAATGAATGAATAAATACGATTGATTGGTTCTAAGCGCTGAGCACAGTTCTAAGCGCAGAGTGAATTAATTATTGCCATAATGGCGACCAATCAACCAATCAGTCGTATTTGTTGAGCACTTACTGTGTGCAGAGCACTGGACTAAGCGCTTGGGAAGTACAAGTTGGCAACGTATAGAGACGGTCCCTACCCAACAGTGGGCTCACAGTCTAGGAATAATAATAATAATAATGATGGCATTCGTTCATTCATCCAATCGTATTTATTGAGTGCCTACTGTGTGCAGAGCACTGGGCTAAGTGCTTTTTAATGACGGCATTTGTTAAGCGCTTACTATGTGCCTAGCACTGTTCTAAGCGCTGGGGGGATACAAGGTGATGAGGTTGTCCCATGTGGGGCTTGCAGTCATCATCCCCATTTTAATAATAATAATGATGGCATTTATTAAGCACTTACTACGTGCAAAGCACTGTTCTAAGCGCTGGGGGGATATAAGGTGATGAGGTTGCCCCGCTGGGGGCTCACCGTCATCATCCCCATTTTAATAATAGTAATGATGGCATTTATTAAGCGCTTACTACACGCAAAGCACTGTTCTAAGCTCTGGGGAGGTTACAGAGTGATCAGGTTGTTCCACAGGGGGGCTCACGGTTTTCATCCCCATTTTCCAGATGGGGGAACTGAGGCTCCGAGAAGTGAAGTGACTTACCCAAGGTCACACAGCAGACGTGTGGCGGACCCAGGATTCGAACCCATGACCTCTGACTCCCAAACCTGGGCTCTTTCCACTGAGCCATGCTGCTTCGTTAAGCGCTTACTAAGTGCAAAGCCCTGTTCTAAGCGCTGAGGGGAGGATACAAGGTGATCAGGTTGTCCCATGGGGGCCTCACAGTCTTCATCCCCATTTTCCAGATGAGGTCACTGAGGCCCAGAGAAGTGAAGTGACTTGCCCAAAGTCACACAGCTGACAAGTGGCAGAGATGGGATTTGAACCCATGGCCTCTGGCCTCTGGCTCTTTTCCACTGAGCCATGCTGCTTCTCTAATAATGGTATTTGTTAAGTGCTCACTATGTGCCAAGCACTGTTCTAAGTGCTAGGATAATAATAATAATAATGATAGCATTTATTAAGCGCTTACTGTGTGCAAAGCACTGTTCTAAGCGCTGGGGAGGATAGATACTCATAGTCTTCATCCCCCTTTTACAGATGAGGGAACTGAGGCACAGAGAATAATAATAATGGTGGTAGTATGTGTTAAGCGCTTACTATGTGCAAAGCACTGTTCTAAGCGCTGGGGAGGTACCAAGGTGATCAAGTTGTCCCACGGGGGGCTCACAGTCTTCATCCCCATTTTACAGATGAGGTAACTGAGGCCCAGAGAATAATAATAATGATCGTAGTATTGGTTAAGCGCTTACTATATGCAAAGCATTGCTCTAAGCGCTGGGGAGGTTACAAGGTGGTCAGGTGGTCCCCCGGGGTGCTCACAGTCTTCACCCCCATTTTACAGATGAGGTCACTGAGCTCAGCAATGATGGTAGTATGTATTAAGCACTTACGAAGTGCAAAGCATTGCCGTAAACGCTGGGGAGGTTACAAGGTGATCAGGTTGCCCCACGGGAGGCTCACAGTCTTCACCCCCATTTTACAGATGAGGTCACTGAGGGCCAGAGAATAATAATAATAATAATGATGGTAGTATGTGTTAAGTGCTTACTAAGTGGAAAGCATTGCCGTAAACGCTGGGGAGGTTACAAGGTGATCAGGTTGCCCCATGGGGGGCTCACAGTCTTCACCCCCATATTACAGATGCAGGTGGTCCCCCAGGATGCTCACAGTCTTTACCTCCATTTTACAGATGAGGTCACTGAGGGCCAGAGAATAATAATAATAATGATGGTAGTATGTATTAAGCGCTTACTATGTGCAAAGCATTGCCCTAAGCGCTGGGGAGGTTACAAGGTGCTCAGGTGGTCCCCTGGGGTGCTCACAGTCTTCACCCCCATTTTACAGATGAGGTCACTGAGGGCCAGAGAATAACAATAGTAATAATAATGTGCAAAGCATTGCCGTACGCGCTGGGGAGGTTACAAGGTGATCAGGTTGCCCCACGGGGGGCTCACAGTCTTCACCCCCATTTTACGGATGAGATAACTGAGGCACCGAGAAGTGAAGTGACTTCACCTCAAGGTCAGATGGGGGACGAGTGGCAGAGCCGGGACTGGAATCCAGGTGTTTCTGCCTCCTGGGCCTGTGCGCCGTCCATTAGGTCACGCTGCTTCCCTTTCTTCTATTTTTCTTGAGTACTAAGTAGAGTGCTCTGTGCGCAGTAAGCACTCAGTGAATACCATTGATAAATTGGCTCCAGTGAGCATGGATAAGTGTATCTTCACAACATATCTATCAATCAATCAATCGTATTTATTGAGCGCTTACTGTGTGCAGAGCACTGGACTTAAGCGCTTGGGAAGTACAGGTTGGCAACATATAGAGACGGTCCCTACCCAACAGTGGGCTCACAGTCTAAAAGGGGGAGACAGAGAACAAAACCAAACATACTAACGAAATAAAATAAATAGAATAGATATGTACAAGTAAAATAAATAAATAGAATAATAAATATGTACAAACATGTATACATATATACAGGTGCTGTGGGGAAGGGAAGGAGGTAAGATGGGGGGGATGGAGAGAGGGATGAGGGGGAGAGGAAGGAAGGAAGGAAGAAGCTGCTCTTCCTCTGCATCCAAACTATTACTACACACTGATCCACGGACTTACCATCTCCCTCCACCTCCTCTCTCTCCCCCCTGCAGCCCTTCCCAAGCGCTTAGTCCAGTGCTCTGCACACAGTAAGCGCTCAATAAATACGATTGATTGATTGATTGATTGACTTCCTTCATTGCTTCCAGGATCATTTTTCTAAAAAAGAGAAAACCATTCAATCCATCGCCCCCCCACTCCTCAAGAGTGTCCCATCCACCTCCACCTCAAACAGAAGCAGAGAAGCAGCGTGGCTCAGTGGAAAGAGCCCGGGCTTTGGAGTCAGAGGTCATGGGTTCGAATCCCGGCTCTGCCGCGTGTCTGCTGTGTGACCTGGGGCAAGGTCACTTCGCTTCTCGGAGCCTCAGTTCCCTCATCTGTAAAATGGGGGTGATGGCTGTGAGCCCCACGCAGGACAACCCGATCACCTTGTATCCCCCCCCGGCGCTTAGAACAGTGCTTTGCACATAGTAAGCGCTTAACAAATGCCATCATCATCATCAAATAGAAACTCCTTACCTTCGACTTTGAGGAATTCAACCAGGTTTTTCCCTCCTAGCTCATCTCATCATCATCATCATCATCAGTCGTATTTATTGAGCGCTTACTGCGTGCAGAACACTGTACTAAGCGCTTGGGAAGTACAAGTTGGCAACATATAGAGACAGTCCCTACCCAACAGTGGGCTCACAGTCTAGAAGGGGGAGACAAAACCAAACATACTACAAAATAGAATAGATATGTACAAGTAAAATAGAGTAATAAATATGTACAAACATATGTACATATATACAGGTGCTGTGGGGAAGGGAAGGAGGGAAGATGGGGAGGATGGAGAGGGGGACGAGGGGGAGAGAGAGGGGGGAGAGGGGGAAATCTCACTGATTTCCCACTACAATCCAGCCTTGTCTGATGCCTCTTAACGTCACCCTACCCACTGTCTCTCGATCTCGTCTCTCTTACTGCCGACCCCTCACATCCTACGTCTGGCCCTCCTCCTTCATATATGACAAACTCCCACTCTCCAACTTCAAAGCCCTGATACAACCCCATCTCCAAGAGGCCTTCCTTGGCTAATCCCTCTTTTCCCTTCTCCTTCTCCGTCAACTATACCCATGGTGGATCTGTACCCTTTGGGCACTTGATATTCACCCCACTTTCAGCCCCCTCCCACTCATGTAATCGATTTTAATGTCCCTCTCCCCCTCTGGACTCTAAGCTCCCTGTGGGCAAGAAACCTGTCCACCAACTCTGTTGTACTCTCCCAAGTGCTTAGTACGGTGCTCTGCACACAGTAAATGCTCAGCAAATACCACTGATTAAGGATTAAGTCCTTGTTCCCTTTCCCTCTTATCATCATCATCAATCGTATTTATTGAGCGCTTACTGTGTGCAGAGCACTGTACTAAGCGCTTGGGAAGTACAAATTGGCAACATATAGAGACAGTCCCTACCCAACAGTGGGCTCACAGTCTAAAAGGGCTCTTAGACTGAGCCCCATGAGAAGCAGCTTGGCTCAGTGGAAAAGAGCCCAGGCTTTGGAGTCAGGGGTCATGGGTTCAAATCCCATGTTGCCAGCTTGTACTTCCGAAGCGCTTAGTACAGTGCTCTGCACACAGTAAGCGCTCAGTAAATACGATTGAGTAAATGAATGAATCCCAACTCCGCCACTTGTCAGCTGGGTGACTTTGGGCAAGTCACTTCACTTCTCTGGGCCTCAGTTCCCTCGTCTGGAAAATGAGGATGAAGACTGCGAGCCCCCCGTGGGACAACCTGATCACCTTGTAACCTCCCCAGCGCTTAGAACAGGGCTTTGCACATAGTAAGCGCTTAATAAATGCCATTATTATTATTATTATGTGGAACGGGGTCTCTGTCCAATCTGCATGTCTTGGATTGAACTCAGGGCTTAGCATGTTGTTGGGCACCTAGTAAGCACTTAAATATCACCACAGTTAGAGTCTCTATGAAGGAGTTGACAGAGAGGGTTCCCCACTCTGGAGAAGCCTATTGTCCAATAACACAAAACCACAAACGTAAGGTTACAAAAAAAAGAAGCACAAACCAAGGTAGCAGAGATAGGCCAACACAAAACCACAAACGTAAGGTTACAGAAAAAAGAAGTGCAAGCCAAGGTATAGAACTTAAGCATAATTAACTGAAATATGGTCAAAATCTTTTGGGGCAGGTGGGGTGTCAGGTGGGAGGAGGTGTTTATGTGTATGTGCATGCGTAGCGGTATTCTTTTAAATGTCTTTCTCTAGACTTTTTCAAAATAAGCAGTGTATGCGTGCTAAAAAGTTTAAATGGGAAATTAGGAGACTTGCGTGCGTGGCAGTATTCTTTTAAATGTCTTTCTCTAGACTTTTTCAAAGTAAGCATTGTATGCGTGCTAAAAAGTTTAAATGGGAAGTTAGGAGACTTTCGTTCATCTTTTTCTTCCCTTTTGAAGGTGGTCAGTACAGAAAATGCCAAAGGCAACTCAGACGAAGAGGAGCAACGGGCGGAGCTCGACGAAGAAATGGAGAACGAAATTTGCAAAGTGTGGGACATGTCGATGGATGAGGTGCGGAGCCGATGACCTGTCGGAAACCTCGAGAGAGCGGCTGGGGGTGAAATTCCAGGAATTAGGTGGGATCCGGGGAATCTAGGATTCGAAATGGGTTTGGGGAGCCTACGTTCTTCCCTGGATGAATCCCATGGGACGAACATCTGGAAATCCTTGCAGGAAGCCAATCTTCATGAGAAAAAATCAGATCGTTTCCATTGGGGAACCACTCATGTGTTTTGGGAAAACTAGGTGAAGGGGAGGAGAAACCAGTTTATGGGGTCATTAGCAGTCTTCTAGACTGTGAGCCCGCTGTTGGGTGGGGACTGTCTCTATATGTTGCCAACGTGTACTTCCCAAGCGCTTAGTACAGTGCTCTGCACACAGTAAGCGCTCAATAAATACGATTGAATGAATGAATGAACTTTGGCTGTTATAGGGGTCCCCGGTCTTTTGGGCCGAGACACAGAGGACTAGGGGATCGCGTTCATGAGGGCCCGTCCTTCTCTCCCATATCCACTGCAGGCCATTTAGGCGAGGAGGCTTTAACGCTCCTTCTCCTTCCTATGGTTGCCGTGCTTCGGCCTGGTTACGGGGCTCTTGAACCTCCTCGTGGACAGAGATTGTGCCTGCTAACTTGGTTGTGTTGCCTTCCCGAAGGGTTTAGTACAATGCCGTGTGAACAGTAAGCGCCCAATAAATAGCACAGATGGATGGATGGCGGCGGCACTAAAGAGCGGCCGGCAATACGAGCCCCAGCACGTTGGATCCAGCGTGTAGCGTGGCTTAGCGGAAAGATCCCGGGCTTGGGAGTCAGAAAGTCATGGATTCTAATCCCGGCTCTGCCACTTGTCCCCTGTGTGACTTGGGGCAAGTCACTTCACTTCTCTGTGCCTCAGTTACCTCATCTGGGAAATGGCGATTAAGACTGCGAGCCCCATGTGGGACGACCTAATTACCTTGTATCTACCCCAGCGCTTAGAACAGGGCTTGGCACATAGTAAGCGCTTAACAAATACCAGCGTGATGATACTGCTGGAAGACCAGCAGTCTTCTAGACTGTGAGCCCGTTATTGGGTAGAGTCCGTCTCTATATGTTGCCAACTTGTAATAATAATAATAATAATAATAATAATAATAATAATAATAATGATAGCATTTATTAAGCACTTACTGTGTGCAAAGCACTGTTGTACTTCCCAAGCGCTTAGTACAGTGCTCTGCACACAGTAAGCGCTCAATAAATACGATTGAATGAATGGATGATGATGATGTAGAGAAGCGGCGTAGCCTAGAAGCTAGAGCACCGTCCTGGGAGTCAGAAGGACCTGGGTTCTAATTCTGACTCTGCCACTTTGCTGCTGTGTGACCCTGGACAAGTCACTTCATTTCCCTGAGCCTCAGTTAGCTCATCTGTACAATGACTGTGAGCCTCATATGGCTCAAGCGCTTAGTACAGTGCTTTGCACACAGCACTCAATCAGTACAATTGAATGAATATGGAATAGGGACTGTGTCCAACTCAGTTATCTTGTCTCTACCCCAGTGCTTAGTACAGCGCCTGGCACAAATTCATTCATTCATTCAATCGTATTGAGCGCTTACTGTGTGCAGAGCACTGTACTAAGTGCTTGGGAAGTACAAGTTGGCAACATATAGAGACGGTCCCTACCCAAAAACAGGCTCACAGTCTAGAAGGGGGAAACAAGACAAAACAAAACGTGAACAGGTGTCAAGTATTCAGAAAAACAGAATTAAAGTTAAATGCACATAATTAACAAAATAAATAGAATAGTAAATATGCACAAGGCACATAGTAAGTGCCTAACAAATACCGTAAAAAAAGAGAGAGCACGAGGGGCATTTGGACCAAAGCCGCGGGCAGGAACCCCATCGCCAGCTGGAGAACGTCAGATGACTAAAATTTGGGTTTTAGTTTATTAAATTCGGGCCAGACAGGTGATGCTTCTCCGTGTCTGGAGCCCCGTTTGGATCAATCCCTGAGAGTTGCATTTTTTGTCATTCTAGGATGTAGCTTTATTCCTCCAGGAGTTCAAAGCCCCAGATATCTTTTTGGGAGTCCTGGCCAAGTCCAAGTGTCCTCGACTAACCGTAAGTGATAAAATTTCTAAGCATTTCTCAAAAATCATTCTCTAGGCGCCGAGGGGGCTGGATAGTTTTTGACGTAGCTAAACATGGTTTGGTTTACTTATTGGCCGACCATCTGCACCTTAGTTTAACTTCAAGCAGGCGGAGAAGGTGATAATTAGGAGGCATCTATTAAGCCTTAAGGTTGTAGTTTCACATCTAATCAATCAATCAATCGTATTTATTGAGCGCTTACTGTGTGCAGAGCACTGTACTAAGCGCTTGGGAAGTACAAGTTGGCAACATATAGAGACGGTCCCTACCCACCAGTGGGCTCACAGTCTAAAAGGGGGAGACAGAGAACAAAACCAAACATACTAACAAAATAAAATAAATAGAATAGATATGTACAAGTAAAATCTAATGAATCTGGCACTTTTTCGCTCATCAGGAGTCATTGCCGGAGGAAGTTGTACAGGCAGAAAATATTTCTAGGATCAAAAACGATGTAGGTCCGTGCGTCAGTGTCTCATGGGATTATCATCATCATCAATCATATTTATTGAGTGCTTACTATGTGCAGAGCACTGTACTAAGCGCTTGGGAAGTACAAATTGGCGACATATAGAGACAGTCCCTACCCACCAGTGGGCTCACAGTCTAAAAGACTTATGAGCTAAAGACTTAAGACTTATGAGAGGAAGGTTCTTAGAAAGTTTGCCCCTAATCATGACATTGATCGTCAAGGAAGACATTCTTCCTGGAATGTCTTTTGGTGGCAGAATCAGGGGTAGGATACCAGGCTGACTGACATTGGGAAGGCCCACGTGGGCCATCGGCCTTTAGAAAAATAAGAAATATTCTAATTTAGTTCAAATCCCGGCTCTGCCAGCTGTGTGACTTTGGGCAAGTCACTTCACTTCTCTGTGCCAGTTCCCTCATCTGTAAAATGGGGATTAAAACTGTGAGCCCCCCCGTGGGACAACCTGATCACCTTGTAACCTCCCCAGAGCTTAGAACAGTGCTTTGCACATGGTAAGCGCTTAACAAAAACCATTATTATTATTATTATTAAACATTTTCTTTTGGCATAAAAAATCTCCACCTTCATTTACCGGGCAAGCAAGGACTGGTTCATCGAGCAGATCGATTGACTCTTGTTGCAGGATTCAAATTCCCCCTCCTCCCCCTCTCCATCCCCCCGGCCTTACCTCCTTCCCTTCCCCACAGCACCTGCATATATGTATATATGTTTGTATGTGTTTATTATTCTATTTATTTTACTTGTACGTATTCTGTTTATTTTTTTAATATGTTTTGTTGTTGTCTGTCTCCCCCTTCTAGACTGAGAGCCCACTGTTGGGTAGGGACCGTCTCTAGATGTTGCCAACTTGTACTTCCCAAGCGCTTAGTGCAGTGCTCTGCACACAGTAAGCACTCAATAATTACGATTGAATGAATGAATGAAATTCAGGGTCAGTAGTATTGTAGGAGCCCCCTGCCCCTACCAAAAGACTGACTCTTTTCCTTAGGAATTTATAGGAGCCACTATCTCAGAGTCCATGGGGTGTACCTGTGATTTTTCGACAACCTAAAACTCTTTTACTCTATTTATTTATTTATTTAATTTATTTGTCCATATCTATTCTATTTATTTTATTTTGTTAGTAAGTTTGGTTTTGTTCTCTGTCTCCCCCCTTTTAGACTGTGAGCCCACTGTTGGGTAGGGACTGTCTCTATATGTTGCCAATTTGTACTTCCCAAGCGCTTAGTCCAGTGCTCTGCACATAGTAAGCGCTCAATAAATACGACTGATGATGATGATGATAAAACTGGGGACGTGAGTCTGAAGGCGATTCAGATTTAAAGCAAGCGTCACAGGAACCGAACCCAAACTCGGGAGATGGGGGGTAAAATTGCAGCCGGCCCGTCTCCTCTTTTAGACTGTGAGCCCACTGTTGGGTAGGGACTGTCTCTATATGTTGCCAATTTGTACTTCCCAAGTGCTTAGTACAGTGCTCTGCACATAGTAAGCGCTCAATAAATACGATTGGTGATGATGGTAGGGCAGGGAGGTTGTGCGTAGGTGTGTGAGCTTCCACGGGTGTGTAGTGTCCGTGATCATGACCTCCCGTGTGGGAGGTGCCAACTTGTACTTCCCAAGCGCTTATACTTTGTAACCTCCCCAGCGCCTAGAACAGTGCTCTGCACACAGTAAGCGCTCAATAAATGCGATTGATTGATTGATTGATTGCACCACGAGGGCCAGTTGTTTCAAGACGTGTTTGAGGGGAGGGTTAACCGCGATCAGGCTCAGAGGCTGGCCAGCGTTTGGCAGAGGTAAAGAACGGTCAAGAAATTCCCGGCGTTTGGCGGCATCATTAATCCCGAGGGTTCATTTTCCGGCTTTGCCCGATTTTGCCGTTTGGTAATCTCCGGTTTTATTTGGCAGGAAATCTGCGTGGGGATTTTGGGTAATATGGCCTGTTTCCAGGAGATATGCGTGGCGATAAGTAACGACGAGAACCTCGGGTAAGTCAGCGTGTTGAGGGAATCCTTTCTTTCTTAACCAGTCGGTCAGTGGAGTTTAGTGTGTGCAGAGCACCGTGCTAAGCACTTGGGAGAGTAAGCTCGTTGTGGGCAGGGGATATGTTTATTGTTATGGAGAAGCAGCGTGGCTCGGTGGAACGAGCCCGGGCTTTGGAGTCAGAGGTCATGGGTTCGAATCCCGACCCCGCCACGTGTCCGCTGTGTGACCTTGGGCACTTAACTCCTCTGAGCCTCAGTTCCCTCATCTGTAAAATGGGGATTAAGACTGTGAGCCCCGCGTGGGACAGCTTGATCACCTTGTATTCCCCCTCAGCGCTTGGAACAGTGCTCTGCACATAGTAAGCGCTTAACAAATGCCATTATTATTATTATTATTATACTCTCCCAAGTGCTTAATACAGTGCTTTGCTCATGACGCTCCATTCATTCATTCATTCAGTCGTATTTATTGAGCACTTACTGTGTGCAGAGCACTGTACTAAGCGCTTGGGAAGTACAAGTTGGCAACATATAGAGACGGTCTCTACCCAACAGTGGGCTCGCAGTCTAGAAATGAATATGAGTGAATGAATGAATGCACTAAAACAGTTGGTTGGCTCATTCCCTGCCCACAACGAGCTTCAGTCTAGAGGTGGAGACAGGCTTGAATATAAATAAATCAATTCTAGATATGTACATAAGTTTTATGAGAAGCATTGTGGCTCAGTGGAAAGAGCCTGCTCTGTGGAGTCAGAGGTCGTGGGTTCAAATCCCGGCTCCGCCAGTTGTCAGCTGTGTGACTTTGGGCAAGTCACTTCACTTCTCTGGGCCTCAGTTCCCTCATCTGTAAAATGGGGATTAAGACTGTGAGCCCCCAGTGGGACAACCCGATCATCCTGTAACCTCCCCAGCACTTAGAACAGTGCTTTGCACATAGTAAGTGCTTAATAAATGCCATCATTGTGGGGCTGGGGTTGGAGTTTCTAACAAATTCATTCATTCAATCGTATTTATTGAATTCAATCGTATTTATTGAGCGCTTACTGTGTGCAGAGCACTGTGCTAAGCACTTGGGAAGTACAAGTTGGCAACATATAGAGACGGTCCCTACCCAACAGCGGGCTCACAGTCTAGAAATGCCCAAAGGTGACAGGTCTAAATATAGTCTAGAGTATTTATTGAGCCTTTACTCTGCGCAGAGCACTGTACTGAGTGCTTGGGGAAGTACAGTAGAGTTCGTAGGCTTGATCCCTGCCCTCAAAGAGCTTGAGAAGCAGCGTGGCTCAGCGGAAAGAGCCCGGGCTTGGGAGTCAGAGGTCATGGGTTCAAATCCCGGCTCCACCAACTGTCAGCTGTGTGATCTTGGGCAAGTCACTGAGCTTCTCTGTGCCTCAGTTACCTTGTCTGTAAAATGGGGATTAAGACAGTGAGCCCCACGTAGGACAACCTGATCACCTTGTATCCTCCCCAGCGCTTAGAACAGTGCTTTGCACATAGTAAGTGCTTAACAAATGCCATATTATTATTATTATCATTATTATCATCATCATTATTATTATTATTATTATTACAGTCAAGCTGGGGAGACCAGCACTAAAGCAGATTAGGGGTCCAGAGGAAATAAAGGGATGTATATGTGCCGTGGGAGGGGTAGATACCCAACTGCTTAAGGGGCAAGGCCTCAAGTACAAGGGGAAGGCATGAGATTAATCAGGGAAAGCTTCCTAGAGGAGTTGTGATTTGGGGTTGTACTCTGAAGGTGGGGAGAGGGGTGGTCTGCCAGTCTGAAGGGGGAGGGAGTACCAGGGGGTCATGAGCAATGGTCAACGGTAAGGCTGATAATAATAATAAAGATGGCATTTATTAAGCATTTACTATGTGCAAAGCACTGTTCTAAGCACTGGGGAGGTTACAAGGTGATCAGGTTGTCCCATGGGGGGCTCACAGTCATAATCCCCATTTTACTGAACAGCGCATAAGTTGGTCAGCATTCACTTCTGCCCCTTTCAGCCCCAATATACCAGCTTTCCTTCCTTTAAAGAAAGCCAGGGCTTTGAGGGGACGTGAGGGAGGCCAAGAACTGTAGTAGATGCCCTTCACCCTTGGCAGGGGTGTTCAGGCAGTGCTGGGGGCATTGGTAGAGGGGGAGGCCTGTCCTCACTGCCCACGTGATCCCGAACAGGACATCTCAGTTCGAGGGTGTGAATCCGGGCTGTCTTTAATCACATCAAGGGATCTTATTTAAAGTAAAGCTTTTGTCTCCCGTGAAAAACGTCACTTTTGGAAACTGGAAGTGAAGATCATGTGAGTGTTGGGTTTTTCTTTTTAGGCAGGTGTTGTTGCACTGTTTATGCGATTCGGACGCTCCCACTCTGCTAGAAACCAACAGGTAAGCATTTGAATTTGCTGTTTCCCCCCCCCCACTTTGAATTGGGAATTTAGGAAATGAGCTAATTATGTACGGGAGAAAGCTTGTGTTGACTCACCTTTCATTTATCCGATTTAAATTGTGACCGTTGATGATGATGATTTTGATAGGTAAGCATTTGAATTTGCTGTTTCGGGCCTTCCCCCCCCCCCCCCCCCACTTTGAATTGGGAATTTAGGAAATGAGCTAATTATGTACGGGAGAAAGCTTGTGTTGACTCACCTTTCATTTATCCGATTTAAACTGTGACGGTTGATGATGATGATTATGATTGTGGCATTCACATTTCCCGTGGAGGTTGCTGCTGACCTGCCTCTCCCAGCCGGAAGTGGCCAGTGTCTGGGTTGAAAGAATCCGGGAGCACCCGTCCGTCTTCGTTAGCGTCTGCTTCATCATGTCCAGCTCTACCAATGGTAGGTCTTCCAAGCGATCTGGGCAATTTCCACTACTTAAGCAACCAGCTGGGCAGCTGGAAAGTTTGGAAACACCATCCATCTCCAGGCTGAGGAGAAACAGGAAAACGCCTCTCCCCAGGGGGGTAAAATATCCCAGTGATGGAGTTTAAAAAAAAAATAATGGTATTTATTAAGCGCTTACTCTGCCAGGCACGGTTCTAAACGCTGGGGTAGATACAAGCTAAGCGGGTTGGACGCAGGCCAAGGTCCCCGTGGGGCTCACAGTCTTAATCCCCATTTTTCAGGTGGGGTAACTGAGTCGCAGAGAAGGGAAGTGACTTGCCAAAGGTCACACGGCGGACACGTGGTGGAACCAGGATTAGAACCCAGGTCCTTTTAATTCCCAGGCCCGTGCTCAGTCTGTTGGAATCTGCGTGGGAAGATTTGGTGGGAAGCAGCCTAGCCTCCGTTCCTGGACTGTCCCATGATTTGGTTGGAATCTGCGTGGGAAGATTTGGTGGGAAGCAGCCTAGCCTCCGCTCCTGGCTCCGCCACTTGTCTGCTGGGTGACCGTGGGCGAATCGCTTCACTTCTCTGGGCCTCAGTTGCCTCGTCCATAAAATGGGGATTAAATCCTCCTCCCTCCGACTTAGGCTGTGAGCCCCATTTGGGACGGGGACCTGGTTATCTTGTGCCTCCATAGTAAGCGCAGAGCACGTAGTAAGCGCTTAGCAAGTACCAGTCTGTCTGCCTCAATCTTGACTGTAAGCCCATTGTGGGCTGGGAATGTAACTGTTTATTATCGGTTTGTATTCTCATTCATTCAATCGTATTTATTGAGCGCTTACTGTGTGCAGAGCACTGGACTAGGGCTGAGTACAGTGCTGTGCACCCAGTAAGCACTCAGTAAATATGGGACAACCGGATCACTTTGTAACCTCCCCAGCGCTTAGAACAGTGCTTTGCACATAGTAAGTGCTACATATTTACTATTCTATTTATTTTATTTTGTTAATATGTTTTGTTTTGTTGTCTGTCTTCCCCTTCTAGACTGTGAGTCCGCTGTTGGGTAGGGACCATCTCTATATGGTGCCAACTTGTACTTCCCAAGCGCTTACACTTTGTAACCTCCCCAGTGCTTAGAACAGTGCTTTGCACATAGTAAGTGCTACATATTTACTATTCTATCTATTTTATTTATACGTTTTGTTGTCTGTCTCCCCCTTCTAGACTGTGAGCCTGCTGTTGGGTAGGGACCGTCTCTATATGGTGCCAACTTATACTTCCCAAGCGCTTAGTACAGTGCTCTGCACACAGGAAGCGCTCAATAAATACGATTGAAAGAACGAATGATTGATTGAATGAATAAAAAGCAAAAATCCTGATCCAGAAATGTATTTTGGGGGACATTGAAATTTTTTTTTGAATGGTATTTGTTAGGAACTTACAAAGTGTCATACATTGTTCTAAGTGCTGGAATTGGTGCAAGTTAATTAGGTCAGACACAGTCCCCATTCTAATAATAATAATAATAATAATGTTGATGTTTGTTAAGCGCTTCCTATTTGCCAGGCACTGTACTAAGTGCTGAGGTGGATACAACCAAATCGGGTTGGACACTGTCCCTGTCCCATGTGGGGCTCACGGTCTCAATCCCTATTTTACAGATGAGGGAACTGAGGTATACAGTGCTCTGCACGTAGTAAGCGCTCAATAAATGCGACTGATGATACAGAAGTGCAGCGATTTGCCCAGGGTCACACAGCAGGCGAGTGGAGGAGCCGGGATTAAAACCATGGTCTTTCCAGTAGGCCACGAGGCCTCTCCTCTTGCGTCCCTGCGGCAGTTGGGCCGTGTTTGAAAATGGCGATGTGGGCCGTTCTTTTGCAGTCGACCTGCTGGTGAAGGTGGGTGAAGTGGTGGATAAGCTGTTCGACCTGGACGAGAAGCTCATGTTGGACTGGATCAGAAACGGGGACGCCCAGCCCCCCGACCAGTCCGCGGGGGATGCCGAAGAGCCCCCGGTCTTTAAAATCGTGCCTTGCGTACTCGAAGCCGCAAAGCAAATTCGGTAGGTAAGCCTCTCGGTGAGATTTTGGGCCCACCTACCTTCACGTCCGTCTCTAGACCGAAACTCGTTGCGGGCGGGGAATATGTCTGTTTATTGTTCTGTTGTCCTCTCCGAATCGCTTAGTACAGCGTTCTGGGCACAGTCAGTGCTCAGTAAATATGATGGACGTAAAAGGCAGGTGAGCCGTGGTAATAATGTTGCCAACTTGTACTTCCCAAGCGCTTAGTACAGCGCTCTGCACACAGTAAGCGCTCAATAAATACGGTTGATGATGATTGATGGTAATAATGATGATAATGGTGGTCTACGTTAAGCGCTTATTGTGTGCCAGGCACCGTACAAAGCTCTGGCGGGGGATACAGGCAGATTGGGTCGGACGCGGTCCCCGTCCCACGTGGGACTCGCAGTCTCAATCCCCGTTTTACAGATGAAGGAACTGAGGCCCAGAGAAGTGAAGGGACTCTCCCAAGGCCACACAGCCGGCAGGTGGTAGAGCTGGGATTAGAACCCGCGACCTTGTGGCTCCCAGGCCCATATTGGATCTCCCTTTGGACCCGGTGAATTCATTCAATCAATCGTATTTACTGAGCGCTTACTGTGGGCCGAGCACTGTACTGAGCGCTTGGGAAGTACAATTCAGCGATAAAGAGAGACCGTTGGTCCGCCCGTTTCCTTTTCTGTTTCAAACTTTCATTATTCTTTACTAAAAAGGGTTCGTTCCCGAGAGAAAGGGCCGTGCTCTTGGGGTTCGTCTTTCTAGCCTGGGTCATTCATTCATTCGTTCATTCAGTCGTATCGAGCGCTTACTGTGTGCAGAGACTGTACTAAGCGCTTGGGAAGTACTAGTTGGCAACCTATAGAGACGGTCCCTACCCACCAGTGGGCTCACAGTCTAGAAACTGTGTGACCCCGGGCTTATTACGAGAGGGGGGAGGCGCAGGAAGAGCAGGGAATGGGGGTGGGTTGTTAAGACCCAGGCCAGGATACTCGCAGGTCGCTCGAGGTCGTCACTAGTTGTCAATAGAGAAGCAGCGTGGCTCAGTGGAAAGAGCCCGGGCTTTGGAGTCAGAGGTCATGGGTTCAAATCCCGGCTCTGCCAACTGTCAGCTGGGTGACTTTGGGCAAGTCCCTTCACTTCTTTAGGCCTCAGTTCCCTCATCTGGAAAATGGGGATTAGGACCGTGAGCCCCCCGTGGGACAACCTGATCACTTTGTAACCTCCCCAGCGCTTAGAACAGGGCTTTGCACATAATAATAATAATAGGCATTTGTTAAGCGCTTACTATGTGCAAAGCACTGTTCTAAGCGCTGGGGAGGTTACAGGGCGATCAGGTTGCCCCACGTGGGGCTCACAGTCTTCATCCCCATTTTCCAGATGAGGGAACTGAGGCTCAGAGAAGTTAAGTGACTTGCCCAAGATCACACAGCAGACATGTGGCGGAGCTGGCATTCGAACCCATGACCTCTGACTCCAAAGCCCGGGCTCTTTCCACTGAGCCACGCTGCTTCTCTAAGCGTTTAACAAATGCCATCATTATTATTATTATAGTGAATTGGATCAAGCGCCACCGTCTCGGGGCTCTTTCAGAGATCGGAAACCCGCACTCGGGGGGGACACTTTTAGACTGTGAGCCCACTGTTGGGTAGGGACTGTCTCTATGTGTTGCCAATTTGTACTTCCCAAGCGCTTAGTACAGTGCTCTGCACATAGTAAGCGCTCAATAAATACGATTGATTGATTGATTGACACTCGTGGCTCGGTATTTCTCGTCCAAACCGGCGGTCGGGGCCCCCTCCGCTTCGCCGTGGCGATTGGCCTCCTGGTCGGCCCGCCAGTCCTCCACTCCGCGCCCGCTGGAGCCTCCCTGCAGGAATTCCCGGCCGTCGCTGGAAAAAGGAGGGCCGTGAGCGGACGGGATGTAGTCCGGCGCCGTCCGCTTGCGGTTCCCTTCCCGCGAGGCTCTGGGCGGCGGGACGGGGGCCGAGGAGCCGCTTTCCGGAGCGGTGGGCTGGGGGAAGGAAAACGCAGGCTCTCTCCCGGTAGCGGCTTCCCCACAACCCCCGTCTTCCGATTTCCAGGCTCATCCCGGAGTCAGGGAATCTCTCGCCCGGGCGAGCCTCCCTTCCGGGCTTCAGGGTTTTCAGAAATCAATCAATCAATCAATCGATCGTATTTATTGAGCGCTTACTGTGTGCAGAGCGCTGTACTAAGCGCTTGGGAAGTCCAAGTTGGCAACATATAGAGACGGTCCCTACCCACCAGTGGGCTCACAGTCTAAAAGGGGGAGACGGAGAACAAAACCAAACCTACTAACAAAATAAAATAAATAGAATAGATATGCACAAATAAAATAAATAAATAAATCCTCTCTCCGGGTCTTTCCCCGGAGCTCCGGCGAGGTGCCCTGCTCATTTCAGCAGGCAGGGGAGAGCCCCCGTTTGTCCTTTATTTGCCCTTCTGCCCCGCTCCCCCATAGAGAAGCAGCATGGCTCAGTGGAAGGAGCCTGGGCTTGGGAGTCTGAGGTCATGGGTTCGAATCCCAGCTCTGCCACGTGTCTGCTGTGTGACCTTGGGCAAGTCACTTCTCTGAGCCTCAGTGACCTCATCTGTAAAATGGGGGTTAAGATTGTGAGCCCCCCGTGGGACAACCTGATCACCTTGTAACTTCCCCAGCACTTTGAACAGTGCTCTGCACGTAGTAAGCGCTTAATAAATGCCATTATTATTATTATTATTATTATTATCAGCCAAAAGGAATTCTTTTCTGAGGTGGAAACATTTCATTGAGATGGACACCAACGAAAAGGCTTCCTCCAGGAGGCCTTCCCAGACTGAGCCCCCTCCTTCCTCTCCTCCTCCTCCCCCTCACCCCCCCGCCTTACCTCCTTCCCCTCCCTTTTCACCTTGTATCCCCCCCAGCACATAGTAGGTGCTTAACAAATGCCATTATTATTATTATTATTATTATTATTATTATTGTTATTATTATTGTTATTATCATTTTATTATTTTGGGGCAGCCTTTCTGCCAGCCCAGTTACCTGATGATTTCCGCCCCCCGGCCCTCTCCTCGCGGCGTCGTAATTGCCCCGAGCGTGGAAGTATTTATCGGAGTTTTTTGTAATTGGCTTCACGCGTGTCCCAGTAGGCTCTCCACATATCCCAGCTCCCTGGGCGAAGAGAGGAAATTGCAGAGGAAACGTCAGTCATTTGGGGAATCGGACTTCTCACGGGCTTTCTCCTCGATCAGTCTTGGTCGTATTTATTGAGCGCTTTCCGTGCGCGGAGCACTGCACTAAGCGCTGCATCGCGAGGGGGCCGCTTTTTGATCCAGCACTGACCTCCAGAGAAGTACCCGGTTAAAAGGAAAGATTTTTAGCAAGGCTCTCTCCCTCTGGTTGAGAGCCACCTGGGCTCAGTTATGTTTTCGGATTACCTGGTAATTACCCCAGCGCTTAGAACAGTGCTTGGCAAATAGTAAGTGCTTAATAAATACCGGCATTATTATTATTAGATTGCAAACTTTTAGAGGGCAGGGACTAAAGCTCTGTTTCTTCTGTAGTCTCCCAAGCGTTTCGTCCAGTCTCCCCATCTTCAAAGCCTTATTGAAGGCACCTCTCCTCCGAGAGGCCTTCCCTGACTTCGCCCTCATTTGGCCTTTGTTACGGTGTTGGTTTGTGCCGGACACTGTACTAAGCGCCGGGGTAGATGCAAGCTAATCAGGATGGACACGACCCCTGTCTCCTATGGGGCTCGCAGTGTTAATCCCCATTTTACAGATGAGGGACCTGTGGCCCAGAGAAGGGAAGTGACTTGCCCAAGGTCACGTAGCAGACAGGCGGCGGAGCCAGGATTAGAACCCGGGTCCCCCTGGCTCTCAGGCCCGGGCTCTACGCACTAGACCTCGTCGCTTCTCTTCTGGGCGTTAGAGGTCCTGGTTTCTAATGAGAAGCAGCGTGGCTCAGTGGGAAGAGCCTGGGCTTTGGAGTCAGAGGTCATGGGTTCGAATCCCAGCTCTGCCAACTGTCAGCTGTGTGACTTTGGGCAAGGCACTTCACTTTTCTGGGCCTCAGTTACCTCATCTGGAAAATGGGGATTAAGACTGTGAGCCCCCTGTGGGACAACCCGATCACCTTGTAACCTCCCCAGCACTTAGAACAGTGCTTTGCACATAGTAAGCGCTTAATAAATGCTATAATTATTATTATTATTATTCTGCATCATCCTGGCACTTGGATTTTCACCCTTTATTCCTCTCTCCCTAAGCCCCAAAGCCCTTAGGTATATTGCCGTATTTTATTTGTTTCTGTTTCTCCCCCTCTAGACTGTAAGCTCACTTTGGGCAGGGAATGTGTCTACCAACCCTGTTACGGTACACAGTAAGCGCTCAATAAATACCGTCGATTAATTGACTGAGAGCAACATTCGGGGGAAAAGCATGAATAGAGGTTTGGGTGCTGGAGAATATTGTAAGAGAATTTTGCCTTGGTGGAGTGAAGGATGTAATGGCTGTAGAAAAGTTGAGAGTAGAGGCATAAGCAGCGAGGCTTAGCGGAAAGAGCCTGGGCTTGGGAATCAGCGGTTGTGAGTTCTAATCCCGCTTCTGCCGCTTGGCAGCTGTGTGACTTAGGGCAAGTCACTTTACTTCTCTGGGCCTCAGTCCCCTCATCTGTAAAATGGGGATGAAGTCCATGAGCCCTACGTGGGACACCCTGATTACCTTGTACTACCCCAGCGCTTAGAACAGCGCTTTGCAAATGCCACTGTTATTATTATTATTAATTTGTATTTATCCCGGCACTTAGGGCAGTGCTTGACCCAGAGTAAGTGCTTACCAAAACCCCAATTATTATTATTATTATTATTATTAGTGCTTCTCAGCCTTTCCTTGTTCATTCAGTCGTATTTATTGAGCGCTTACAGTACTAAGCACTTATTTATTTATTGAGCACCGTACTAAGCACTTGGAAAGTACAATTCGGCAACGGATAGAGACAATCCTTACCCAACAACGGGCTCGCAGTCTAGAAGGGGGAGACAGACGACAAAACCAAAGATGGAGACAGGCAACAAAACAAGTAGACAAGCAGTTGAGGCAAAGGATTCACAAACCAAGTCTCCCTATAAGTAAACTGCTCTACAAGGCAGATTTCATTGGGGACGCAAGCGACCAGGAGGATCCCGGTTTTTTCCCATTCGAACTCCCTTGAGTGTTGAAGAACTGCAATTTGACTCTTTAGAAAACCTGTTAACAAGTAGGGTGCCAAGAGCCGTGTGTGTTTTCTTTCAATCAACCAATCAATCGTATTTATTGAGCGCTTACTATGTGCAGAGCACTGTACTAAGCGCTTGGGAAGTACGAATTGGCAATACATAGAAACAGTCCCTACCCAACAGTGGGCTCACAGTCTAAAAGGGGGAGACAGAGAACAAAACCAAACATACCAACAAAATAAAATAAATAGGATAGAAATGTACAAGCAAAATAACTAGAGTAATAAATATGTACAACCATATATACATATGTGTATGAATGAGTGAACTCTGTGCTGTGAAGTTAAATGAAGCCAGTTTTCCCACGTGCTATTTCGTAGGCCTTGGTTAATGGACTATTGGAAAATCAGTCGGTGGTATTGAACGTTTACTGAGTGCAGGGCTCTGTGCTAAGCGCGTAAAACACATCCTTTTTTTCCCCTAGAGGTTCCAGCAAACCGGATTGTTGATGCGTCTCTGGTGCTTTAGGTCGGGGGCGGATATGCGTGTGCATGCATTTTGGCGGTTTTTGGTACTAGCCTGTTGCATCTTTTCATTCATTCATTCATTCAGTCGTATTTATTGAGCGCTTACTGTGTGCAGAGCACTGGACTAAGCGCTTGGGAAGTCCAAGTTGGAAGCATATAGAGACGGTCCCTACCCAACAACGAGCTCACGGTCTAGTGGGGGAGACAGACGTTAATACAAATAGATAAAACAGTAAATTCCAGATAGATACATAGGTGCTGTGGGGAGTCATTCATTCAGTCGTATTTACTGAGCGCTTACTGTGTGCAGGGCGCTGGACTAAGCGCTTGGGAAGTACAAGTTGGAAGCATATAGAGACGGTCCCTACCCAACAACGAGCTCACGGTCTAGTGGGGGAGACAGACATTAATACAAATAGATAAAACAGTAAATTACAGATAGGTACATAGGTGCTGTGGGGAGTCCTTCATTCAGTCGTATTTACTGAGCGCTTACCGTGTGCCGGGCGCTGTACTAAGCGCTTGGGAAGTCCACGTTGGAAGCATATAGAGACGGTCCCTACCCAACAACGAGCTCACGGTCTAGTGGGGGAGACAGACATTAATACAAATAGATAAAACAGTAAATTACAGATAGGTACATAGGTGCTGTGGGGAGTCATTCATTCAGTCGTATTTACTGAGCGCTTACCGTGTGCAGGGCGCTGTCCTAAGCGCTTGGGAAGTCCAAGTTGGAAACAGAGAGAGATGGTCCCTTTTCATCCCCGCTTTCCAGATGAGGGAACTGAGGCAGGGAGAAGTGAAGTGACTTGTCCGACTTGTTAAAAAGTGAAGTGACTTTTTAGACTGTGAGCCCACTGTTGGGTGGGGACTGTCTCTATACGTTACCAATTTGTACTTCCCAAGCTCTGCACATAGTAAGCGCTCAATAAATACAATTGATCGATTGACTTGCCCGAGGTCACAGGGCAGAGCGTCCCCGCCAACCCCCCGCCCCTCACGGGCCCGTCCTTGATCGTATTGGGCGCTTACCGTGTGCAAAGCAGCGTACTAAGCGCTTGGGAGAGGACAATACAACCAGAAACGGATACATTCCCTGCCCCCTGTCTAGAGGGGGGGGATGACCGAGCGCTCCCCATGGGACGGGCCGGGAGACGGGAATGAGGATGCCCGGCTCCCTGATTTCTATTTGCAGCCTCTGTTTTCTGTCTTTGTCTTTCCCCCGCAGTTCTGACAACCCAGAAGGCCTGGATGTTTACATGCACATCTTACAACTCCTCACCACGGTGGACGAAGGGATCCAGGCCATTGGTACAAACGTTTCCCGGACGACTCCCGGGGTTCAAGTGGGTCCTCTTGGTGGTTTTCGGGAAAGAGGGATTCTCTCGCGTTGACCGAGGGGCTTGCTTCTTCCAGTGCAGTGTCCTGCGGCGGGAAGCGACGCCTGGAACCTGCTGTACGACCTGGTGCTCAATGACCTGTGCCAAGCCGATGACCCGCCCATTATCATTCAAGAGCAGAAGACGGTGCTGGCTTCCATTTTCTCCGTGCTGTCCGCCATGTACGCCTCGCGGATGGAGCGGGAGTACCTCAGGATTGAAAAAAGCAAGTATCCCTTCCACTCCCTCCGTTACAAGCCACCCCGGGCACGAGTGTAGTAAACTGACTGCAGCCCCAGAATCTCGGGGATAGAGCCGGCCCTGGGAGTCTAGAAGGTCATGGGTTCTAATCCCGGCTCTGCTACGTCTGCTGGGTGACCGTAGGCTAGTCACTTCTCTGCGCCTCAGTTGCCTCAACTCTAAAATGGGGATTGAGACTGGAAACCTCGCGTGGGACAGGGACTGAGTCCAACCTGATTTGCATGTATAATAATAATAATAATAATTTTGGTATTTCTTAAAGCGCTCACTAGGTGCCAAGCACTGTTCTAAGCGCTGGGGAGGATACCAAGTGATCAGGTGGTCCCATGTGGGGCTCACAGTCTTAATCCCCATTTTACAGATGAGATAACTGAGGCCCAGAGAAGTTAAGTGACTTGCCCAAAGTCACACAGCTGACAAGCGGCAGAGCGGGGACTTGAACCCATGACCTCCGACTCCAAAGCCCAGGCTCTTCCCACTGAGCCACGCTGCTTCTCGTGTATCCTCCCCTGGGCGTAGTACAGTAGTAAGTGTTTAACAAATACCGTTATTATTATTATTCATTCATTCAGTTGTATTTATTGAGCGCTTACTGTGTGCAGAGCACTGTACTAAGCGCTTGGGAAGTACAAGTCGGCAGCATATAGAGACGGTCCCTACCCAACAATGGGCTCACAGTCTAGAAGGGGGAGAAAGAGAACAAAAGAAAACATGGTGACAGGTATCTTGTTACCCTCATCCAACGAGGCCTCTTTAGGGTGAGGTCTCTTCAGAAAGGCCAGGATAAAGTTTGGGAAGCAACATCCCTAGTGGATAGAGCCCAAACTTGGGAGTCACAAGGCCCTGGGTTCTAATCCTGCCCCTGCCACACGTCTGTCGTGTGAACTTGGGCCAGTCACTTCACTTCTCTGGGTCTCCGTTGCCTCTAAAATGGAGATTAGGAGGGTGAGCCCCATGTGGGACAGGGACTGTGGGCAAACTGATTAACTTGGATGTACCCCAGTGCTTAGAGCAGTGCTTGGCACCATAGTGAGCGCTTAACAACTACCATAATCATAATAGTGCCGCTGTTATCATTATTATTAGGTCGGGGCTTTGGTCAGAGTCAATCCGGGATCAGACTGGGGCCCCCACGGTCTTTCAGCATCATCGTGGGGTTGGTTAAGTGCTTGAGATGTGCCAAGCACTGTGCTGAGCACTGGACTAGATGCAAGATTATCGGGTCGGACGTAATCCCTGTCTTACCCAGGGCTCACAGTCCAAACGGAGAGTGGGAACAGGTGTTGAATCCCCATTTTCCAAAGGAGGCCCAGAGAAGCATAGGGACTCCCCCGAGCCCATTCCGCAGGCGAAGGGCTGACCCGGGATTGATCGGGGGAATTGTTAAGCGCTTACTCTGTGCCGGGCACTGTACTAAACGCTGGGGTGGATAGAAGCAAATCGGGTTGGGCACGGTCCCTGTCCCACGTGGGGCTCACAGAAGCAATCCCCATACTTCATGCTGCCCATACTTCATGCTGCTGCCCGGATTATCTTTGTCCAGAAACGCTCTGGGCATATTACTCCCCTCCTCAAAAATCTCCAATGGCTACCAATCAATCTGTGCATCAGGCAGAAACTCCTCACCCTGGGCTTCAAGGCTGTCCATCCATCCCCTGGCCCCCTCCTACCTCACCTCCCTTCTCTCCTCCTCCAGCCCAGCCCGCACCCTCCGCTCCTCCGCCGCTACTCTCCTCCCTGTACCTCGTTCTCGCCTGTCCCGCCATCGACCCCCGGCCCACGTCATCCCCCGGGCCTGGAATGTCCTCCCTCTGCCCCTCCGCCAAGCTAGCTCTCTTCCTCCCTTCAAGGCCCTACTGAGAGCTCACCTCCTCCAGGAGGCCTTCCCAGACTGAGCCCCTTCCTTCCTCTCCCCCTCGTCCCCCTCTCCATCCCCCCCATCTTACCTCCTTCCCTTCCCCACAGCACCTGTATATATGTATATATGTTTGTACAGATTTATTACTCTATTTATTTTACTTGTGCATATCTATTCTATTTATTTTATTTTGTTAGTATGTTTGGTTTTGTTCTCCGTCTCCCCCTTTTAGACTGTGAGCCCACTGTTGGGTAGGGACTGTCTCTAGATGTTGCCAATTTGTACTTCCCAAGCGCTTAGTACAGTGCTCTGCACATAGTAAGCGCTCAATAAATACGATTGATGATGATGATACAGATGAGGGAACTGTGGGCCAGAAAAGTGAAGTGACTTCCCCAAGGTCACCCGGCGGGTAAGTGGCCGAGTGGGGATTAGAACCCAGGTCCCCTGTAATCCAGCCCCGGGCTCTTTCCACTAGGCCATACTGCTTCAAGTCCAGGGGCCTGCCCTGTCCTAAGTGCTCTGCACATAGTAAGCGCTCAATAAATACGATTGATGATAAGCCATCTGCAGGACTCTGGAATTATTGACCACTGCCACTTCTGGACTGTGAGCCCGTTGTTGGGTAGGGGCCGTCTCTACATGTTGCCAACTTGGACTTCCCAGGCGCTTAGCACAGCGCTCTGCACACGGTAAGCGCTCAATAAACACGACTGAATGGACGAATGAATGCCACTCTTACCGTTACACTTCGTCAGCTCCGTTTCCCGTAATCGTGATGTTGGTTTTCTTGCCGATTCCGTGCGTGTATTTTCACCGATGCCCCAGCTAGAACAGTTATAGAAATTTAAAAGGGGAAGTGCCGGGGCGATAGAGATGACAGATTTCTCCTCTCCGGCTGTTCCCAACTCAGAGGTCAGCCGACTTTGCAGGAAATAAAAAGTGACTCCTGGGCTAATCGGAAATGGCAGCTCAGGAATTTAAGAAAGCAGAATAAACATTTCCCGAGTTGGACCTCAGTTAAAGGTTTCTCGTTTTCTGAAAGGTGCTGAAAGACCCAAATTGCCGGTCTGATTTTTTTTTTTTTAATGGCATTTATTAAGCTCTTACTACGTGCAAAGCACCGTTCTAAGCGCTGATTTGAATTCTCTCTGTCGATGGATTTGTGCGTTAGGCTTGCCTCTTGTCGGCAGCTTGATTCGGGTGTTACAAAATGTGGAAGACTGCCAGAACAGCGCAGAGAACGCGACCGAATCCGACCCGGGGGAGCCCGAGAGGTCCGATGGCGGCGAGATGGACTTCCATTTGAAAATCCTGAAGGACGTTTCCTGCGAGTTTCTTTCCAGCGTCTTTCGGGACCTGACCAAGGTGAGGAGAAGTGTTTCCTACGCCCAGTCAAAGGTTGGAGTAGTCAAGCGGATCCTATGTAAAATAACATAATAACTCTCATTCGTTGTACTTTCCCGAGCGCTCGGTGCAGCTAATTGCATCGTGGCTCAGTGGAAAAGAGCCCGGGCTTTGGAGTCAGAGGTCACGGGTTCAAATCCCGGCTCCGCCAATTGTCAGCTGTGTGACTTTGGGCAAGTCACTTCTCTGGGCCTCAGTTACCTCATCTGGAAAATGGGAATGAAGACTGTGAGCCCCCCGTGGGACAACCTGATCATCTTGTAACCTCCCCAGCGCTTAGAACAGTGCTTTGCCACGTAGTAAGCGCTTAATAAATGCCATCATTATCATTATTATTATTATTATTATAACAGTGCTTTGCACATAGTAAGTGCTTAATAAATGCCATCATCATTATTATTATTATTATTATTATTATTAAGTGAAAGCCAAATAAATATTATCACTAGGAAGGCTTTGGTTAATCAGTCGGGCCTTTATTTACAAGCTTCTGCCCTGGTATTGTTATTATTAAAGCACTTAGTACAGTGCTCTGCACAAAGTAAGCACTCAATCAATACCATTGATTGAGTAAGTAGTGTTGATTTATTATTGTGGTATTTATTAAGTGCTTACGACATTCCAAGCACTATTCTACGCACTGGAGTATTTATTGGGCGCTTTCTAGCACCCTGCCATTTGTCCCAACCCTTGTGGTTTGCATGTAGTCCTTCACACATACTTATGTCAACCATACCTCTCAACCCCTTATCACGACTGGACGTATTTATCGGATTTAGCTGGGACATGTGCTTCCTGATTTTTTTTCTTTTTTCACTGTTTCTTAACTTGATTTCTTTTTTAACTTGTCTTCAGGAGAACGTAGCAGAGGGACTGAAGCGGGGATATCTCAGTAAACGGAAGTGTTCCTGCGCCTTGAAAAATCTCCTTCCTCTCTACATCACCGAGGTGAGTGTGTGAGATAAATTGGGCGGAGGCGGAGAAAGCCGGATAGCCGATGTGGCGGTTTCGAAGCGCAGATATTACGAGTGGGAACACGGGAGATTCGCAAATCCCTGAAAAGTTGTCTCCTCCTCTGGACCGTAAGCCCGTCGTGGGCAGGAAAGGTGTCTACCAACTCTTTTTTTTTTTAGTGGTATTTGTTAAGTGCTTGTTCTGAGTGAAACACTGTTCTGAACACTGGGGTAGACACGTTAATTGGGTTGGACACAGTCCTTCATCATCAGTCATCAATCGTATTTATTGAGTGCTTACTGTGTGCAGAGCACTGTACTTAGCGCTTGGGAAGTCCAAATTGGCAACATATAGAGACAGTCCCTACCCAACAGTGGGCTCACAGTCTAAAAGGGGGAGACAGAGAACAAAACCAAACATACTAACAAAATAAAATAAATAGAATAGATATGTACAAGTAAAATAAATAAATAGAGTAATAAATATGTACAAACATATATACATATATACAGGTGCTGTGGGGAAGGGAAGGAGGTAAGATGGGGGGATGGAGAGGGAGAGGAAGGAGGGGCCTCAGTGTGGGAAGGCCTCCTGGAGGAGGTGAGCTCTCAGCAGGGCCTTGAAGGGAGGAAGAGAACGAGCTTGGCGGATGGGCAGAGGGAGGCCATTCCAGGCCCGGGGGATGATGTGGGCCGGGGGTCGATGGCGGGACGGGCGAGAACGAGGTACGGTGAGGAGATTAGCAGCAGAGGAGCGGAGAGCAGTGAAGTGACTTGTCCAAGGTCACACAGCAAGCATTCGGCAGAGCTGGGATTAGAACCCAGGTCCGGCGAGTTCTCTTTCCACTAGGCCTTGGTGCTGCTTCTGTTGTGTAGTGGTCTCCCGAGCGCTTAGTGCAGTGCTCTGCACACTGTAAGCGCTCAATAAATACCATTGACGAAGATGAGGCTGATGATGAAGTGGCCTGGCTCATTTTCAGCCTGCGGGCAGCCTGAGTTCACTTGGAGGCATAAACCGGCGCAGGGGAAGCCGAGGGGTTAATAGAGCTATTGACTCGTCGTCTTAAGTCCATATTTCCAACTAAGCCTCTCGCCCAGAGATCCTTGCCTTCACAAAGCCTGGGCAAATTTACAGAGCTCCATGGAGAATCTGGGCTTTTAACGTGTCAGCAAACGGAGAGACGGTTGCAAAATATTAAGCGTTCACTATTGTTTGATTTCGTTGTTTTCTTTGCTTAAGTCACTCTCTCCCGGGGCCAGTTCAGACGTTTGTCTAAGACACCTCCGGAAAGGTCTTGGTAACTGAGATACCCCGAGAGCATTGAAGCTTCTTTAAATGAAATGAAGAGAACGCGGCTCTCCCGATCGATTCGTTTTGCGGTTTAGGCCGCAGCTGTTACTCCGGGCACGAAAGTGAAACGACACGCACGGATCGCTGCTTGCCCTTCTTTGCCATTTCCCAACACGGCCATTTCCCTTCTCGACTGTGAGCCCGCTGTTGGGTAGGGACCGTCTGTATATGTCGCCGACTTGTACTTCCCAAGCGCTTAGTACAGTGCTCTGCACACAGTAAGCGCTCAATAAATACAATTGAATGAATGAACATCCTTTGCAGTATAACCCATCACCCGAATCTTGCACTAACGAATTTATTTATACCTATTCTCAGCCCTCAATCAATCGATCAACCAGTGGCATTTATTGAACGCTTCCTGTGTGGAGAGCACCGTACTAAGCACTCAGTGCAGTACAGAGCAGCAGAATTAGCAGACGCGTTCCCTGCCCACAACGGGTTTACAGGGTAGTGGGGGAGACAGACGTTAATATACATAAATAAGTAATTTAAAATCTATAATCTATAGATATGTGCGTAAGTGCTGTGGGGTTGGGGCGAATATCAAATGCCCGGAGATCCCAGATCCAAGAGAATAGACGATGTGGAAGGAAGCGGGAGATGGGGAAAAGAGGACTTATCGGAGAAGGCCTCTTGGATGAGATGCGACCTTAATAATGCTTTGGAGGTGGAGAGAGTAATAATAATAATAATAATAATAATAATAATAATGACATTTATTAAGCGCTTACTATGTGCAAAGTACTCTTCTAAGCGCTGGGGGGGTTACAAGGTGAGCCTCAGTTCCCTCATCTGTAAAATGGGGATTAGGACTGTGAGCCCCACGTGGGACAACTTGATCACCTTGTATCCCCCCCAGCGCTTAGAACAGTGCTCTGCACAGAGTAAGCGCTCAATAAATACGATTGATGATGATGATGACTAATTGGAGAAGGCCTCTTGGACGAGATGCGACCTTAATAATGCTTTGGAGGTGGAGAGAGTAATAATAATAATAATGGCATTTATTAAGCGCTTACTATGTGCAAAGCACTCTTCTAAGCGCTGGGGAGGTTACAAGGTGAGCCTCAGTTCCCTCATCTGTAAAATGGGGATTAGTACTGTGAGCCCGTGTGGGGCAACTTGATCACCTTGTATCCCCCCCAGCGCTTAGAACAGTGCTCTGCACATAGTAAGCGCTCAGTAAATACGATTGATGATGATGATGACTAATCGGAGAAGGCCTCTTGGACGAGATGCGACCTTAATAATGCTATGGAGGTGGAGAGAGTAATAATAATAATAATAATAATAATAATAATGGCATTTATTAAGCGCTTACTATATGCAAAGCACTCTTCTAAGCGCTGGGGAGGTTACAAGGTGAGCCTCAGTTCCCTCATCTGTAAAATGGGGATTAGTACTGTGAGCCCGTGTGGGGCAACTTGATCACCTTGTATCCCCCCCAGCGCTTAGAACAGTGCTCTGCACATAGTAAGCGCTTAACAAATGCCATTATAATAAGCAGCGTGGCTTAGTGGGTAACAGCCCGGGCTTGGGAGTTAGAGGTCAGGGGTTCAAATCCCGACTCGGCCGCTTGCCGGCTGTGTGACTTCGGGCAAGTCACTTAACTTCCCTGTGCCTCAGTTCCCTCACCTGTAAAATGGGGATTAAGACTGTGAGCCTCACTGGGGACAACCTAATCACCTTGTAACCTCCCCAGTGCTTAGAACAGTGCTTTGCACATAGTAAGCGCTTAACAAATACCACCATTTTATTATTATCATTATTATTATTATTATTATTATTATTATTATTATTATTATTATTATTATCATCAGTTTGTCCCACATGGGGCTCACAGTCTTCATCCCTGTTTTACAGATGAGGTAACCGAAGCCCAGAGAAGTGAAGTGACTTGCCCAGAGGCACACAGCTGACAAGTAGCGGAGCCGGGATTTGAACCCATGACCTCGGACTCCAAAGCCCGGGCTCTTTCCACTGAGCCACGCCGAGTAGTGGTTCGTGGGTGCTGAGTACACTCAATTACTTCTGTTGATTACCCCGTAAATATTTTTATGTTTGTCTGCCGCATTAGAGTGTAAAGCTCCCTGTGGGGTACGAACGTTTCATTTGGGTCCAGCCAAGGAGCCGCTGCTCTCATGACCGGAGACCTTCGGCTAGGCTGATTGTTTTTTGTTGTGCTGTACTTTCCCAAGCGCTCAGAACAGTGCTCCGCACACAGTAAGCGCTCGGTGAATACGACCGGACGAATGAATTTGGTTATTCTGAATTTCCCAAGCACCTGCGTGGCTTAGTGGAAAGACCAAGGGCTTGGGAGTCAGAAGGACCTGGATTCCAATTCCGGCTCCGCCACTCATCATCAATCGTATTTATCGAGCGCTTACTGTGTGCAGAGCACCCGTACTAAGCGCTTGGGAAGTACAAGTTGGCAACATATAGAGACAGTCCCTACCCAACAGTGGGCTCACAGGCTAAAAGGGGGAGACAGAGAACAAAACCAAACATACTAACAAAATAAAATAATGGAATAGATACGAACAAGTAAAATAAATAAATAGAGTAATAAATCTGTACAAACATATATACATAGATACAGGTGCTGTGGGGAAGGGAAGGAGGTAAGATGGGGGGATGGAGAGAGGGAGAGGAAGGAAGGGGCTCAGTCTGGGAAGACTCGTCCCACTCGTCGGCTGGGTGACCTTGGGCAAGTGGCTTTGCTTCTCTGAGCCGCAGTTGCCTCACCTGTATAAGGGAGATTAAGACTCTGAGCCCCGTGAGGAACTGGACTGTATCTTGTATCTACCCCAGCGCTTAGTTCAGTGCCTGGCACGTAGTAAGCGCTTAACAAGTACAATTAAAAAACGAAGAAGAGAAAAGAAACCTTCCATTCTAGTACTCCTCGGTTGAGACCTACCGTTTACGTTTGCTATTCTGTTTATTTTATTCATATGTTTTGTTTTGTTGTCCGTTTCCCCCTTCTAGACTGTGAGCCCGCTGTTGGGTAGGGACCGTCTCTATATGTTGCCAACTTGTACTTCCCAAGTGCTTAGTACAGTGCTCTGCACACAGTAAGCGCTCAATAAATACGATTGAATGAATGAGTATAAAATCGTTTCTTCCAACATTGCCATGGCATGCCATCTAAAATACGGAGAAGCAGCGTGGCTCAGTGGAAAGAGCACGGGCTTTGGAGTCAGAGGTCATGGGTTCAAATCCCTGCTCCGCCAATTGTCAGCTGTGTGACTTTGAGCAGGTCACTTCACTTCTCTGTGCCTCAGTTCCCTCATCTGTAAAATGGGGATTGACTGTGAGCCCCCCGGGGGACAACCTGATCACCCTGTAACCTCCCCAGCGCTTAGAACAGTGCTTTGCACATAGTAAGCGCTTAATAAATGCCATTATAGAAGCAGCGTGGCTCCGTGGAAAGAGCCCGGGCTTTGGAGTCAGAGGTCATGGGTTCAAATCCCTGCTCCGCCAATTGTCAGCTGTGTGACTTTGAGCAAGTCACTTCACTTCTCTGTGCCTCAGTTCCCTCATCTGTAAAATGGGGATTGACTGTGAGGCCCCCAGGGGACAACCTGCTCACCTTGTAACCTCCCCAGCGCTTAGAACCGTGCTTTGCACATAGTAAGCGCTTAATAAATGCCATTATAGAAGCAGCATGGCTCAGTGGAAAGAGCCCGGCTTTGGAATCAGAGGTCATGGGTTCAAATCCCAGCTCCACCACTTGTCAGCTGTGTGACTTGGGGCAAGTCACTTCACTTCTCTGTGCCTCAGTTCCCTCATCTGTAAAATGGGGATGAAGACTGTGAGCCCCCCGTGGGACAACCTGATCACCTTGTAACCTCCCCAGTGCTTAGAACATTGCTTTGCACATAGTAAGCGCTTAATAAATGCCATCATTATTATTATTATTATTACGGAGTGAATACGAGTGTGAGGGGAAAACTTGAGGGTCCTTATTTGGGACTTCAGCAGGTTGTTTCGTGGGTAAAAGGAACCGACTCTGTGTCACCCCTCAGGTGGAGAACTCCAGGTGGGGCAGGGAATCCATTTTTGCCGTAGGGCAGGGTGAGAAGCAGCAAGACCCATTGAAAAAGAAAGCCCAGGCCTGGGAATCAGAGGATTTGGGTTCTAATCCCTGCTCCGGCCCCGCCTCCTGGGTGAAATCACTTCACTTCTCACGACTTCAGTTTCCTCATCTGAAAAATGGGTGTTCGATACCCAGGTTCCCTCCCCCTAGACTGTGAAGTCCCACGTGGGGCTTGATTTTCCCGAATCTACCCCGGTGCTTAGAAGAAAGCTTGGCACGTAGTCAGCACTTAACAGATACCACGATTATTATCAACGTTATTGTTATCGTTCTGTAGGGAAATCCCTGGGAGTTAATGAATTAACTTTAAATATCAAAATGAACCAAAGGAAGCCTCAGGCCAACTTTCCCTCTACCTGAGTTCACTGGCCTCAAGCTTGATAGTGAAGGAATCCCAGTGTGTCAGGGATTTGGCTCTAGTGACTATTGACTTGATTATCGACTGTTTGGTCCGTGAAGCCTTTTCCCCCCACTGCTTTCAAACATTCCCACGTCTCTTCTATCCTAGAACAACCCTCCTTTGACCCCAGCACTCCCTCCAGTTATCACCCCGTCTCCCTCCTCCCAGCCTTCCAAACTTCTTGAGCGCACCCAGTGTCTCAAGTTCCTCTCCTCCAGTTCTCTCCGTGATCCCCTCCAATGTGGCTTCCGTCCCCTCCGCTCCCCAGAAACTGCCCTCTCAAAGATCCCAAATGATCTCGTCTCTGCCAAATCCAACGGACTCTACTTTGTCGTAATCCTCCTCGATCTCTGGGGGCCTTCGGCACTTTCGACCAACTCCTTCTGGAAACACCATCTCACCTCCGCGTCGCCTGTCACCTCCTTCTCTTATCTCTTTGGCTGTTCTTTTACAGGCTTTTTTGTCGGCTCTTCCTCTGCCTCCCGCTTCCTAACTGTGGGGGTCCCTCAGTGGGGAATTCCGGGTCCCCTTCTCTTCTCCATCTACACCCACTCCCTTGAAGAACTCATTCACTCCCATGGCTTCAACTACCACCTGTATGCGGATGATTCCCAAATCTACATTTCCAGCCCCGATCTCTCACAGGTCCTGCCTTCGATATCTCTACTTGGATGTCCTCCCGTCACCTCCAACTTAACATGTCCAAAACAGAACTCCTTATCTTCCCACCCAAACCCTGTCTTCCCCCCAATTTTCCTGTCCCTTTTGACAGACACCACCATCCTTCCTCTCTCACAAGCCCATAACCTTGACGTTACCCTCGACTCATCTTTCTCATTCAACCCACATATTCAATCTGGCACTAAGTCCTCACGGTGTGGCTAAAATTCACCCTTTCCTCTCCATTCCAACCTGCTACCGTGTGAATCCGAGCCGTGTGAATCCAAGCACTTATCCTTTCCCCCTTCGATTACTGTATCAGCCTCCTTGTCACCTTCCTGTCTCTCCCCCCTCCAGTCCATACTTCACTCTGCTGCCCGGATCGTTTGTCTACATACCGTTCAGACCATGTTCTCCACTCCTCAAGAACTTCCAGTTGTTACCCATTCACCTCACAGAAACTTCTTCCAATCTGCTTTAAAGCACTCAGTTTCCTTGCCCCCTCCTACCTCACGTTGCTGCTTTCATCCTGCACCCCAGCCCGCACACTTTGCTCCTCCAAAGCCAACCTTCTCACCATACCTCCATCTCTTCTGTCTCACCGCCGACCCCCCGGCCGCATCCTGCCTCTGGCCTGGGACGCCGTCCCTCTTCATATCTGACAGACAGTGACTCTCCCCCACTTCAAAGCCTTACTGAAAGCACATCTGAAAGCACATTTTAGACTGTGAGCCCACTGTTGGGTAGGGACTGTCTCTATATGTTGCCAACTTGAACTTCCCAAGCGCTTAGTACAGTGCTCTGCACACAGTAAGCGCTCAATAAATACGATTGATTGATTGATTGATCTCCTCCAGGAGGCCTTCCCTGATTAAGCTCTCATTTCCTCTTCTCTCACTCTCTACTATCTCCCTTTATTCCCCTCGCCCAGCCTCACAGCACTTACGTTAATATCTGTAATTTACTTATATTAATGTCTGTCTCCTCCTCTAAACTCTAAGGAAGCGCTTTGTGGTCAGAGAACGTGTCTACCAACTCGGTCATACTGCTGAATTGTGCTTAGTACAGTGCTCTCTTAACACAGTAAGCACCCAAATGCGATTGATCGACTGATTGACTTTCCCTCATAGGTGGAAACCTTCCTCAAAGTCCTGCATGAAGCTGACGAGTCCCTCGCGGGTGAACTGATGGGAAACTTCCCGAGTTTGAAGGTCCGGACCTAAGACCGGGATTGGAATTTCCCCTCCTATAGAACAAGACTTTTGTTCCTTCCCAGGCTATAGAAAGTGACGCATGGACCCGGATCTTATGAGGTAAAAGTCAAAGTGAAGAAGTAAAGAGAAGCGTTATCTAGAACTCGACCGGTTCATCTGAGCCCATCACACATCCTTGTCTCGCTCATACGTGACAGAAGTTAGGAGCAAGAAATTCACCTTTTTTCCTATCGTCGTGAATGTCACTGCTCTCGCCGTCAGTTAGTCTCTCGTTTGTGTTTATCACTTTGTCGTGTCAGAACGGCGCTGATGTTTTAGAGGGGGTTGGGAGAGAAATTGTTCATCACGTCTACTTCTTAAGCCCTGTGTTGGAATTTTAAGTTCAAGAGACTGCTAGCCACTGCGGGGGGTATCTTTGTCCAAGCTTGGATCGTTTCTGTGAGTAAAATGTAAAAGTTTCAACATCCCGAGCTGCATCGAGAGGGAAGCCGCCAAGCTTCGATCCATCGCGGTTGGATGTTGAGCCAGGTTTTCAGCGCTATCCCTGCGCTAGAAGTGGGAACTTTGATAAATGTCCACTGGCGAGATTCACCCTCTTCAGACCGTTCCCGGTCGCTGAAGTGGAGCAAATCATTTGCCTCAAGTGATTTTGGTTATTCGGGATGAATTTGAACAGTTCTAATAACTTTAGGTAACCACATCATAGCTGCTGTCGGTACATTACCGTGTTCCTCGATAAATTCAGTACAACGCCACCGAGTTTCGGCTGGAGTGGTGGAATTCTTCTGTAACTCCGGTCTTAGAGATGCGTATAAGGACAGCAGAGCTAGTCCCTGTTCCTTTTGGTATCCGGATTTTGTTTAGCCCCTGGCTCATTTGTGGCCTGTGATTTCCTCAAGCGACCACCCGTATGGTTAACGAACTGATAACGGCGTTAACGGGGTGGCCGGGGTGGAAGACGTGCGGCTTGTCTTTTTAATCTTCAGGTTTTTCAGGTCGTCGTCACAAGCGGCTTCCGCGTCTCCCCGTGGGCTCTGAATTAGTTGCATTATGGATGGCCCCCCAAGTCCCCGTCTGTAGCTTCCTCGTCGGTTTTATATGCCGGTATAGTCGTTTGCTCCACCGGTTAGGGGAGAGTAGTTATGAAACAGTTTCGGTATCTATTTTTGTACGATGTTGAAAAAATTTCCCAAGCCCGTAAATTGAAATAAAGGTATGTTTTTTGGAAAGGTAGAACCGTTTGGGGTCCTTTTGTCTCCTGTTATGTAATTGGTAAATAATAATAATAATCAATCAGTCAATCGTATTTATTGAGCGCTTACTGTGTGCAGAGCACTGTACTGAGCGCTTGGGAAGTACAAGTTGGCAACATATAGAATAATAATGGTGGTATTTGTTAAGCGCTTACTGTGTGCGAAGCACTGTTCTAAGCACTGGGGGGGGTGGATACAAGGTGATCAGGTTGTCCCACATGGGGCTCACGGTTTTAATCCCCATTTTACAGATGAGGTAACTGAGGCCCAGAGAAGTGAAGTGACTTGCCCAAAGTCACACAGCTGATAAGTGGCGGAGCCGGGATTAGAACCCATGACCTCTGACTCCAAAGCCCGGGCTCTTTCCACTGAGCCACGTTGCTTCTCCACACTACAAAAGACAATCTTTGCGTGTGCTCAAGCGACTGCCCGTAGATCTTTCTCAGCCATCCCCCAGCCCCTAGATCATCAATCGCATTTATTGAGCGCTTACTATGTGCAGAGCACTGTACTAAGCGCTTAATTCTGGAAATGACAAAAGTACTGGAACGTCTTCATCATCACCTGCTTCGAGGACAGAGGGCAACTGAGTCTCGAGAAACGAAAGGGAAGGAAACTAGACGCGTAGTACTTCCTTGCAGGGAGCGCCAACGGATGGTCTTCCGGGGTGGGTCGGGACAGTGTCCCAAGAAGAAGGGGGAAGGAGGAGCTGGAAAAGCTCTAGGCGCTCAATAAATACCACCGATGATGAGGAAAGGAAGATAGAAATAGCTACAAGCGAACGGCAAGATAAAGATGGAATGGAGGAGGCCGGCACGAAAACTCACGGTGGGCAAGGAGTGTGTCTACCAACTCTTTTATATTGCACTTCATCTATTCGCTCTCCATGGCTTCTTCCCCACTGCTTTCAAACATACCCATCATCATCAATCGTATTTATTGAGCGCTTACTATGTGCAGAGCACTGTACTAAGCGCTTGGGAAGTACAAATTGGCAACATGTCTTCCCCATCTTAAAAAAAAAAAAACCTCCCTTATCCCCACGGCTTCCTCCAGTTATCTAGAAGGAACGTGGCCCAATTCATTCATAATAATAATAATAATAATGATGGCATATATTAAGCGCTTACTATGTGCAAAGCACTGTTCTCAGCGCTGGGGAGGTTACAGGGTGATCAGGTTGTCCCACAGAGGGCTCACAGTCTTAATCCCCATTTTACAGATGAGGAAACTGAGGCCCAGCAAAGTGACTTGCTCAAAGTCACACAGCTGACAATTGGCGGAGTCGGGATTTGAACCCATGACCCCTGACTCCAAAGCCCGGGCTCTTTCCACTGAGCCACGCTGCTTCTCTGTGCTTGAATGATTGTGTGATGAGTGAATGATTGAATTCATTCATTCAATCGTATTTATTGAGGGCTTACTGTGTGCAGAACACTGTGCTAAGCGCTTGGGAAGTACAAGTTGGCAACATCTAGAGACGGTCCCTACCCAACAGTGGGCTCACGGTCTAGAAGGGGGAGACAGAGAACAAAACAAAACATATTAACAGAATAAAATGAATAGAATAAATATGTACAAGTAAAATAAATAGAGTAATAAATACGTACAAACATATATGCATATATACAGGTGCTGTGGGGAAGGGAAGGAGGTTCTTGCCCAATGGCAAAAACACAGGCTTGGGGGTCAGAGGATGGGGGTTCTAATCCCGGCTCTGCCGCTTGCCTGCTGGGTGACCTTGGGCAAGCCGCTTCACTTCTCTGTGCCTCAGTGACCTCATCTTTAAAATGGGGATTAAGACTGAGCTCCTTGTGGGACAGGGACTGTGTCTAACCTAATAACCTCGTTTCTACCCCGGCACCTAGAACGGTGCTTGGCACATAGTAAGTGCTGAGCCCACTGTTGGGTAGGGACTGTCTCTATATGTTGCCAACTTGTACTTCCCAAGTGCTTAGTCCAGTGCTCTGCACACAGTAAGCGCTCAATAAATATGATTGATTGCTTAACAAATACCATAATTCTCATTGTTATAATAATAATAATAATAATAATACTGGCATTTGTTAAGCTCTTACTATGTGCAAAGCATTATCACCCCCATCTCCTCCTACCATTCCCCTCCAAACTCCTCGAGTGAGTTGTCTACACCTGCTGCCCCGAATTCCTCTCCTCCAATTCTCTCCTTGGCCTCCTCCAACCTGGCTTCCGTCCCCTTCGCTCCAGAGGGAACCGCCAAGGATCTCCTTCCCAAATCCAACGGCTCTACTCCGGCCGCGTGGCTCAGTGGAAAGAGCCCGGGCTTTGGAGTCAGAGGTCGTGGGTTCAAACCCCGGCTCTGCCAATTGTCAGCTGGGTGACTTTGGGCAAATCACTTCTCTGGGCCTCAGTGACCTCATCTGTAAAATCGGGATTAAGACTGGGAGCCCCCTGAGGGACAACCTGATCGCCTTGTAACTGCCCCAGCACTTAGAACAGTGCTTTGCACATAGTAAGTGCTTAATAAATGCCATTATTATTATTATCCTCATCCTCCTCGACTCAGCTGCCTTGGACACTGAACTGTGAATGTTTTGGAAACGTTATCCAACCTTGGCTTCACCGACTCCGTCCTCTCCTGGTTCTCCTCTTACCTCTCCGGTCGTTCATTCTCAATCTCCTTCTCCATCTCCTCCTCTGCCCCCCGTAACTGTGTGGGACCCTCAACGTTGAGTTCTTGGCCCCCTTCTCTTCTCCATCTACACCCGCTCCCTTGGAGAGCGCGTGTTTTATTTTGTTCTCCATCTCCCCCCTCTAGACTGAGAAAGCCCGTTGTTGCGTAGGGACCGTCTCGATATATTGCCAACTTGTACTTCCCAAGCGCTTAGTACAGTGCTCCGCACACAGTAGGCGCTCAAAAAATACGATTGAATGATGGAATGCCCTTCCTGCACACCTCCGCCAAGCTAGCTCTCTTCCTCAATAATAATAATGATGGCATTTATTAAGCGCTTACTATGTGTAAAGCACTGTTCTAAGCGCTGCATGGTTGGTTTTGTTCTCTGTCTCCCCCTTTTAGACTGTGAGCCCACTGTTGTGTAGGGACTGTCTCTATATGTTGCCAATTTGTACTTCCCAAGCGCTTAGTACAGTGCTCTGCACACAGTAAGCGCTCAATAAATACGATTGATGATGATGATGATGATGATGATGCAAGGTGGTCAGGTTGTCCCACGGGGGGCTCACAGTCTTAATCCCCGTTTTACAGATGAGGGAACTGAGGCACAGAGAAGTGAAGTGACTTGCCCAAAGTCCTTCAAAGCCCTACTGAGAGCTCACCTCCTCCAGGAGGCCTTCCCACACTGAGCCCCCTTTTTGTCTCAATCAGTCAATCAATCAATCCTATTTATTGAGCGCTTACTGTGTGCAGAGCACTGTACTAAGCGCTTGGGAAGTACAAGTCAGCAACACATAGAGACAGTCCCTATTCCTCCCGCCCTACTTCCTTCCCCTCCCCACAGCACCTGTATATATGTTTGTACAGATTTATTACTCTATTTTACTTGTACATATTTACTATTCTATTTATTTTGTTAAAGATGTGCATCTAGCTTAAATTCTATTTGTTCTGACGACTTGACACCTGTCTACATGTTTTGTTTTGTTGTCCGTCTCCCCCTTCTAGACTGAGAGAGCCCGTTGTTGCGTAGGGACCGTCTCGATATATTGCCAACTTGTACTTCCCAAGCGCTTAGTACGGTGCTCCGCACACAGTAGGCGCTCAAAAAATACGATTGAATGATGGAATGCCCTTCCTGCACACCTCCGCCAAGCTAGCTCTCTTCCTCAATAATAATAATGATGGCATTTATTAAGCACTTACTATGTGTAAAGCACTGTTCTAAGCGCTGCATGGTTGGTTTTGTTCTCTGTCTCCCCCTTTAAGACTGTGAGCCCACTGTTGGGTAGGGACTATCTCTATATGTTGCCAATTTGTACTTCCCAAGCGCTTAGTACAGTGCTCTGCACATAGTAAGTGCTCAATAAATACGATTGATGATGATGATGATGATGATGCAAGGTGGTCAGGTTGTCCCACGGGGGGCTCACAGTCTTAATCCCCGTTTTACAGATGAGGGAACTGAGGCCCAGAGAAGTGAAGTGACTTGCCCAAAGTCCTTCAAAGATCTACTGAGAGCTCACCTCCTCCAGGAGGCCTTCCCACACTGAGCCCCCGTTTTCCTCTCAATCAGTCAATCAATCAATCCTATTTATTGAGCGCTTACTGTGTGCAGAGCACTGTACTAAGCGCTTGGGAAGTACAAGTCAGCAACACATAGAGACATTCCCTATTCCCCCCGCCCTACTTCCTTCCCCTCCCACAGCACCTGTATATATGTTTGTACAGATTTATTACTCTATTTTACTTTTACATATTTACTGTTCTATTTATTTTGTTAAAGATGTGCATCTAGCTTTAATTCTTATTTGTTCTGACGACTTGACACCTGTCTCCATGTTTGGTTTTGTTGGCCCAGAGAAGTTAAGTGACTTGCCCAAGGTCACACAACTGACTATTGGCAGAGCTGGGATTCGAACCCATGACCTCTGACTCCCAAGCCCGGGCTCTTTCCACTGAGCCCCGCTGCTTCTCATAAATTTGGAGAATGCGGGCATCGATCCCGCTACCTCGCACATGCTAAGCGAGCACTCTACCATTTGAGCTAATTCCCCTCCCCAACTTGTACTTCCCAAGTGCTTAGTACAGTGCTCTGCACACAGTAAGTGCTCAATAAATACGACTGATGATGATGATGATCTTGTATCTACCCCAGCGCTTAGTACAGTGCTTGGCGCATTGTCAGGGCTTGACAAAGACCATATAAAATGAGACCAAAGATGTTGGTTTTGAAGACCAAATTCGGGCGGCGTATCCTCTGATCCCTAGCAGTCTTTGCTGAATTATTAGCTCCGTGAAAAAATGAATCATCAATCAATCAATCGTATTTATTGAGCGCTTACTGTGTGCAGAGCACTGTACTAAGCACTTGGGAAGTCCAAGTTGGCAACATATAGAGACGGTCCCTACCCAACAGTGGGCTCACGGTCTAAAAGGGGGAGACAGAGAACAAAACCAAATCATCTGTCCTTTATATTGTCAAGCAGTGTGGCTTAGTGGAAAGAGCACAGGCTTGGGAGTCAGAGGATGTGGGTTCTAATCCTGGCTCCACCACTCCGTCTGCTGTGTGAGCTTGGGCAAGCCACTTAACTTCTCTGTGCCTCTCAATTCCTTCGTCTGTAAAATGGAGATGAAGACTGTGAGCCCCACCCGGGGCCAAGCCTTGTATTTACCTTCCAGTGCTTGGCACATCGTAAGCGCTTAACAAATACCGTAATTATTATTACTCCTGATAGTAATAATGTAATATAATAATGGCATTTGTTAAGCGCTGGGGGGAGGATACAAGGTGATCAGGTTGTCCCATGTGGGGCACACAAATCCCCATTTTACAGATGAGGGGACTGAGGCCCAGAGAAGTGAAGTGACTTGCCCGAAGTCACACAGCTGACAGGCGGTGGAGCGGGGATTCGAACCCAGGACCTCTGATTGCCAAGCCCGGGCTCTTGCCGCTGAGCCACACTGCTTCTCATACTAATAATGGTATCTATCAGGAGCCAGCACTCTGCTAATTAATAATAACGATGGCATTTGTTAAGCGCATACTATGTGCAAAGCACTGTTCTAAGCGCTGGGGAGGATGCAAGGTGATCAGGCCGTCCTACGTGGGGCTCACAGTCTTCATCCCCATTTTACAGATGAGGGAACTGAGGCGCAGAGAAGTCAAGTGACTTGCCCAAGGTCACACAGCAGACACGTGGAGAAGCTGGGATTCGAACCCATGACCTCTGACTCCCAAGCCCGGGCTCTTTCCACTGAGCCATGCTGCTTCTCTAATTAATAATAATACTAATAATAATGATGGGATTTATTAAGCGCTTACTATGTGCAAAGCACTGTTCTAAGCGCTGGGGGGGATGCAAGGTGATCAGGTTGTCCTACGTGGGGCTCACAGTCTTCGTCCCCATTTTACAGATGAGGGAACTGAGGCGCAGAGAAGTTAAGTGACTTGCCCAAGGTCACACAGCAGACATGTGGAGGAGCTGGGATTCGAACCCATGACCCCTGACTCCAAAGCCCGGGCTCTTTCCACTGAGCCACGCTGCTTCTCTAATTACTGGGATAAGTGCAAGATAATCATTTACAAGGTTATTCAATTTTTCTTTTGTCAATCTGCGAAGTTTCTTTAGATTACTCTATTTTACTATTGTATCATTATATTATTATAATTATTTTATTACTCTATTTATTATTACTCTATGTATTTATTTTACTTGTACATATCTACTCTATTTTATTTTGTTAGTATGTTTGGTTTTGTTCTCTGTCTCCCCCTTCTAGACTGTGAGCCCACTGTTGGGTAGGGATTGTCTCTATATGTTGCCAACTTGTACTTCCCAAGCGCTTAGTACAGTGCTCTGCACACAGTAAGCGCTCAATAAATGCGATTGATTGATTGATTGATTGATTGATTGAAGTTTCTTTAGTTGTTGGCTAATGAAAAGACCATATTTCAAGTTCCGTAAGGAAAGCAACAGCCTTCCCTGGAAAAGCCAGAAAAACACAGTTATCATCATCTGGATTGGCATCGGGTTTCACATTTAATACTCCTTCCACCCCCTCACGTGATTTGTGAATTTGATTCATTAACTCAGCAGTCCATGTCCTTATTAGATAATTAACCAGCACGGTCTAGTGGAAAGAGAACACGTCTTGGCGTCAGGAGGTCTGAGTTCGAGTCCTAACGGCCGCCAGCTTCCTGTGTGAACTCAGACAAATTACTTCACCTCTCTGTGATTGTTTACTCATTTATAAGATGGAAATAACTCCTGCCTCTCCCTAACTCACAAAGATGATGCGTGGATAAAATGGTAATTCATTCATTCAATCGTATTTATTGAGCGCTTACTGTGTGCAGAGCACTGTACTAAGCGCTTGGGAAGTACAAATTGGCAACATATAGAGATGGTCCCTACCCAACAGTGGGCTCACAGTCTAGAAGGGGGAGACAGAGAACAAAACCAAACATATTAACAAAATAAAATAAATAGAATAAATATGTACAAATTAAATAAATAAATAGAGTAATAAATACATATTTCATTCATTCAATCGTATTTATTGAGTGCTTACTGTGTGCAGAACACTGTACTAAGCGTTTGGGAAATACAAGTTGGCAACATCTAGAGATGCTCCCTACCCAACAGCGGGCTCACAGTCTAGAAGGGGGAGACAGACAACAAAACAAAACATATTAACAAAATAAAATAAATAGAATAAATATGTACAAATAAAATAGAGTAATAAATACGTATTTCATTCATTCATTCATTCATTCAATCGTATTTATTGAGTGCTTACTGTGTGCAGAGCACTGGACTAAGCGCTTGGGAAGTACAAGTTGGCAACATATAGAGACGGTCCCTACCCAACAGCGGGCTCACAGTCTAGAAGGGGGAGACAGAGAACAAAACGAAACATATTAACAAAATAAAATAAATAGAATAAATATGTACAAATAAAATAGAGTAATAAATCCATACAAACATATATACATATATACAGGTGCTGTGGGGAGGGGAAGGAGGTAAGGCCGGGGGGATGGGGAGAGGGAGGAGGGCGAGAGGAAGGAGGGGGCTCAGTCATCAATTGAATGCCCCCTCATACCTCACAGGGATGTTTGAAGATAACTAGGGGAAGCAGCCCGGGCTTTGGAGTCAGAGGTCATGGGTTCAAATCCCGGCTCCGCCACTTGTCAGCTGTGTGACTTTGGGCAAGTCACTTCACTTCTCTGGGCCTCAGTTCCCTCATCTGGAAAATGGGGATGAAGACTGTGAGCCCCCCATGGGACAACTTCATCACCTTGTAACCTCCCCAGCGCTTAGAACGGTGCTTTGCACATAGCAAGTGCTTAATAAATGCCATTATCATTATTATTATTATTATTAACTAGGTAGTCAATAGGAAAACACTTGGAAAAGTCACCACGTGCTGTAAAAACTCAAGATGTTATTAAAAGTGAACCGACAATTCCCAGCCATATGCTCAGAGGAGGGAACCTAGAGTCATAAATATGCAAAAAAGCGGTAGATCATGGGGTCGGGGGACTTCACCGAAGGGTCCGGTCGATCCTCGTTTAGAGGAAGTGGGTGTTTGTTTCCCAGAACCTCTTGAATCCATCCTGGAAACCCGCCGGGAGATTAGATTCCGATTAGGATTCGATCACGACACAGCCCCTCGGGCCGAGATGCGTGGGGAAATAGACCAGCTCATGTTTGTGGTAGATTATCAGGGACAGGACTCATGACTGGACCTTTTTTTTTCATTGATGGTATCTATCATCATCATCATCATCATCAATCGTATTTATTGAGCGCTTACTGTGTGCAGAGCGCTGTACTAAGCGCTTGGGAAGTCCAAGTTGGCAATATATAGAGACAGTCCCTACCCAACAGTAGGCTTACAGTCTAAAAGGGGGAGAATCTATTAAACACTTACTGCGCCAGACACTGTTCTAAGCACTGGAGCGGATACAAAATAATCAGGTCGGACACAGTCCGTGACCCCTATGGGCCTCACAGTCTTAATCCCCATTTTACAGTTGGGGTAACTGTGGCACAGAGAAGTGAGATAATAATAATAATAATAATAATAATAGTATTTGTTAAGCGCTTACTCTGTGCAAAGCACCGTCCTAAGCACTGAGGGGGATACAAGGCGATCAGGTTGTCCCACGGGGGCTCACAGTCTTAATCCCCATTTTACAGATGAGGGAACTGAGGCTCAGAGAAGTTAAGAGCAGCACCATGACTTAGTGGAAAAAGCCCGGGCTTGGGAGTCAGAGGTCGTGGGTTCTAATTATGCCTCCACCACTTGTCTGCTGTGTGACTTTGGGCAGGTCACTTCACTTCTCTGGGCCTCAGTTCCCTCCTCTGGAAAATGGGGATGAAGACTGTGAGCCCCATGTGGGGCAACTTGATGACCTTGTATCTACCCCAGCGCTTAGAACAGTGCTTGGCACATAGTAAGCGCTTAACAAATACCAACATTATTATAAAGTGACTTGCCCAAGGTCACACAGCAGACATGGGGTGGAGCCGGGATTAGAACCCATGACCTCTGACTCCCAAGCCCGGGCTCTTTAATAATAATAATGGCATTTATTAAGTGCTTACTATGTGCAAAGCACTGTTCTAAGCGCTGGGGTAGATACAAGGTGATCAAGTTGTCCCACGGGGGGCTCACAGTCTTACTCCCCATTTTGCAGATGAGGTAACTGAGGCACAGAGAAGTTAAGTGACTTGCCCAAAGTCACACAGCTGACAACTGGCAGAGCTGGGATTAGAACCCATGACCTCTGACTCCCAAGCCCGGGCTCTTTCCACTGAGCCTGAAATGACTTACCCAAGGTCACCCAGCAGATGTGAGGTAGGCCAGGATTAGAACCCAGGTCCTTCTGATTCCCAGGCCCAAGATCTCTCCACTTCATAATTATTATTATTGTTATTATTATTAATAATGATTGTAATAATGATTATGGTGTTAAGTGCTTACTATGTGTGAGGCACTGTACTAAGCACTGGTACTGAAGTGCTTACTATGTGCAAAGCACTTTGTTGCCAACTTGTACTTCCCAGGAGCTTAGTCCAGTGCTCTGCACACAGTAAGCGCTCAATAAATACGATTAATTGAATGAATGAATGTTCTAAGCACCGGGGCAGATACAATTTAATCTGATTAGACACAGTCCCTGTCCCACATGGGGCTCACACTCTTAATCCCCATTTTACAGATGGGGGCACTGAGGCCCCAAGAAATGAAGTGACTCTCCCCCTCGTCCCCCTCTCCATCCCCCCATCTTACCTCCTTCCCTTCCCCACAGCACCTGTATATCATCATCATCATCATCAATCGTATTTATTGAGCGCTTACTATGTGCAGAGCACCGGACTAAGCGCTTGGGAAGTACAAATTGGCAACATATAGAGACAGTCCCTACCCAACAGTGGGCTCACGGTCTGAAAGGGGGAGACAGAGAACAAAACCAAACATACTAACAAAATAAAATAAATAGATATGTACAAATAAAATAAATAAATAAATAAATAGAGTAATAAATATGTACAAACATATATACATATAGACAGGTGCTGTGGGGAAGGGAAGGAGGTAAGATGGGGGGATGGATATATATATATATATATATATATGTATGTACATATTTATTACTCTATTTTACTTGTACATATCTATTCTATTTTATTTTGTTAGTATGTTTGGTTTTGTTCTCTGTCTCCCCCTTTTAGACTGTGAGCCCACTGTTGGGTAGGGACCGTCTCTATATGTTGCCAATTTGTACTTCCCAAGCGCTTAGTCCAGTGCTCTGCACATAGTAAGCGCTCAATAAATACGATTGATGATGATAGTAAGCGCTCAATAAATACAATTGATGATGATGATGACTTGTCCAAGGTCACCCAGAAGACAGGCGGTGGAGCCGGGATTAGAACCGCGCACTTCGCTGCGAGGCCCTTGGTGCCTCGGTGCCATGGTTTAAATTCGCATAAACTTGAAAACCTCCCTTTTCCCGTGTTCCTCGATCAAGGCCGCGGGAACGATTTCCACCGCCCTCCGGTTGACTTATTAATTAGACGCCAGGCCGAGGTCCATAGCGCGTCGGTTGCTGCGCACAGCGCTCCGACCCTCGGACTCCTCGGAAGCAGTGGCTCTTGCCCACCATCTGTTAAACCTTGACGTTGGAAATCCTTTTGTCAACGACCCAAATGAAATCCCCGAATCATTTCCTGTTCCCCGTCCCGGCTTACCTCCTCTATCTTCTGTCAATATGAGGATATTAAAATACCCTGAAGGGTCCTCACACACTTTCATTTGAGGCCTCGACAGAGCAGGGCTTTATGTTTCCGCGTCAGGAGACCATAAATAACCGGAGACGCCAGAGCTCGTTGTCACGAAGGCAGCCCGCTGATTAAAGCACCTTCGCTCAAGCTGTCGGGCCTTTGACATCATGGGATGTTTTGACAGTGACTCTCACGCTCTTTTTTGTCCTTATCAATCAATCAATCGTATTTATTGAGCGCTTACTGTGTGCAGAGCACACAGTAAGGAATCGTCATTATCAGTTATCATCGAGGAATTGTCAGAATGGGGAAGGAAAGGGATAGAATGGGAAAAACAGAGGCACACAGACAGGCTCGTGCTTCTCAAGGAAGCAGCGGGGCCTAGTGATAAGAGTCACAGGATGTGGGTTCGTTCAGTCGTATTTATTGAGCGCTTTCTGCGTGCGGGGAACTGGACTAAGCGCTTGGGAAGTGCAGTTCGGCAACGAAGAGAGATAATCCCTGCCGACAGCGGGCTCAGAGTCTAGAAGGGAATAATCAAGGCTGTCCATCCATCCATCCCCTCGCCCCCTCCTACCTCACCTCCCTTCTTTCCTTCTCCAGCCCAGCCCGCACCCTCCGCTCCTCTGCCGCTAATCTCCTCACTGGGCCTCGTCATCATCATCATCATCATCATCAATCGTATTTATTGAGCGCTTACTGTGTGCAGAGCACTGTACTAAGCGCTTGGGAAGTACAAGTTGGCCCTGGCCCGGAATGCCCTCCCTCCCCTCATCTGCCCAACTAACTCTCTTCCTCCCTTCAAAGCCCTACTGAGAGCTCACCTCCTCCAGGAGGCCTTCCCACACTGAGCCCCCTTTTTCCTCTCCTCCTCCCCATCCCCCCCCGCCCTACCTCCTTCCCCTCCCCACTGCCCCTGTATATATGTTTGTACAGATTTATTACTCTATCTATTTTACGTGTACATATGTACTATTCTATTTATTTTATTTTGTTAATATGTCTTGTTTTGTCGTCTGTCCCCCCCTTCTAGACTGTGAGCCCGCTGTTGGGTAGGGACTGTCTCTATATGTTGCCAACTTGGACTTCCCAAGCACTTAGTACAGTGCTCTGCACACAGTAAGCGCTCAATAAATACGATGGAATGAATGAATGAATAATAATGATAACGGTATTTGTTAAGCACTTACGATGGGCCGGGCACTGTTCTAAGCGCTGGGGTGGATACAAGGTGATCAGGTTGTCCCACGTGGGGCTCACGGTCTTCATCCCCATTTGTCAGATGAGGTAAGTGAGGCCCAGGGAAGTGAAATGAGTTGCCTAAGGCCGCACGGCAGGCAGTGAAGCGCTCAATAAATACGATTGATTGATTGATTGAGTAAACGCTGAACAGGTACTGTAAAAAAAGTGTATATCATGGGAGTGAGGGGGTCTCTCCACCCCCTGGGTCACTGGTGGAGGCTCAACAAGACCAGACCACGGTTGCCCGTCGGAGGAACGTGCCAGAATGTCTGTAACCAGGACCGAGCCCCTCTTTGATGGAGAGATTAATAGTTTTCGTAATCAAATCAAGTGCTTAGTACAGTGCTCTGCACACAGTAAGCGCTCAATAAATACGATTGATGAAATCAGCCTGGCTACTCCGGGCCTGCAGTTTACTCGGACTTGAAAGAAGTGAAGGTAATTGGAAAAAAAAATAATAACCCCCCACCTCCGTCCGTGATTTTTTTTTTCTCTCTCCGGTGATTAAACAGCTCTGAGCGCAAACAGCAGGAGCAGAGCTTTGTGTGGAGAGGTTGAATGGGAGGCCCGAGGGGACAGGTGCGGAGGCCGGAGACGGGGTGAGCGGCAAAAGTCCGGATTTCCATCTCCCCGTTCGAGACCGTGAGCCGTTGTTGTGTAGGGACCACTCTATATGTCGATTAACACGTCAATAATATGTCAATAAATACAATTGATTGATATGTTATTGATATGAAATCACTCCATGTAATTATTTATTTACTTTACTTGTACATATCTATTCTATTCATTTTATTTTGTTAGTATGTTGGGTTTTGTTCTCCGTCTCCCCCTTTTAGACTGTGAGCCCACTGTTGGGTAGGGACCGTCTCTAGATGTTGCCAACTTGGACTTCCCAAGCGCTTCGTCCAGTGCTCTGCACACAGTAAGCGCTCAATAAATACGATTGATGATGATGGTGATGATATGTCGCCGATTTGTACTTTCCAATCGCTTAGTACGGTGCTCTGCACCCAGTAAGCGCTCGGCAAATACAGTTGAACGAACGAACGAATCTTCGTCGCTACCGGGGCCGCATTTTTAAGCCAGGCCCCCGAACGATGATGGGAGAGGCAAAGTTGAGCTTTTTCCCAGCTGCGGGACACCCCTGAGCCCGAACGATAGTAATAATAATACCGGTGGTGTTCGTTAAGTGGTTACTTAAGTGGTTCAGTAAGCAGCGTGGCTCAGTGGAAAGAGCCCGGGCTTTGGAGTCAGAGGTCATGGGTTCAAGTCCCAGCTCCGCCAGTTGCCAGCTGTGTGACTTTCTAGACCGTGAGCCCACTGTTGGGTAGGGACCGTCTCTATATGTTGCCAACTTGTACTTCCCAAGCGCTTAGTACGGTGCTCTGCACACAGTAAGCGCTCAGTAAATACGATTGAATGAATGAATGACTTTGGGCAAGTCACTTAACTCCTCTGTGCCTCAGTAGCCTCAACTGTAAAATGGGGATGAAGACTGTGAGCCCCCCGTGGGACAACCTGATCACCTTGTGACCTCTCCAGCGCTTAGAACAGTGCTTTGCACATAGTAAGCGCTTAATAAATGCTATCATTATTGTTATTATTACTACGCACCGGGCACTATACTGAGTTCTAGGGTGGATACAGAGTAATCGGGTTGGACGCGGTCTCTGTCCCATACAGGGCTCACCGTCTTCATCCCCATCTGAAGGATGAGGAAACTGAGGCCCAGAGAAGTGAAATGACTTGCCCAAGGTCACACAGCAGACAGGTGGCAGAGCAGGGATTAGAACCCAGATCCTTCTGACTCCCAAGCCTGAGCTCTTTCCATTAGGCCATACTGTTTCTCTACTTATTCTATTGTACTCTTCCATTCATTCATTCAGTCATATTTATTGAGCGCTTACTTTGTGCAGAGCACTGGACTGAGAGCTTAGGAGAGGACAATACAACAATAAACAGACACTGTCCCTGCCCACAATGGGCTTACAGTCTAGAGTGGGGGAGATAGACTGGTAATAATAATAATAACGATGGCATTTTTTAAGCACTTACTATGTGCAAAGCACTGTTCTAAGCGCTGGGGAGGTTACAAGGTGATCAGGTTGACCCACGAGGGGCCCACAGTCTTCATCCCCATTTTACAGATGAGGGAACTGAGGCCCAGAGAAGTGAAGTGACTTGCCCAAAGTCACACAGCTGTCAATTTTAGACTGTGAGCCCCCCTTTTAGACTGTGAGCCCACTGTTGGGTAGGGACTGTCTCTATATGTTGCCAATTTGTACTTCCCAAGCGCTTAGTCCAGTGCTCTGCACATAGTAAGCGCTCAATAAATACGATTGATGATGATGATGATGATGAATTGGCGGAGCTGGGATTTGAACCCGTGACCTCTGACTCCAAAGCCCGGGCTCTTTCCACTGAGCCACGCTGCTTCTCTTACTGGTACTTGCTAAGTGCTTAGTACAGTGCTCTGCAAACAGTAAGTGCTCTATAAATACTAGTGATTGATTGATTTTGGTCAATCAATCAATCTACCTATATATTACTTACTGAGCACTTATTCTGTGCCAGAATACTGCACTAAGCACTCGGGAGGACGCTTGGGAGGAGCTTACACTGCAGTAGTGACTTTCAGGAGAAGCAGCGTAGCTCAGTGGAAAGAGCCCGGGCTTTGGAGTCAGAGGTCAGGGATTCGAATCCCGGCTCCACCACAAGTCTGCTGTGTGACCTTGGGCAAGTCACTTAACTTCTCTGAGCCTCAGTTCCCTCATCTGTAAAAATGGGGATTGAGACTGTGAGCCCCACGTGGGACAACTTGATCACATTGTATCCCCCCCAGCGCTTAGAACAGGGCTTTGCACATAGTAAGCGTTTAACAAATGCCATCATTATTATTATTATTATTAGGACCATTTCATTCATTCATTCATTCATTCAATTGTATTTATTGAGCGCTTACTGTGTGCAGAGCACTGTACGAAGCGCTTGGAAAGTACAATTCAGCAACAGAGAGAGACAGTCCCTTATTTCATTAGCCCCTTTCAGCAAGGACGGGCTTCCTGGGCGGATAATTTGTAGGCAGGGAAAGCGTCTACCACCTTGGCTGTATTGTATTGTTGCATTCAATAAATACGATTGAATGAATTGTATTCTTCTCAGCGTTTAGTACACTGCTCTGCACACAGCACTCGGAAGCAGCGTGGCTCAGAGGAAAGAGCCCGGGCTTTGGAGTCAGAGGTCATGGGTTCAAATCCCGGCCCCGCCAATTGTCAGCTGTGTGACTTTGGGCATGTCACTTAACTTTTTAGTCACTTAACTTTTTAGACTGTGAGCCCACTGTTGGGTAGGGACTGTCTCTATGTGATGCCAATTTGTACTTCCCAAGCGCTTAGTACAGTGCTCTGCACATAGTAAGTGCTCAATAAATACGATTGATTGATTGATTGATTAACTTCTCTGTGCCTCAGTTCCCTCATCTGTAAAATGAGGGTGAAGACTGTGAGCCCCCCGTGGGACAATCTGATCATCTTGTAACCTCCCCAGCGCTTAGAACAGTGTTTTGCACATAGTAAGTGCTTAATAAATGTCATTATTATTATTAATAATAATAATAATAAAAGCATCATTTGATGGATTCATTTCTCTTGGCTCCGCCAATTATCAGCTGTGTGACTTTGGGCATGTCACTTAACTTCTCTATGCCTCAGTTCCCTCATCTGTAAAATGAGGATGAAGACTGTGAGCCCCCCGTGGGACAATCTGATCATCTTGTAACCACCCCAGCGCTTAGAACAGTGCTTTGCACATAGTAAGTGCTTAATAAATGCCATTATTATTATTATTAATAATAATAAAACCATCATTTGATGGATTCATTTCTCTCGGCTCTGCCAATTGTCAGTGTGTGACTTTGGGCAAGTCACTTCACTTCTCTATGCCTCAGTTCTCTCATCTGTAAAATGAGGATAAAGACCGTGAGCCCGCCGTGGGACAACCTCATCACCTTGTAACCTCCCCAGCGCTTAGAGCAGTGCTTTGCACATAGTAAGCGCTTAATAAATGCCATCATTATCATTATTATTATTAATAATAATAATAAAACCATCATTTGATGGATTCATTTCTGTTGGCCAGCGTGGAAGGAAGTAACACAATTTTGGCGCAATCAATCCCCGATTGGCAGGTAATCAATAGTGGGGAGGGTGGATAAGACCAACTTCCCTTCCTCCCTTCCACTTTATCCTTCAATCAATCAATCAATCAATCAGTCATATTTATTGAGCGCTTACTGTGTGCAGAGCACTGTACTAAGCGCTTGGGAAGTACAAGCAGCGAAGAGAAGCAGCGTGGCTCAGTGGAAAGAGCCCAGACTTGGGAGTCAGAGGTCGTGGGTTCGAATCCCGGCTCCACCACAAGTCGGCTGTGTGACCTTGGGCAAGTCACTTCACTTCTCTGAGCCTCAGTTCCCTCATCTGTAAAAATGGGGATTAAGACTGTGAGCCCCACGCGGGACAACTTGGTCACATTGTATCCCCCCCCCCAGCGCTTAGAACAGTGCTTTGCACATAGTAAGCGCTTAACAAATGCCATCATTATTATTATTATTATTATTATTACAAGTTGGCAACATATAGATACAGTCCCTACCCAATAGTGGGCTCATGGTGGGGAAAGAATAGAGTTTGCTTTGTCAGTCTGGGCTCCGCTGGGTTTTGAATGCCATTATTATTATTATTATTATTATTTTGAAGCACCTTCGAGCTGGTTAAAATTCTGTTTGAGCTGTGCTTACGCATCTCATCTGCAAATACAAAGGCCTTTTTGAGCTCTCTATTGCAGCTCTCCTCCTTCAGCACACTGGGCAGATTTGTGTATGAAAACCATCACAGCGTTCATTTGCATCAGGTTATTAAAACATTCGATTATTTCTGCAACTTCTCCACCTCCCTCCCCCACGAAAACGGTTTTCATAATTCAGAATCTGGTTCACACCAAGAAATGGATCAAAGCCAGGGCGTCCCCCCCCCTTCCCTTCTCATCTTGGGAAGCAACCTGGCCTAGTGGATAGAGAACGGGTCTGGGCGTGAGAAGGACCTGGGTTCTAATCCTACCTCCACCACTTGCCTGCTGTGCGGCCTTGGGCAAGTCACTTCTCTTCTCTTATTTCTCTCACGCTTTGATCGGTGCTGTTTGACGAAATTGTTTCCATTGTAACCTACGGTCCTTCGGGGTCATTTGTTCCATCACGTGTGAGCCCGCTGTTCGGTAGGGACTGTCTCTATATGTTGCCAACTTGTACTTCCCAAGCGCTTAGTACAGTGCTCTGCACACAGTAAGCGCTCAATAATAATAATGATGGCATTTATTGAGCGCTTACTATGTGCAAAGCACTGCTCAATAAATACGATTGATTGATTGAGGAATTGAAAGTAGATATCAGATGTAGTTTGCTTTTCACAATCGCTCAAGTGGTGTTTCGGGTTTTTTTCCTTTTCTTAAAATCATTTTCAGTGGAAAGAGCCTGGGCTTTGGAGTCAGAGGTCATGGGTTCAAATCCCAGCTCCGCCACTTGTCTGCTGTGTGGCCTTGGTCAAGTCATTTCACTTCTCTCACTTCTCTCACATTTTGATCAGCTCTGTTTGACAAAATTGTTTCCATTTTAACCTACGGTCCTTCGGGGTCATTTGTTCCTTCACGTGTGAGCCCACTGTTGAGTAGGGACTGTCTCTATATGTTGCCAACTTGTACTTCCCAAGCGCTTAGTACAGTGCTCCGCACACAGTAAGCGCTCAATAAATATGATTGATTGATTGATTGAGGAATTGAAAGTAGATATCAGAAGTAGTTTGCTTTTCACAATCACTCAAGTGGTGTTTCAGGTTTTTTTCCGTTTCTTAAAATCATTTTCAGTGGAAAGAGCCCAGGCTTTGGAGTCGGAGGTCATGGGTTCAAATCCCAGCTCCGCCACTTGTCAGCTGTGTGGCCTTGGGCACGTCACTTCACTTCTTTTAGACTGTGAGCCCACTGTTGGGTAGGGACTGTCTCTATATGTTGCCAACTTGGACTTCCCAAGCGCTTAGTACAGTGCTCTGCACACAGTAAGCGCTCAATAAATATGATTAACTGATTGATTGATTCTCTCATTTCTCTCACGTTTTGATCGGTGCTGTTTGATGAAATACATTGTTTCCATTTTAACCTACAGTCCTTCGGGCTCATATGTTCTATCATGAGTAATTGAAAGTAGATATCAGAAGTAGTTTGCTTTTCACAATCACTCAAGTGGTGTTTCGGGTTTTTTTCCGTTTCTTAAAATCATTTTCAGTGGAAAGAGCCCGGGCTTTGGAGTCAGAGGTCATGGGTTCAAATCCCAGCTCTGCCACTTGTCAGCTGTGTGGCCTTGGTCAAGTCACTTCACTTCTCTCATTTCTCTCACGTTTTGATGGGTGCTGTTTGACGAAATTGTTTCCATTTTAACCTACGGTCCTTCGGGGTCATTTGTTTCATCACGAGTAATTGAAAGTAGATAGAAGTAGTTTGCTTTTCACAATCACTCAAGTGGTGTTTCGGGTTTTTTTTCCTTTTCTTCATTTTCAGTGGAAAGAGCCTGGGCTTTGGAGTCAGAGGTCATGGGTTCAAATCCCAGCTCCGCCACTTGTCAGCTGTGTGGCCTTGGGCAAGTCACTTCACTTCTCTCATTTCTCTCATGTTTTGATCGGTGCTGTTTGACTTAATTGTTTCCATTTTAACCTATGGTCCTTCAGGATCATTTGCTCCATCACGAGTAATTGAAAGTAGATATCAGAAGTAGTTTGCTTTTCACAATCACTCAAGTGGTGTTTCGGGTTTTTTTCCTTTTCTTAAAATCATTTTCAGTGGAAAGAGCCTGGGCTTTGGAGTCAGAGGTCATGGGTTCAAATCCCAGCTCCGCCACTTGTCAGCTGTGTGGCTTGGGCAAGTCACTTTACTTCTCTCATTTCTCTTACATTTTGATGGGTGCTGTTTGACGAAATTGTTTCCATTTTAACCTACGGTCCTTCGGGCTCATTTGCTCCATCATGAGTAATTGAAAGTAGATATCAGAAGTAGTTTGCTTTTCACAATCACTCAAGTGGTGTTTCGGGTTTTCTTCCTTTTCTTAAAATCATTTTCAGTGGAAAGAACCTGGGCTTTGGAGTCAGAGATCATGGGTTCAAATCCCAGCTCCACCACCTGTCAGCTGTGTGACTTTGGACAAGCCTCTTAACTTCTCTGTGCCTCAGTTACCTCATCTGTAAAATGGGGACTGTGAGCCCCCCGTGGGACAACCTGATCACCTTGTAACCTCCCCAGCGCTTAGAACAGTGTTTTCACATAGTAAGCACTTAATAAATGCCATCATTATTATTATTATTCTCTGGGCCTCGTGGCTGGAGAAGCAGCATGGCTTAGTGGAAAGAACATGGTCTTTGGAGTCAGAGGTCATGGGTTCAAATCCTGACTGCCACTTGTCAGCTGTGTGACTTTGGGCAAGTTGCTTAACTTCTCTGTGCCTCAGTTACTTCTTCTGTAGAATGGGGATTAAGACTGTGAGCCTTCCGTGGGACAACCAGATCACCTTGTAACCTCCCCAGCACTTAGAACAGTGTTTTGCACATAGTAAGCACTTAATAAATGCCATTATTACTATTATTATTATTATTACTTCATCTGTAAAATAGGGATTAAGACAGTGAGCAGGGACTGGGGCAGGGACTGGGTCCAACCTGATTATCTTCTATCTACTCCAGTGCTTAGAACAGTGTTTGACACAATCAATTCATTCATTCATTCATTCATTCATATTTATTGAGCGCTTACTGTATTCAGAGCCCTGTGCTAAGCGCTTGGGAAAATACAATACTACAATAATAGAAAGCGCTTAGCAAACGCCATCATCATTATTATTATAGTTTGGGAGTCTCTGAGGGACACATTTGAGGGAATGGAAGTCAAGACACTTGAGTTCTAATTTCAGCTCAATCATTGGCCTGTTGTTTCATCTTGGGCAAGTCACCTAAACCCTCTGGGACTCAGTTTCTTCACCTGTGAAATGGGGATGCTGTGTACTCTGGGTGGGCTTGGGACTATAGCCAACCTGGAAATCTGGCATCTAACCCAACACCTAGCATTAAATCCCTAGTGCTTTGCACACAGTAAGTGCTTAATAAATGCCATTATTATTATTATTATTATTATTATTATTATTATAAATGCCCAGCATCTAGTACATAATTAGCACTAAATAGATGCTGTTCATTATTGTGTTTCTGTTTATTTAATAAATAATAATAATAATAATAATGGCATTTATTAAGCGCTTACTATGTGCAAAGCACTGTTCTAAGCACTAGGGAGGTTACAAGGTGATCAGGTTGTCCCACGGGGGGGGGGGCTCACAGTCTTAATCCCCATTTTACAGATGAGGTAACTGAGGCCCAGAGAAGGGAAGTGACTTGCCCAAAGTCACACAGCTGACACGTGGTGGAGCCGGGATTTGAACCCATAACCTCTGACTCCAAAGCCTCTTTCCACCACGCTTATTTATTTATATTAGTGTCCTTCTCCCCCTCTAGATTGTAAGCCTGTTGTGGGCAGGGAAAGTCACTGCTTATTGTTGTATTGCACTCTCCCAAGTGCTTAGTACAGTGCCTTGCACATAGTAAGCGCTCAATAAAGACGATTGAATGAATAAGGAGATATTGAGGGGTAGGATGGAAAGAAAACAGGAGTGCTAAATGGGAACTTTGCAAAACACACCATTAACCCTCATTAACAGAGGAGCAGTGAGGCCTCATGAATATAGCTCAGGACCGGGAGTCAGAAGGACCTGGGTTCTAATCCCGGCACTGCCACTTGTCTGCTGAGTGACCTTGGGTAAGTCACTTCACTTCTCTGGGTCTCAGTTCGCTCATCTGTGAAATAGGGATTCAGACCGTGAGCTCCATGTAGGAAGTGGACTGTGTCCAACCTGATTAGCTTGTATCCACCCCAGTGCTTAGTACAGTGCCTGGCACATAGTAGGTGCTTAACAAATACCATAGAAAAAAAAGAAACTTCTCCTGTCAATCAATCAATCAATTGTATTTATTGAGTGCAGAGCTCTGTACTAAGCACTTGGGAAGTACAAATCGGCAACATGGAGAGACGGCCCCTGAGGCCTGGGTTCTAATCCCCTCTCTGCTATGAGAATTAAAAAAAAGTTGTAAATACACTGGAGGGTTTAAAATAAATCACCTAGGAGTACTGAGATAAAATTTTCCAACTTGGACTTCCCAAGCACTTAGTACAGTGCTCTGCACACAGTAAGCGCTCAATAAATACGATTGAATGAATGAATGAATGAATGAAAACTGTATTTTGTGGCGAGTGATAGTAGTAGAAATGGAATTTATAGGAATTTAATGGAATTTAAAACTCCTTTTAAAACTGTATTTAGTGGCGAGTGATAGTAGTAGAAATGGAATTTATTGGAATTTAATGGAATTTAAGACTCTCTTTTTAAAACTAGTGGCGAGTGATAGTAGTAGAAATGGAATTTATTGGAATTTAATGGAATTTAAAACTCCTTTTAAAACTGTATTTAGTGGCGAGCGATAGTAGTAGAAATGGAATTCAATGGAATTTAAAACTCCTTTTAGAACTGTATTTAGTGGCGAGTGATAGTAGTAGAAATGGAATTTATTAAGTGCTTTCAGTGTGCCAAGCACGCAACTAAATTCTGAAAAATAAGGGCGGAAGGGGGTGGCAACAGACAGAAGGGAAGAGGAGATTCTGGGCTATTGAAAAGGATCTTCTTAAGGTAGAGGAGGCCATTCCTTATGTCAGAAGGCCCCTGCAGAGACTGTGGAAAGCGCAGTTCCTCTTATCAATCAATCAATCAATAGTATTTATTGAGCGCTTACTGTGTGCAGAGCACTGTACTAAGCGCTTGGGAAGTGCAAGTTGGCAACATATAGAGACAGTCCCTACCCAACAGTGGGCTCACAGTCTAAACGGGGGAGACAGAGAACAAAACCAAACATACTAACAAAATAAAATAAATAGAATAGATATGGACAAGTAAAATAAATAAATAAATAGAGTAATAAATATGTACAAACATATATACATATTTACAGGTGCTGTGGGGTACTCTTATGGGTAGCAGCATGGCCTAGGGGATAGACCCCGGGCTTGGGAGACAGAAGGACCTGAGTTCTAATCTTGGTTCCACCCCTTGCCCGCTGTGTGACCTGGGCAGATAACGCTACCTCTCTGTGCCTCGGTCACCTCGTCTTTGAAATGGGTTTTAAAACTGTGGGCCCCGTGTGGGACGGGCACTCTGTCCAACCTGACTAGCTTGAATCTATCCCAGTTTAACCAATACCGTCATTATTACCTCCTTCCCTTCCCCACAGCACCTGTATCTATGTATATATGTTTGTACATATTTATTACTCTATTTATTTATATATTTTACTTGTACATATCTATTCTATTTATTTTATTTTGTTAGTATGTTTGGTTTTGTTCTCTGTCTCCCCCTTTTAGACTGTGAGCCCACTGTGGGGTAGGGACTGTCTCTATATTTTGCCAACTTGCACTTCCCAAGCGCTTAGTACAGTGCTCTGCACACAGTAAGCACTCAATAAATACAATTGATTGATTGATTAGAACCCATGATCTCTTGCTGAGTGCTTTCATAACTCCTTAAAATCAGTCCAATCAGCTCGGACATCCGTCAAATAAGCCTATTTACTGAGCGTCCCTAAAGCCTTCAGGTCCTCTTATTTACTGAGTGATTGTAAATACGTCAGATCCTCCTATTTACTGAGGGTTTTCGGCAATTTGTCAACGGTGGTATCTGTTAAACGCTTACTAGGTGCTGAGCATTGTTGTAAGCGCTGAGAAATCGTCATGACTGAACTCCTTAAAATCAGCCTATTTCCTGAGAGCTTTCGTAAATCTGTAAAGTCAGCTATTTACTGAGCGCGCCTAAATCCGTAAGATCCTCCTGTTTACTGACCGCTTTCGGAAATCTGTCAAATCGTCCTATTTACTGAGCGCTCGTAAATCCCTAAAATTGTAATGACTGAGCACTTTCGTAACTTTTTAAAATCAGCCCATTTACTGAGCAGTCTCGTAAATCCCTAAAAGCGGCCTATTTACTGAACGCTTTCATAAATCCGTCAAATCGTCCTATTTACTGAGCGCTCTCGTAAATGCTTTGTTGTCTGTCTCCCCCTTCTAGACTGTGAGCCCGTTGTTGGGTAGGGACTGTCCCTATATGTTGCCGACTAGTACTTCCCAAGTGCTTAGTACAGTGCTCTGCACACAGTAAGCGCTCAATAAATGCGATTGAATGAATGAATGAATTATTATTAGATTGTAAGCTCCTGTGGGTAGGGCTTCTGTTATATTGTACTCTCCCAAGGGCTTAGGAGAGTGCTCAATAAATACGATTAATCGACTGACCGGTCCGCAAATTCAGCAGAGTCGAACCCAGATTCCGGGATTGATCCATGGCTGTTGGTCTCTGGAATTCTTTCCCAAGGTAGCAGTGTTGTCTTTCCTGCTCTCTCCTCACGGAAGGTAGATGGATGACGAGATTGCACCCTCGAAGTCTCACTGGGCAAAGGAAGATGAGAAGCAGCGTGGCCTACCGGATTGAGCCCGGGTTTGAGAGTCAGAAGGACCTGAGTTCTAATCCCGGCTCCGCCACTTGTCTGCCGGGTGACCCTGGGCAAGTCGCTTCACGTCTCCGGGCCTCAGTTACCTCATCTGTAAAATGGGGCTTAAGACTGAACCTCATGTGGGACAGAGCCCGTGTCCCACTCGATTTGCTTGTATCGAGCGCTTAGAACAGTGCCTGGCACATAGTAAATTCTTAATCAATACCGTAGATTTTATTAGAGATGCTTATTATTTTCACACCTTCTGAATACATGGTCTGGTCCCAGTTAGGTTGGCTCAGCTGCTTCCTGAGAATTATATTTTCAATCAATCAGTCAATCAGTCAATCAGTCATATTTATTGAGTACTTCTCCCCCTCTAGACTGTAATAATAATAATAATAATGGCATTTATTAAGCACTTATGTGCAAAGCACTGTTCTAAGCACTCGATTTGCTTGTATCAAGCGCTTAGAACAGTGCCTGGCACATAGTAAGTTCTTTATCAATACCATAGCTTTTATTAGAGATGCTTATTATTTTCACACCCCCTGAATACATGGTCCGGTCCCAGTTAGGTTGGCTCAGCTGCTTCCTGAGAATTGTATTTTCAATCAGGCAGCCAATCAATCAATCAATCAGTCATATTTATTGAGTACTTCTCCCCCTCTAGACTGTAATAATAATACTAATGGCATTTAATAAGCACTTATGTGCAAAGCACTGTTCTAAGCACTCGATTTGCTTGTATCAAGCGCTTAGAACAGTGCCTGGCACATAGTAAGTTCTTTATCAATACCATAGCTTTTATTAGAGATGCTTATTATTTTCACACCCCCTGAATACATGGTCTGGTCCCAGTTAGGTTGGCTCAGCTGCTTCCTGAGAATTATATTATCAATCAGGCAGCCAATCAATCAATCAATGTCATATTTATTGAGTACTTCTCCCCCTCTAGACTGTAATAATAATACTAATGGCATTTAATAAGCACTTATGTGCAAAGCACTGTTCTAAGCACTCGATTTGCTTGTATCAAGCGCTTAGAACAGTGCCTGGCACATAGTAAGTTCTCAACCAATACCACAGTTTTTATTAGAGATGCTTATTATTTTCACACCTCCTGAATACATGGTCTGGTCCCAGTTAGGTTGGCTCAGCTGCTTCCTGAGAATTATATTTTCAATCAGTCAGTCAATCAATCAATCAATCAGTCATATTTATTGAGTACTTCTCCCCCTCTAGACTGTAATAATAATACTAATGGCATTTAATAAGCACTTATGTGCAAAGCACTGTTCTAAGCACTCGATTTGCTTGTATCAAGCGCTTAGAACAGTGCCTGGCACATAGTAAGTTCTCAACCAATGCCATAGCTTTTATTAGAGATGCTTATTATTTTCACACGTCCTGAATACATGGTCTGGTCCCAGTTAGTTTGGCTCAGCTGCTTCCTGAGAATTATATTTTCAATCAATCAGTCAATCAATCAATCAGTCATATTTATTAAGTACTTCTCCCCCTCTAGACTGTAATAATAATAATAATAATAATGGCATTTATTAAGCACTTATGTGCGAAGCACTGTTCTAAGCGCTGCGGAGGTTACAAGGTGATCAGAAGATGAGAAGCAGCGTGGCCTAGTGGATCGAGCCTGGGCTTGAGAGTCAGAAGGACCTGAGTTCTAATCCTGGCTCCGCCACTTGTCTGCCGGGTGACCTCGGGCAAGTCGCTTCACGTCTCCGGGCCTCAGTTACCGCATCTGTAAAATGGGGCTTAAGACTGAACCCCATGTGGGACAGAGACCGTGTCCCACTCGATTTGCTTGTATCCACTCCAGCGCTTAGAACAGTGCCTGGCACATAGTAAGTTCTTAATCAATACCGTAGATTTTATTAGAGATGCTTATTATTTTCACACCTTCTGAATACATGGTCCGGTCCCAGTTAGGTTGGCTCAGCTGCTTCCTGAGAATTATATTTTCAATCAGTCAGTCAATCAGTCATATTTATTGAGTACTTCTCCCCCTCTGGACTGTAATAATAATAATAATAATGGCATTTATTAAGCACTTATGTGCAAAGCACTGTTCTAAGCACTCGATTTGCTTGTATCAAGCGCTTAGAACAGTGCCTCTCACATAGTAAGTTCTCAACCAATATCATAGCTTTTATTAGAGATGCTTATTATTTTCACACCCCCTGAATACGTGGTCTGGTCCCAGTTAGGCTGGCTCAGCTGCTTCCTGAGAATTGTATTTTCAATCAATCGGTCAATCAATTAATCAGTCATATTTATTGAGTACTTCTCCCCCTCTAGACTGTAATAATAATAATGGCATTTATTAAGCACTTATGTGCGAAGCACTGTTCTAAGCGCTGCAGAGGTGACAAGGTGATCAGAAGATGAGAAGCAGCGTGGCCTAGTGGATAGGGCCCGGGCTTGAGAGTCAGAAGGACCTGAGTTCTAATCCCGGCTCCGCCCCTTGTCTGCCGGGTGACCCTGGGCAAGTCGCTTCACGTCTCCGGGCCTCAGTTACCTCATCTGTAAAATGGGGCTTAAGACCCCATGTGGGACAGAGACCGTGTCCCACTCGATTTGCTTGTATCCACTCCAGCGCTTAGAACAGTGCCTGGCACATAGTAAGTTCTTAATCAATAGCATAGCTTTTATTAGAGATGCTTATTATTTTCACACCTCCTGAATACATGGTCCGGTCCCAGTTAGGTTGGCTCAGCTGCTTCCTGAGAATTATATTTTCAATCAATCAGTCAATCAGTCAATCAGTCATATTTATTGAGTACTTCTCCCCCTCTAGACTGTAATAATAATAATAATAATGGCATTTATTAAGCACTTATGTGCAAAGCACTGTTCTAAGCACTCGATTTGCTTGTATCAAGCGCTTAGAACAGTGCCTGGCACATAGTAAGTTCTTAATCAATACCATAGCTTTCATTAGAGATGCTTATTATTTTCACACCTCCTGAATACATGGTCTGGTCCCAGTTTGGGTGGCTCATCTGCTTCCTGAGAATTATATTTTCAATCAGTCAGTCAATCAATCAATCAATCAGTCATATTTATTGAGTACTTCTCCCCCTCTAGACTGTAATAATAATAATAATAATGGCATTTATTAAGCACTTACTACGTGTGAAGCACCGTTCTAAGCGCTGGGGAGGATACAAGGTGATCTGATTGTCCCAAATGGGGCTCACAGTCTTCATCCCCATTTTACAGATGAGGTAACTGAAGCACAGAGAAGTTAAGCACAGCACAGCACCTGTATATATGTATATATGTTTGTACATATTTATTACTCTATTTATTTTACTTGTACATATCTATTCTATTTATTTTATTTTGTTAGTGTGTTTGGTTTTGTTCTCTGTCTCCCCCTTTTAGACTGTGAGCCCACTGGTGGGTAGGGACTGTCTCTATATGTTGCCAACTTGGACTTCCCAAGCGCTTAGTCCAGTGCTCTGCACACAGTAAGCGCTCAATAAATACGATTGATTGATTAAGTGACTTGCCCAAAGTCACACAGCTGAAAATTGACGGAGCCGGGATTCGAACCCATGACCTCTGGCTCCCAAGCCCGGGCTCTTTCCGTTGAGCCACGCTGCTTCTCTCTCTAATGAGCTTGTGTAGGTGCGAATGTTCAGAACCCACAAAATGATGAGCTGAAGTTCTAACAGCAATTAGAAAATTGTAATTACTCACTGGAGCAGATTGAGAATTAAAGCGGCTTAAGGTGGACGGATGGATTCATCTCTATCTTCTAGAAAAGCTTCTCAGGTACGTGTTCCCCACTGAGTGATAAACGTTGGAAAGATTAGTGTGCTTTTGGGAAGAAGATTTATACTGTGTTGATTTTGAGGATTGATAGGATTGCGTCTCCAATAGCCTAATTAAACTCACTTCCATTCTGGAAACCTTTGAGCAGCTTTCCGTTTTGAACGGGAGGTAAATTAATGAATGATATTTCCAGAATGCTATTTATTAAACACTTACTGTGCGTAGCACTTTGATAATAATTATTATTATGGTATTTGTTAAGTGCTTACTATGTGCCAGGCACTGTACTAAGCGCTGGGGTGGGTTCAAGCCAACTGGGTTGGGCACAGGCCCATGTGGGGCTCACGGTCTCTATCCCCAGTGTAGAGATGAGGTAACTGAGAAGTATAACAATCAATCAATCGTATTTATTGAGCGCTTATTGTAGAAATAGCGTCGTCTAATGAATAGAGCACTTGCCTGAGAGTCAGAAGGACCTGGGTTCTAATCCCGGCTCCACCACTTTCATTCATTCATTCGTATTCATTGAGTGCTTCCTGTGTGCAGAACACTGTACAAAGCGCTTGGAAAGTACAATTCGGCAACAGGTAGAGACAATCCCTACCCAACAACAGGCTCACAGTCTAGAATATAATAATAATAATAATAATAATGGCATTTATTAAGCTCTTACTATGTGCAAAGCACTTGGGGAGGTTACAAAGTGATCAGGCTGTCCCACGGGGGGCTCACAATCTTAATCCCCATTTTCCAGATGAGGGAACGGAGGCCCAGAGAAGTGAAGTGCCTTGCCCAAAGTCACCCAGCTGACTCAGTCACACAGAGAAGCAGCGTGGCTCAGTGGAAAAGAGCCCGGGCTCTTGAGTCAGAGGTCATGGGTTCAAATCCCAGCTCCGCCAATTGTCAGCTGTGTGACTTTGGGCAAGTCACTTAACTTCTCTGTGCCTCGGTGACCTCATCTGGAAAATGGGGATTAAGACTGTGAGCCCCCATGGGACAACCTGATCACCTTGTAACCTCCCCAGCGCTTAGAACAGTGCTTTGCACACAGTAAGCGCTTAATAAATGCCATTAAAAAAAAGTGGCAGAGCCATGATTTGAACCCATGACCTCCGACTCCAAAGCCCGGGCTCGTTCCACTGAGCCACGCTGCTTCTCTAATATCTGCTGTCTGATGCTGCTTCTAGAAAGTCTGCTGTGTGACCCCAGGCTGATCACTTTACTTCTCTGGGGCTCAGTTACCTCATCCATAAAATGGGGATTAAGACTGGGAGCCCCATCATCATCATCAATCGTATTTATTGAGCGCTTACTGTGTGCAGAGCACTGTACTAAGCGCTTGGGAAGTACAAATTGGCAACATATAGAGCCCCATGTGGGCCAGGGACTGGGGCCAACCTGATTAGCTTGGATTTAACCCGAGTGCTTAGTACAGTGCCTGGCACCTAGTAAGTGCTTAACAAATACCACGAAAAAGCAGAGAAATCAAGGAACTTTCCCACGGTCGCATGGCAGACAAGGGACAGGGGCAGAATTAGAACCCAGGTCCCCGACCCATAAGCCTGTGCTCTTTCCACTAGGCCACACTGCTTCTCCTGCTACACAGTGTGGAGGAAAGTGGGGTCTAAGCAGTAGGACGACTTTCTTCACTGGGCTCAAAACCAAATTTCCTCTACCCGTGGAGGGCTCCTTGCTACTCTCCACATCCCCCTTCCAAACGTGTGTATTACGTGTACGGGACAACACTATCGGAAACTTTCATTTTTCACAGTAGAGCCTGAAGGGAATTAGATCATCAATCGTATTTATTGAGCGCTTACTATGTGCAGAGCACTGTACTAAGCGCTTAGTTTTTAAATTAGAATTAGATTAGCGCTCAGTATTAGATGTTTTCTTCCACGTGCACCCCATCATCACTCCTCGATGGAAATAAAGCGCTTAGTACAGTGCCCTGCACACAGTAAGCGCTCAATAAATACGATTGATGATGATTACCTCCTGCTGGATCCTGGAAGGAATTTGAAATTATCGATTTATCTTTGATACGGTAACAGAACTTCTCTTTATCCACAGTCATCATCATCATCACCGATGGTATTTATTGGCCGCTGACTGTGGGTGGAGCAGAGAAGCAGCGTGGCTCAGTGGAAAAAGCCCGGGCTTTGGAGTCAGAGGTCGTGGGTTCAAATCCTGGCCCCGCCACTCGTCAGCTGTGTGACTTTGGGCAACTCACTTCACTTCTCTGGGCCTCAGTTATCTCATCTGTAAAATGGGGATTAAGACTGTGAGCCCCACATGGGGCAACCTGATCACCTTGTAAATTCCCCAGCGCTTAGAACAGTGCTCTGCACGTAGTAAGCGCTTAATAAATGCCATTATTATTATTATTATTATTATTATTAAGCGCTTAGGAGAGGACGGTACGACAGAGTCCATAGACACATTCCCTGCCCGCGAGGAGCTGACAGTCTAGAGAGGGAGACAGACATTAGTATAAATTAATGATGGTATTTGTTAAGCGCTTACTATGTGACAAGCACTGTTCTAAGCGCTGGGGCAGACACAAGGAAATCAGGTGGTCCCACCTGGGGCTTACAGTCTTCATCCCCATTTTACAGATGAGGGAACTGAGGCCCAGAGAAGAGAAGTGACTTGCCCAAAGTCACACAGCTGATGAGTGGCGGAACCGGGATCAGAACCCATGACCTCTGACTCCAAAGCCCGTGCCCTCTCCACTAAACCACGCTATTTCACTAATATCAATCAATCAATCAATCAATCAATCGTATTTATTGAGCGCTTACTGTGTGCAGAGCACTGTACTAAGCGCTTGGGAAGTACAAGTTGGCAACATATAGAGACAGTCCCTACCCAACAGTGGGCTCACAGTCTAAAAGGGGGAGACAGAGAACAAAACCAAAACATACTAACAAAATAAAATAAATAGTTAAAATAAAGATACCACTCAGAATCTATTACAGTGTAGGCATTAAATAAATATTCTACTATTAGCCAACTCTGTTATATTGTACTCTCCCAAGCGCTTAGTACAGTGATCTGCATACAGAGTCCAGTCCCTGGTTTTTGTGGTTGTTGCTGTTGTTGTTGTTCTTATGGTATTGGTTAATATATATATATATAATATATATATATATATATATATATATATATATAATGGCATTTATTAAGCGCTTACTATGTGCAAATCACTTTTCTAAGCATTGGGGAGGTTACAATAATAATAATAATAATAATAATGGTATTTGTTAAGCGCTTACTATGTGCCAAGCACTGTTCTAAGCGCTGGGGGGATGCAAGGTGATCAGGTTGTCCCACGTGGGGCTCACATTCTTAATCCCCATTTGACAGATGAGGTAACTGAGGCACAGAGAAGTGAAGCGACTTGCCCAAAGTCACACAGCTGACAATTGGTGGAGCCGGGATTTGAACCCATGACTTCTGACTCCAAGGCCCGGGCTCTTTCCACTGAGCCATGCTGCTTCTCAAAGCACTTATTATGCACTTAATAATAATAATAATAATGGCATTTATTAAGCTCTTACTATGTGCAAAGCACTGTTCTAAGCGCTGGGGAGGTTACAAGGTGATCAGGTTGTCCCATGTGGGGCTCACAGTCTTAATCCCCATTTTACAGATGAGGGAACTGAGGCCCAGAGAATAATAATAATAATGATGGCATTTATTAAGCGCTTACTATGTGCAAAGCACTGTTCTAAGCGCTGTGGAGATTACACGGTGATCAGGTTGTCCCACGGGGAGCTCACAGTCTTCATCCCCATTTGACAGATGAGGTCACTGAGGCCCAGAGAAGTGAAGTGACTTGCCCAAAGTCACACAGCTGACAATTGGTGGAGCCGGGATTTGAACCCATGACCTCTGACTCCAAAGCCCGGGCTCTTTCCACTGAGCCACGCTGCTTCTCCACTTGTTTAAGCACTTACTATGTGCCGGACTCTGTACTAACTGCTGGGGTAGATTCCGGACGGCCAGGTTGGACACAGTCCATGGGTTTTTGTTGTTGTTGTTGTTGTCAGCAGCTATGTCAGCTGTGTGACTTTGGGCAAGTCATTTTAGTTCTCTGTGCCTCAGTTCCCTCATCTGTAAAATGGGGATTAAGACTGGGAGCCCCACGTGGGACAACACGATCACCTTGTATCCACCCGGCAGTTAGAACGGTGCTTCGCACATAGTAAGTGCTTAACAAATGCCATCGTCATCATTATTATTTTATTAGAATGCCTGGCACATAAGAAATGCTTAATAAATATCATGAAAAACAACACCAAAAAATCCGTGGACTGTGTGCACCCTGATTAGCGCTTATAATAATAATAATGATGGCATTTATTAAGCGCTTACTATGTGCAAAGCACTGTGGTAGATACAAGGTAATCAAGTTGTCCCACGGGGGGCTCACAGACTTAATCCCCATTTCCCAGATAAGGGAACTGAGGCCCAGAGAAGTGAAGTGACTTGCCCAAAGTCACCCAGCTGACAAGTGGCGGAGGCGGGATTTGAACCCATGACCTCTGACTCCAAAGCCCGGGCTCTTTCCACTGAGCCACGCTGCTTCTCTATCTACCCCACTGGTACCTCCTTCCCTTCCCCACAGCACCTGTATATATGTATATATGTTTGTACATATTTATTACTCGATTTATTTATTTTACTTGTACATATCTATTCTATTTCTTTTATTTTGTTAGTATGTTTGGTTTTGTTCTCTGTCTCCCCCTTTTAGACTGTGAGCCCACTGCTGGGTAGGGACTGTCTCTATATGTTACCAACTTGGACTTCCCAAGCGCTTAGTACAGTGCTCTGCACACAGTAAGCGCTCAATAAATACGATTGTTGATGATGATGATGATAATACAGATTCTGGCACATAGCAAGCTCTTAACAAATACCACAGAAAAGAAAATAAAGAAAAAGAAAAAAAGCAGCCTGGCGTCTGAGGGGAGGCCGGGGCCAGTCCGGAGAATTGGCCAGCAAGGGAACGTGTCTATTTGTTGCTCCAGCGCTTACAACAGTGCTTTGCACATAGTAAGCGCTTAATAAATGCCATTATTATTATTATTATTAACAAATGCCATCATTATTATTCTAAGAAGAGTAGCACAGCATAGTGGCTAGAGCCCGGGCCTGGGAATCAGAAGGTCATGGGTTCTGATTCCGGCTCTGCCACGTGTCTGCTCTATATGTTGCCAACTTGTACTTCCCAAGCGCTTAGTACAGTGCTCTGCACACAGTAAGCGCTCAATAAATACGATTGTTGTTGATGATGATGATAATACAGATTCTGGCACATAGCAAGCTCTTAACAAATACCACAGAAAAGAAAATAAAGAAAAAGAAAAAAAGCAGCCTGGCGTCTGAGGGGAGGCCGGGGCCAGTCCGGAGAATTGGCCAGCAAGTGAACGTGTCTATTTGTTGCTCCAGCGCTTACAACAGTGCTTTGCACATAGTAAGCGCTTAATAAATGCCATTATTATTATTATTATTATTATTATTATTAACAAATGCCATCATTATTATTCTAAGAAGAGTAGCACAGCATAGTGGTAAAGCCTGGGCCTGGGAATCAGAAGGTCATGGGTTCTGATTCCGGCTCTGCCACGTGTCTGCTCTATGTGTTGCCTACTTGTACTTCCCAAGCGCTTAGTACAGTGCTCTGCACACAGTAAGCACCCAATAAATACGATTGATTGATTGATTGATTGATTGCTCTGTGACCTTGAACGAGTCATTTCACTTCTCTGGGCCTCAATCCCCTCATCTGTAAAATGGGGATTAAGACCGTAAGCCCCATGTGGGACAGAGATTGTACCCAACCCGATGGGGTTGTATCCACCCCAACGCTTGGTACAGCGCCTGGCATGTAGTAAGCGCTTAACAAAGTTGGAGGAGCAGCGTGGCTTAGTGGAAAGAGCCTGGGTTTGGGAGTCGGAGGTCGTGGGTTCTAATCCCACTCATCAGCTGTGTGATTTGGGGCCAGTCACTTCACTTCTCTGTGCCTCAATTACCTCATAATAATAATAATAGCATTTATTAAGCGCTTACTATGTGCAAAGCACTGTTCTAAGTGTGGGGAGGTTACAAGGTGATCAGGTTCTCCCACGGGGGGCTCATAGTCTTAATCCCCATTTTACAGATGAGGTAATTGAGGCCCCGAGAATAATAGTAATAATGATGGCATTTATTAAGCGCTTACTATGTGCAGAGCACTGTTCTAAGCGTGGGGAGGTTACAAGGTGATCAGGTTGTCCCACGGGGGGCTCACAGTCTTAATCCCCATTTTACAGATGAGGCAGCTGAGGCCCAGAGAATAATAATAATAATGATGGCATTTATTAAGCGCTTATTATGTGCAAAGCACTGTTCTAAGCATGGGGAGGTTACGAGGTGATCAGGTTGTCCCACGGGGGGCTCATAGTCTTAATCCCCATTTTACAGATGAGGTAATTGAGGCCCCGAGAATAATAGTAATAATGATGGCATTTATTAAGCGCTTACTATGTGCAAAGCACTGTTCTAAGCGTGGGGAGGTTACAAGGTGATCAGGTTGTCCCACGGGGGGCTCATAGTCTTCATCCCCATTTTACAGATGAGGTCACTGAGGCCCAGAGAAGTGAAGTGACTTGCCCAAAGTCACACAGCTGACACTTGGAGGATCCGGGATTCGAACCCATGACCTCTGACTCCAAAGCCTGGGCTCTTTCCACTGAGCCACGCTGCTTCTCTCTAAATCTGTAAATGGAAGACTAGGAGCCCCTCGTGGGACAACCAGAATACCTCTATCTACCCCAGCGCTTAGAATTATAATTATGGTATTTGTTAAGCGCTTACTATGTGCTAAGCACTGTTCTAAGCGCTGGGGGAGATACAAGGTATTCAGGTTGTCCCACGTGGGGCTCACAGTTTTTGTGGTTGTTGCTGTTGTTCTTCTGGTATTGGTTAATATATTTATAATGGCATTTATTAAGCACTTACTATGTGCAGAGCACTGTTCTAAGCACTGGGGAGTTTAACAAGGTGATCAGGTTGTCCCACGTGGGGCTCACAGTGTCAATCCCCATTTTACAGACGAGGGAACTGAGGCACAGAGAAGTGAAGTGACTTGCCCAAGGTCACACAGCTAAGTGGCGGAACCGTGCATAGAACAGTGCTTATCACATTGTAAGCGCTTAACAAATACCATCATCATCATCATCATCAAATGCCATCACTACTACAGAGAAGCAGGCGTGGCTCAGTGGAAAGAGCCCGGGCTTGGGAGTCAGAGGTCATGGGTTCTAATCACGGCTCCCCCAATTGTCAGCTGTGTGACCTTGGGCTAGTCACTTCACTTCTCTGGGCCTCAGTTCCCTCCTCTGTCAAATGGGGATGAAGACTGGGAGCCCCCTCGTGGGACAACCTGGTAATCTTGCATCCTCCCCAGCGCTTAGAACAGTGCTTTGCACATAGTGAGCGCTTAATAAATGCTATTATTATTATTCTTCTTCTGTGTGCCTCAGTTCCCTCCTCTGTCAAATGGGGATGAAGACTGGGAGCCCCACGTGGGACAACCTGATAATCTTGTATCCTCCCCAGCGCTTAGAACAGTGCTTTGCACATAGTGAGCGCTTAATAAATGCTATTATTATTATTATTATTATTATTATTATTATTATTCTCTGTGCCTCAGTTCCCTCCTCTGTCAAATGGGGATGAAGACTGGGAGCCCCACGTGGGACAACTTGATAATCTTGTATCCTCCCTACCGCTTAGAACAGTGCTTTGCACATAGTAAGTGGTTAATACATGCCATTATTATTATTATTATTTTATTGTCCTCTCCCAAGCGTTTAGTCCAGTGCTTTGCACAGTGTGTATATATATATATACCAGTATATATGTATATATGTTTGTACCTATTTACTACTCTATTTATTTATTTATTTTACTTGTACATATTCATTCTATTTATTTTATTTTGTTAATATGTTTTGTTTTGTTGTCTGTCTCCCCCATCTAGACTGTGAGCCCGCTGTTGGGTAGGGACCGTCTCTATAGGTTGCCAACTTGTACTTTGCAAGCGCATAGTGCAGTGCTCTGCACACAGTAAGCGCTCAAGAAATACGATTGAATGAATGAATGAATGAAAAGTCGCCTCAGTTCCCTCATCTGTAAAATGGGGATGAAGACTGTGAGCCCCCCATGGGACAACCTGATCTCCTTGTAACCTCCCCAGCGCTTAGAACAGTGCTTTGCACATAGTAAGCGCTTAATAAATGCTATTATTATTATTATTCTCTGTGCCTCAGTTCTCTCCTCTGTCAAAGGGAGATGAAGACTGTGAGCCCCACGTGGGACAACCTGATAATCTTGTATCCTCCCTAGCGCTTAGAACAGTGCTTTTCACATAGTAAGCGGTTAATAAATGTCATTATTATTATTAATATTATTCTATTGTCCTCTCCCAAGCGTTTAGACCAGTGCTTTGCACAGAGTAAGCACTCAGGGAGTACGATTTATTTTGCTAGTATGTTTGGTTTTGTTCTCTGTCTCCCCCTTTTAGACTGAGCCCACTGTTGGGTAGGGACTGTCTCTACATGTTGCCAACTTGTACTTCCCAAGCGCTTAGTACAGTGCTCTGCACACAGTAAGCGCTCAATACATACGATTGATGATGATGATGATGATTCATGCATTCAATCTTATTTATTGAGCGCTTACTGTGTGCAGAGCACTGGACTAAGCGCTTGGGGAGTACAAATTCATTCATTCATTCATTCAATCGTATTTATTGAGCGCTTACTGTGTGCAGAGCACTGGACTAAGCGCTTGGGAAGGACAAGTTGGCAACATCTAGGGACGGTCCCTACCCAACAGCGGGCTCACAGGCTAGAAGGGGGAGACAGACAACAAAACAAAACATATTAACAAAATAAAATAAATAGACTAGTAAATATGTACAAGTCAAATAAATAGAGTAATAAATCTGTACAAACATATAGACAGGTGCTGTGAGGAGGGGAAGGAGGTAGGGAGGGGGGGATGGGGAAGGGGAGAGATTTATTTTATTTGTACATATTTATTCTATTGATTTTATTAATCCCCATTTTACAGGTGAGGGAACTGAGGCTCAGAGAGGTTAAGTGACTTGCCCAAGGTCACACAGCAGATGTGGCGGAATTGGGATTCGAGCCCATGACCTCTGACTTCAAAGGCCGGGCTCTTTCCACTGAGCCACGCTGCTTCTCTGCGCTTACTGTGAGCAGAGCACTGTACTAAGCGCTTGGGAAGTCCAAGTTGGCAACATCTAGAGACGGTCCCTACCCAACAGCGGGCTCACAGGCTAGAAAGGGGGAGACAGACAACAAAGCAAAACATATTAACCAAATAAAATGAATAGAATAAATATGTACAAGTAAAATAAATAAATAGAGTAATAAATCTGTACAATCAATCAATCAATCGTATTTATTGAGCGCTTACTGTGTGCAGAGCACTGGACTAAGCGCTTGGGAAGTACAAGTTGGCAACATATAGAGACAGTCCCTACCCAACAGTGGGCATACAGTCTGAAAGGGGGAGACAGAGAACAAAACCAAACATACTAACAAAATAAAATAAATAGAATAGGTATGTACAAGTAAAATAAATAAATAAATAGAGTAATAAATCTGTACAAACATATATACATGTCAGGTGCTGTGGGGAAGGGAAGGAGGTAAGATGGGGGGGATGGAGAGGGGAACGAGGGGGAAAGGAAGGAAAGGGCTCAGTCTGGGAAGGCCTCCTGGAGGAGGTGAGCTCTCAGTAGGGCCTTGAAGGGAGGAAGAGAGCCAGCTTGGCGGATGGGCAGAGGGATTGGGGGCATTCCAGGCCCGGGGGAGGACGTGGGCCGGGGGTCGATGTACAATGTACAAACATATATAAATATACAGAGGTGTTGTGCCTATTAACAAAATAAAATAAATAGAATAAATATGTACAAGTAAAATAAATAAATAGAGCAATAAATCTGTACAAACATGTATACATATGCACAGGTGTTGTACATATTATTTTATTTGGTTTATATGTTTTGTCTTGTCGTCTGTTTCCCCCTTCTAGACTGTGAGCCCGCTGTTGGGTAGGGACCGTCTCTAGACGTTGCCGACTTGTCCTTCCCGAGCGCTTAGTCCAGTGCTCTGCGCACAGTAAGCGCTCAATAAATACGATTGAATGAATGAATGAATGAACGCGGGGAGGAGAGCTCCCCGATGACCACGCCCCCTACCGTGGCCACGCCCCATTGGCTACGCCCCCTCCCATTGGCCACGCCGCCCCATGGCCACGCCCATCCCTCTGACCACACCCCATTGGACACGCCCGCGGCCTATGGCCACGCCCTCATCTGGACACGCGCCCCCTATTGGCCAAACCCATGACCACGCCCCTTTATGCCCCCGCCCCGCCGACGTCCCGCCTCCCCGTGACCACGCCCCCTACTCTCTTCCCCCCTATTGGCCCGCTCTCCGACCGCTTCTCTCTTCCTATTGGTCCAGCCTTTTCGCCCTTCCCTATAAAAGAACGCAGGGTGGGCTTGCCAGTCCAATCGGATCGACTTCCAGATTGGTGGCTGTGCATCCGATTTCCTCCGCAACCATCCATCCGCATCCTTCCATATTTCCATTTCCAGCGCTTAGAACAGTGCTTTGCACATAGGAAGCGCTTAATAAATGCCATCATTGTTATTATTATATCCATATTCATTCATTCAATCGTAATTATTGAGCGCCATACATCCATATCCATCCATCTCTGTATATCCATATCCGTACTCACTCATTCAATCGTAATTATTGAGCGCCATCCATCCATCCGCATCCATCCATCCATATCCCTTCAATCATAATTATTGAGCGCCATACATCCATCCGCATCCATACATCCATATCCATATTCATTTATTCAATCGTAATTATTGAGCACATCCATCCATCCACATCCATCCATATCCATATCCATATTCATTCATTCAGTCGTAATTATTGAGCGCCATACATCCATCCGCATCCATATCCATATTTATTCATTCAATCGTATTTATTGAGCATCACCCATCCATCCGTTCACATCCATCCGCATCCAACCAGGGCTGCCGCGGCTCAGCAAGGTATGGAGGGTCTATTCTATTTATTTTATTTTGCTAGTATGTTTGGTTTTGTATATATGTTTGTACATATTTATTACTCTATTTATTTATTTATTTTACTTGTGCATATCTATTCTATTTATTTTATTTTGTTAGTATGTTTGGTTTTGTCTCCCCCGTTTAGACTGTGAGCCCACTGTTGGGTAGGGACTGTCTCTATATGTTGCCAATTTGTACTTCCCAAGCGCTTAGTACAGTGCTCTGCACACAGTAAGCGCTCAATCAATTCGATTGATGATGATGATGATGATGATCCTCTTTTTTTTCTTTACAATGGTATTTGTTGAGGACTTGCTATGTGCCAGGATCTGTACTAAACACTGAAGTAGATGTACCTGTATATATGTTTGTACAGATGTATTACTCTTTTACATATTTACTATTCTATTTATTTTGTTAATGATGTGCATCTAGCTTTAATTCTATTTGTTCTGACGACTTGACACCTGTCCACGTGTTTTGTTTTGTTGTCTGTCTCCTCCTTCTAGACTGTGAGCCCCTTGTTGGGTAGGGACCGTCTCTATATGTTGCCACCTTGTACTTCCCAAGCGCTTAGTCCAGTGTTCTGCACACAGTAAGCGCTCAATAAATACGATTGAATGAATGAATGAATGAATTCAGTCGTATTTATTGAGCGCTTACTGTGTGCAGAGCACTGGACTAAGAGCTTGGGAAGTGCAAATCGGCAACCTAATTCTCGCAGTCCCAATTCTCACAGCTTCAAGGACATTTGCTCAGGGACATTCATTCAAGACTGTGAGCTTGTTGTTGGGGAGGGACCATCTCTATCTGTTGCTGACTCGTACTTCCCAAGCGCTTAGTACAGTGCTCTGCACATAGTAAGCACAATAAATATGATTGAATGAATGAATTGTATTTACTGAGCACTCACTGTGTCCGACAGATAACCACTCTCCCCGGCTTCAAAGCCTTTTTTTATTATTAAGTGCCTTCGAGTTGTTTCCGATTCATAGCGACTTTCTCCAGAACATCCTGGCCTTTCTAACAGTTCCTCTGTTATTGTTTTTCTGGTCTCTATCCATCTCGCTGCCGGTCTGCTGCTTCCTCATTTTCCCTGGACTTTTCCTAGCATTAGTGTCTTGTCCAAAGAATTAGCCCTCATGATTATGGGCCCAAAATATGCCCATCCAAGTCGTGTTACTTGGCCTACCAAAGACCACTTTGGCTTAATTTGCTCTAAAATCCATTTATTTGTCCTTCGGGCAATCCATGGAACTTGCAAAAGCCTTTTCCAACACCACATTTCAAAAGAATCAATGGTCTTTCTATCCTGTTTTTTCACCGTCCGGCTTTCGGGTCCATACATCATCACTGGAAACACCGTAGAATTGGCAATTTGTATTTTTTTGGCAATTGTTGCATCAGCATATTTCATGACTTTTTCCAGGCTCTTCTTAGTGAGCCTTCCTAACAATAATCTTCAGCATATTTCTCGACTACTGATTCCTTTATTATTGATTATTGATCCCGGGAGAGAAAAATTGTCAACTATTTCAATCTTCTCTCCATCCACTACTAATGTACTCAAACTTCCAGTTGACATGATCTTTGTTTTCTTGACATTCAAATGTAGGCTCATCTTTTTGCTCAGTTCCTTGACTTTTAAAAATGAGCTCTTCAAATCTTCTTCACTTTCTGCTAGTAGGATTGTATTAAAGGCATATCTCCTCCAGAAGTCCTTCCCAGACTAAGCCCCCCTTTTCCTCATCTCCTACTCTCTTCTGCATCACCCTGACTTGCTTCCTTTGATCTCCCTCGCCCCAGCCCCACATCACTTATGTACCTATCTATCATTTTATTTATTCCTTTGCTCTTCCCCTCTCCCGAGCAATCAGTCCTATTTAGTGAGCACTTGCTGTGTGCAGAGCACTGTAATAATATAATAATGGCATTTATTAAGCACTTACTATGTGCAAAGCACTGTTCTAAGCGCTGGGGAGGTTACAAGGTGATCAGGTTGCTCCATGTGGGGCTCAGAGTCTTAATTCCCATTTTACAGATGAGGTAACGGAGGCACAGAGAAGTGAAGTGACTTGCCCAAACTCACGCAGCTGACAAGTGGTGGAGCCGGGATTTGAACCCATGACCTCTAACTCCAAAGCCCGGGCTCTTTCCACTGAGCCACGCTGCTCCCTTGTACTAAGCGCTCAGGAGAGAATGGTGTAACGGAGTTGGCAGACAGGTTCGTTGCTTACCACGAGCTTTCATCCTAAAGAATAGTGGAAAATGCATTAGACTGTGAGCTCATTGTAAGCAGGGAGTGTGTCTGTTTATTGTTGTACTCTCCCAAGCGCTTAGTACAGTGCTCTGCCCACAGTAAGCACTCAATAAATACAATTGAATGAATGGGTGGGAATCAGGAGACCAGGGTTCTAATTTCCACTCTGCCACTTGCCCGCTGTGTGACTTGAGCTAGTCACTTAGCTTCTTGGTGTCTCAGTTTCTTCACCTGTAAAATGGGGGGTTAAATAATAATAATAATAATGATGGCATTTGTTAAGCGCTTACTATGTGCAAAGCACTGGGGAGGTTACAAGGTGATCAGGTTGTCCCACGGGGGGCTCACAGTCTTCATCCCCATTTTCCAGATGAGGGAACTGACGCCCAGAGATGTTAAGTGATTTGCCCAAAGTCACACAGCTGACAAGTGGTGGTGTTGGGATTTGAACCCCTGACCTCTGTCTCCAAAACCCATCCTCTTTCCACTGAGCCACGCTGCTTCCCCGTAAAGAAGAAACAGAAATAACTGTTCTTTCCTCCTCCTTAATAATAATGATGGCATTTGTTAAGCGCTTACTATGTGCAAAGCACTGTTCTAAGCGCTGGAATAATAATGATGACGGTATTTGTTAAGCGCTTACTATTTGCAAAGCACTGTTCTAAGCGCTGGGGGGGATACAAGGTGATGAGGTTGTCCCATGTGGGGCTCACAGTCTTAATCCCCATTTTACAGATGAGGCAACTGAGGCTCAGAGAAGTTAAGTGACTTGCCCAAGGTCACACAGCAGACCTGTGGCGGAGCCGGGATTCGAACCCATGACCTCTGACTCCAAAGCCCGGGCTCTTTCCACTGAGCCACGCTGCTTCTTAGACTGGGAACCCTATGGGGAGGGGGGCTGTGTCCAGTCTAGTTATCCAGTATCTACCATGGTCTTTGGTAAATGCGTGCTTAATAAATACCTCAATTAAGGGCTGGGGGGTGGGCAATACTAATTCTAATTCTAATCCCAGCTCTACACTTGCCTCCTGTGGGACCTTGGGTAAGTCGCTTCACTTCTCTGCGCCTCAGTTAACTCCTCTGTCAAATGGGAATTAAAGCTGTGAGCTCCAGGTCGGACATGGACTGTGTCCAACCCAATTATCTCTCAGTACTTTAGTACGGTGTCTGGAAAATAGTACGTGCTTAATAAATATCAAAATTAAAAAATGGGGGCGGGGGAAGAAGGTGACCCTTTTGGGGGCAAGACCAGGATGTCTCACCCTCCTGGGAAGGGAAGAGGGAAGAGGGATCCCCCTTTTAGACTGTGAGCCCACTGTTGGGTAGGGACTGTCTCTATGCGTTGCCAACTTGTACTTCCCAAGCGCTTAGTACAGTGCTCTGCACACAGTAAGCGCTCAGTAAATACGATTGATTGATTGATTGAAAGAAAATCCCTTCCATCTCCATCTCGGTCCAGATGTTGAAGGAGTTCAGCCGTGCCCTGGGGTTCCAAGAAGTCACTTCACTTCTCCGGGCCTCAGTTCCCCACCTGCAAAATGGGGATTAAGACTGTGAGCCCCGTGTGGGACAGGGATTGTGTTTGACCTGATTCACTTGTATCTACCCCAGTGCTTAGAACAGCGCTTGGCACGTAGTAAGTGCCTAACAAGTACCATTATTATTATTATTATTAGGTCTCCAGACAACTTCCCGAGATCAGGCTCCCACGCTGCCCTTTCTCCGGGTCACCTCTCCATTCCCCGGCTGTCAAACTGCCCCCGGCCCCTTCAGAGCACTGTCCTCGTCCTTCAGAGCACTCCTCTTGGGGACACCCAATCGAAGGATCGATTTATTTTATTTTGTTAATATGTTCTGTTTATTCTATTTATTTTATTTGGTTTATATGTTTTGTCGTCTGTCTCCCCCTTCCAGACTGGGAGCCCACTGTTGGGTAGGGACCGTCTCCAGATGTTGCCGACTTGGACTTCCCAGGCGCTTAGTCCAGTGCTCTGCACGCAGTAAGCGCTCAATAAATACGATTGAATGAATGAATGAATGAAAGTGGTGTTTGTTAAGCGGAGTCTATATTCAGAGCTCTGAACTAAGCGGGACTTCCCAAGCGCTTAGTCCAGTGCTCTGCACGCAGTAAGCGCCCAATAAATACGATTGAATGAATGAATGAAAGTGGTGTTTGTTAAGCGGGGACTATATTCAGCGCTCCGAACTAAGTGGTTGGGAGAGTACAACGGAGTCAGTAGCCGTGATTCCTGCTCTCAAGAGATTACAATCTGGATGGGGAGTTAGGTGTTCAATTAAATTACAGGAAGGGAAAGCAACCGAGTTTAGAGCATGTAATAATAACTACGGTATTTGTTAAGCATTTATTATGTGCCAAGCACTGTTCTAAGCGCTGGGGTAGGTACAAGGTAATCAGGTTGTCCCACCTGGGGCTCACAGTCTTAATCCCCATTTGACAGATGAGGGAACTGAGGCACAGAGCAGTTGGGATAGATACAATCAGATCAGACCCAATCCATGTCCCACATTGGGTGATTAGCCGTGATTCCTTTTCTCAAGAGATTACAATCTGGATGGGGAGGCAGATGTTCAATTAAATTACAGGAAGGGAAAGCAACCGAGTGTAAAGCATGTAATAATAACTACGGTATTTGTTAAGCCTTTATTATGTGCCAAGCACTGTTCTAAGCTCTGGGGTAGGTACAATAATAATAATAATAATAATAATAATTGGCATTTGTTAAGCGCTTACTATGTGCAGAGCACTGTTCTAAGCGCTGGGGAGGATACAGGCTGATCAGGTTGTCCCACGTGGGGCTCACAGTCTTAATCCCCATTTTACAGATGAGGTAATTGAGGCCCAGAGAAGTTAAGTGACTTGCCCAAGATCACACAGCAGACATAATAATAATAATAATAATGGCATTTATTAAGCGCTTACTATGTGCAGAGCACTGTTCTAAGTGCTGGGGAATTTACAAGGCGATCAGGTTGTCCCATGGGGGGCTCACAGTCTTAATCCCCATTTGGCAGATGAGGGAACTGAGGCACAGAGAAGTTGGGATAGATACAGTACAATCAGATCAGACCCAATCCACGTCCCGCATTTGGTCTAAGGCGGGTGGGGGAACAGATATTTAATCCCCACTTAACAAATGAGGAAACTGAGGGACGGAGAAGTCAAATTCATTCATTCAGTCAATCGTATTTATTGAGCGCTTCCTGTGTGCAGAGCACTGTACTAAGCGCTTGGAAAGTACAAGTCGGCAACATCTAGAGACGGTCCCTACCCAACAACGGGCTCACAGTCTAGAAGGGAGAGACAGAGAACAAAACAAGTGGACAGGTGTCAAGACGTTTCAGTCAATCGTATTTATTGAGCACTTACTGTGTGCAGAGCACTGTACTAAGCGCTTGGAAAGTACAAGTCGGCAACATCTAGAGACGGTCCCTACCCAACAACGGGCTCACAGTCTAGAAGGGGGAGACAGACAACAAAACAAAACAAGTGGACAGGTGTCAAGACGTTTCAGTCAATCGTATTTATTGAGCACTTACTGTGTGCAGAGCACTGTACTAAGTGCTTGGAAATCAATCAATCAATCAATCAATCATATTTATTGAGCGCTTACTGTGTGCAGAGCGCTGTACTAAGCGCTTGGGAAGTACAAGTTGGCAACATATAGAGACAGTCCCTACCTTTTACAGTGGACCTGAATGAATGAATCATTACAACACTCTGCCTCGATTGATATTTTAAAAGTCTGAAACACTGTTGTGAAATTCATTCGTTCGATCATATTTATTGAGCACTTACTGTGTGCAAAGCTCTGTATTAAGTGCTTGGGAGAACACAATATAACATTCATTCATTCAATCGTATTTATTGAGCGCTTACTGTGTGCAGAGCACTGGACTAAGCGCTTGGGAAGTACAAGTCGGCGACATATAGAGACGGTCCCTACCCAACAATGGGCTCGCAGTCTAGAAGGGGGAGACAGACAACAAAACGAAACAAGTGGACAGGTGTCAAGACGTCAGAACAAATAGAATTAAAACTAAATGCACGTCATTAACAAAATAAATAGAAAAGTAAATATATACAAGTCAAATAAATGGAGTAATAAATCTGTACAGACATATTTACAGGTGCTGTGGGGAGGGGAAGGAGGTAGGGCGGGAGGGATGGGGAGGGGGAGAGGAAATGATCAAGGTGACACGGCAAACAATTGGCAGAGTTGGGATTCTATCCTATTTATTTTATTTTCTATCCTATTTATTTTATTTTCTATCCTATTTGTTTTATTTTCTATCCTATTTATTTTATTTTGTTGGTATGTTTGGTTCTGTTCTCTGTCTCCCCCTTTTAGACTGTGAGCCCACTGTTGGGTAGGGACTGTCTCTATGTGTTGCCAATTTGTACTTCCCAAGCGCTTAGTACAGTGCTCTGCACATAGTAAGCGTTCAATAAATACGATTGATTGATTGATTGATTAGAGAAGCAGCGCGGTGTAATGGATAGAGCACGGAGTTGGGAGTCGGAGGTCGTGGGTTCTAATCCCGACCCTGCCACTTGTCTGCTGTGTGACCTTGGGCAAGTTACTTCACTTCTCTAGGCCTCAGTTACCTCATCTGGAAAATGGGGATCGAGAGTGGGAGCCCCCTTTGGGACAGGGGCTGTGTCCAACCCGATTTGCTTGTAGCAACCCCGGCGCTTAGTACAGTGCCTGGCACACAGTAAGCGCTTAGCAAATACCAATCAATCAATCAATTGTATTTATTGAGCGCTTACTGTGTGCAGAGCACTGTACTGAGCGCTCGGGAAGTACAAGTCGGCAACACATAGAGACAGTCCCTACCCAACAGCGGGCTCACAATTGTTGACGTCCAGGTCTGTGTTTTTTCCACTGGGACAGGGGCTGTGTCCAACCCGATTTGCTTGTAGCAACCCCAGCGCTTAGTACAGTGCCTGGCACACAGTAAGCGCTTACCAAATACCAATCAATCAATCAATCAATCGTATTTATTGAGCGCTTACTGTGTGCAGAGCACTGTACTGAGCGCTCGGGAAGTACAAGTCGGCAACACATAGAGACAGTCCCTACCCAACAGTAGGCTCACAATTGTTGACGTCCAATTCTGTGCTTTTTCTGCTGGGACGGGGGCTGTGTCCAACCCGATTTGCTTGTATCAACCCCAGCGCTTAGTACAGTGCCTGGCACACAGTAAGTGCTTAACAAATACCAATCAATCGTATTTATTGAGCGCTTACTGTGTGCAGAGCACTGTACTGAGCGCCCGGGAAGTACAAGTCGGCAACACATAGAGACAGTCCCTACCCAACAGCGGGCTCACAATTGTTGACATCCAGGTCTGTGCTTTTTCCACAGGGACAGGGGCTGTGTCCAACCCGATTTGCTTGTAGCAACCCCAGCGCTTAGTACAGTGCCTGGCACACAGTAAGCGCTTAGCAAATGCCAATCAATCAATCAATCGTATTTATTGAGCGCTTACTGTGTGCAGAGCACTGTACTGAGCGCTCGGGAAGTACAAGTCGGCAACACATAGAGACAGTCCCTACCCAACAGCGGGCTCACAATTGTTGACGTCCAGGTCTGTGCTTTTTCCATCGGGACAGGGGCTGTGTCCAACCCGATTTGCTTGTAGCAACCCCAGCGCTTAGTACAGTGCCTGGCACACAGTAAGCGCTTAACAAATACCACAATTGTTGACGTCCAGGTCTGTGCTTTTTCCACTGGGACAGGGGCTGTGTCCAACCCGATTTGCTTGTAGCAACCCCAGCGCTTAGTACAGTGCCTGGCACACAGTAAGCGCTTAGCAAATACCAATCAATCAATCAATCGTATTTATTGAGCGCTTACTGTGTGCAGAGCACTGTACTAAGCACTCGGGAAGTACAAGTCGGCAACACATAGAGACAGTCCTTACCCAACAGCGGGCTCACAATTGTTGACGTCCGGGTCTGTGCTTTTTCCACTGGGACAGGGGCTGTGTCCAACCCGATTTGCTTGTAGCAACCCCAGCGCTTAGTACAGTGCCTGGCACACAGTAAGCGCTTAACAAATACCAATCAATCAATCAATCAATCGTATTTATTGAGCGCTTACTGTGTGCAGAGCACTGTACTGAGCGCTCGGGAAGTACAAGTCGGCAACACATAGAGACAGTCCCTACCCAACAGCGGGCTCACAGTTGTTGACGTCCGGGTCTGTGCTTTTTCCACTGGGACAGGGGCTGTGTCCAACCCGATTTGCTTGTAGCAACCCCAGCGCTTAGTACAGTGCCTGGCACACAGTAAGCGCTTAACAAATACCACAATTGTTGATGTCCAGGTCTGTGCCTTTTCCACTGGGACAGGGGCTATGTCCAACCCGATTTGCTTGTATCAACCCCAGCGCTTAGTACAGTGCCTGGCACACAGTAAGCGCTTAACAAATACCAATCAATCGTATTTATTGAGCGCTTACTGTGTGCAGAGCACTGTACTGAGCGCTTGGGAAGTACAAGTCGGCAACACATAGAGACAGTCCCTACCCAACAGCGGGCTCACAATTGTTGACGTCCGGGTCTGTGCTTTTTCCATCGGGACAGGGGCTGTGTCCAACCCGATTTGCTTGTAGCAACCCCAGCGCTTAGTACAGTGCCTGGCACACAGTAAGCGCTTAGCAAATGCCAATCAATCAATCAATCGTATTTATTGAGCGCTTACTGTGTGCAGAGCACTGTACTGAGCGCTTGGGAAGTACAAGTCGGCAACACATAGAGACAGTCCCTACCCAACAGTAGGCTCACAATTGTTGACGTCCGGGTCTGTGCTTTTTCCATCGGGACAGGGGCTGTGTCCAACCCGATTTGCTTGTAGCAACCCCAGCGCTTAGTACAGTGCCTGGCACACAGTAAGCGCTTAACAAATACCACAATTGTTGACGTCCAGGTCTGTGCCTTTTCCATTGGGACAGGGGCTGTGTCCAACCCGATTTACTTGTAGCAACCCCAGCGCTTAGTACAGTGCCTGGCACACAGTAAGCGCTTAACCAATACCACAATTGTTGACGTCCAGCCAGTAGGCCAGGCTGCTTCCCACCCGTTTTCCGATGTTTGGGATGAAGAACTCCTTGATGTTTGATCCACGTGAGGATCGAGTCTAAATCCAGCAACTAGTCGGAGCAGTATAGGCACTCCAATTAGTTCAGATGCCTAATAGTTGGAAATCCTTTCCAACTGACGCAGCGTGGCTCAGTGGAAAGAGCCCGGGCTTTGGAGTCGGAGGTCATGGGTTCAAATCCCGACTCCGCCATTTGTCAGCTGTGTGACTTTGGACAAGTCACTTCACTTCTCTGAGCCTCAGTTCCCTCATCTGTAAAATAAGGATGAAGACTGTGAGTCCCCCGTGGGACAACCTGATCACCTTGTAACCTCCCCAGCGCTTAGAACAGTGCTTTGCACATAGTAAGCGCTTAATAAATGCCATTATTATTATTATTATTATTATGTGAAATCAGAGTCTAAAGTCCTCAGAGGCAAAGATTGTTCTTTTTAAGCAATTTCTGCAGTTCTGTTCACACAGTAGGGGCTCGAAATGGAAGAGAAGTTAGCTGACCTAGTGAAAAGAGCCCAGGCTTGGGAGTCAGAGGACCTGGGTTCTAATCCTGGCTCCACACTTGGCTGCTGCCTGACCTTGGTCAGGTCACTTCTCAGTGCTTCGGTTCCCTCATCTGTAAAATGGGGATTAAGACTGTGAGCCCCTTGTCGGACAGGGACTGTGTCCAATCTGATTGGTTTGTATCATGGGTTCAAATTCCGGCTCCACCACTTGTCAGCTGTGTGACCTTGGGCAAGTCATTTAATCAATCAATCAATCAATCGTATTTATTGAGCACTTACTGTGTGTAGAGCACTGTACTAAGCGCTTGGGAATTACAAGTTGGCAACATATAGAGACGGTCCCTACCCAACAGTGGGCTCACAGTCTAGAAGGAAGGAGGAAGGAAGAAGAGAAAAAGGGAGGGAAGGAGGGAAAGGAGGAAAGAAAGAGAAAAAGAGGGAGAGGAAGGAACCTCAGTTACCTCATCTGTAAAATGGGGATTAAGACTGTGAGCCGCACATGGGACAACCTGATCAGCTTGTATCCCCCTCCAGCGCTTAGAACAGTGCTTTACACATAGTAAACGCTTAACAAATGCCATCATTATTATGATTATTATTATTTTCTCCCCTACTATTTAGTACAGTGCCCGATGTTTGGTAAGTGCTTGACAAATACCATTAAAAATGATGATTTTAATGCAAAGAGAGGGCGAACGTAGCCTCTCTCACCCTTCTGATTGTAGAACAAATTTGTGGGTTGCAGAATTTACTCTTTTTAATTCTGAAAAAGAGGCCAGAGATTCTGGATTGATCTGAAGTTGAGAAGAGTTCAAAAAAGAGCCTTTTGAGTGGCAGTGTGACCTAATGGATAGAGCACAGTCAGGGAGTCAGAAGGACGTGAATTCTCATCCCCCTTCTGCCACTCCTCTGCTGTGTGACCATGGGCAAGTCACTTTGCTCTCTGTGCCTTAGTTCCCGCATCTGTAAAATAATAATAATAATAATAATAATAATAATAGCATCTATTAAGTGCTTACTACGTGCAAAGCACTGTTCTAAGCTCTGGGGAGGTTACAAGGTGATCAGGTTGTCCCACGGGGGGCTCACAGTCTTCCTCCCCATTATACAGATGAGGGAACTGAGGCACAGAGAATAAATAAATAATAAATAATGATCATCATCAATCGTATTTATTGAGCGCTTACTATATGCAGAGCACTGTACTAAGCGCTTGGGAAGTACAAATTGGCAACATATAGAGACAGTCCCTACCCAACAGTGGGCTCACAGTCTAAAAATGATGGCATCTATTAAGCGCTTACTATGTGCAAAGCACTGTTCTAAGCACTGGGGAGGTTACAAGGTGATCAGGTTGTCCCACGGGGGGCTCACAGTCTTCATCCCCATTTTACAGACGAGGGAACTGAGGCACAGAGAATAAATAAAAAATAAATAATGATGGCATTTATTAAGCGCTTACTATGTGCAAAGCACTGTTCTAAGCACTGGGGAGGTTACAAGGTGATCAGGTTGTCCCTCGGGGGGCTCACAGTCTTAATCCCTATTTTACAGGTGAGGGAACTGAGGCACAGAAAATAAATAAATAATAAATAATGATGGCATTTATTAAGTGCTTACTATGTGCAAAGCACTGTTCTAAGCACTGGGGAAGTTACAAGGTGATCAGGTTGTCCCATGGGGGGCTCACAGTCTTCATCCCTATTTTACAGATGAGGTAACTGAGGCACAGAGAAGTGAAGTGACTTGCCCAAAGTCACACAGCCTGCAATTGGCGGAGCCAGGATTTGAACCCATGACCTCTGACTCCAAAGCCCGGGCTCTTTCCACTGAGCCCGGGGATTAAGACTGTGAGTCCCATGTGGGACAGGGACTGTCTGTCTCCAACCTAATTTGCTTGTTTCCCCCCCAGCACTTAGAATGGTGCCTGGCACATAGTAAGGGCTTAACAAATACCACTATTATTATTATTATTATTATTATTATTATTATTATTATTATTATTATTATTATTATTATTATTATTTTGAAACTGAGGAGTCCTCCGAACAGCTAAATGTAAGGTAATAATAATAATAATGGTGGCATTTATTAAGCGCTAACTATGTGCAAAGCACCGTTCTAAGCACTGGGGCTTTTAGACTGTGAGCCCACTGTTGGGTAGGGACTGTCTCTATATGTTGCCAATCTGTACTTCCCAAGCGCTTAGTACAGTGCTCTGCACACAGGAAGCGCTCAATACATACGATTGATTGATTGATTGGGGCGGTTACAAGGTGATCAGGTTGTCCCCACGGGGGGCTCACAGTCTTAATCCCCATTTTACAGATGAGGGAACTGAGGCCCAGAGAAGGTGCCAAACTCCCAGCACAGGGGTGAGGGGGAATTCCCATCATGGGATACCAATTCCCAAACTGTGGAAGGATAACCTCCTGCTATTTCTTTCCGCTCTGTTAATTCCGTGTCCTTGAGAGCCAGTGGCTGCCGTTTCAGTTTAGTGTTCCGCTCCAACAGGCATTAAGAAATCTCAATGCCTTTACCCCAGATCAACCCAATTTCCAGGCTAAAATCTAATCCCGTGAAAGAACTCCTGCCAGTTTCCCACATTTTATCCTTGTCCTCTGGGCCCATGGGCTGGAATCCTGAAGCAAAGGCGCATCCAAACCTGCCCTGTTATATTAAACATTTCAAAGACCAGGAAAGTCAGCCTGACCCAGGATGTCCAAGGAGGTACTAGATAACGTAAGAACTGGCAGAATCGCTCGTTCCTGAATGAAAGCCAGGGCAGGTGACGGTAGGAGGTGTCACCCTTGACCTTTGGCTTGCAAAATTCTCCTTTACACATATAAAGCAGAAAAAATCTCCTAAACAGGCTGAGATTCCCTTGGGTCTGTGGCATGATAATCTGGTGTCTTCTCTGTGGGAAGCAGTATGGTGCAGTGGCTAGAGCCTGGGATTCACAAGGTCATGGGTTCTAATCCCCGCTCCGCCACTTGTCTGCTGTGTGACTTTGGGCTAGTCACGTCACTTCTCTGGGCCCCAGTTCCCTCACCCGGAAAATGGGGATTGAGACTGTAAGCCCCAAGGGGGATAGGGACTGTGTCCAACCCAAGTTGCTTGTATCCACCCCAGCGCATAGTACAGTGCCCGGCGCTTAGTAAGTGCTTAACAAATGCCATAATAATAATAATAAGGTGGATATCTTGGCAGCACTGGCTGAGGGGGCATCAGGGGCATAGGATTAGGGTAGATTCCAAACCAAAAATTCACTTTGTCTTGAGTTGAAATTCCTTGGGAGAGAAGATTGGCCAGAAATCCAGATCCCATAGGTTCAGCTTTCTGCCACAGGGTCTGTTCTCTGTTTTTCTCCCATTCCCTTCTTTGTCCCTCCTTGTACTTGAATTTGCATCCTTTGTTCCCCCATCCCTCAGCCCCACAGAACCTTTGTCCGTAACTTTAACTTATATCAATGTCTGTCCCCCACTCCAGACTATAGGCTCCTAGTGGGCAGGGAATGTCTCTACCAACTCTGCTATAGTGTATCCTCCCACGAGCTTAGTATAGTGGTCTTCAATGAGTAAGTGCCCCGTAAATCTGGTTGATGATGGATTCATTGAATGCTATGCTACCAAGTTATCAGGTAGCCAACACAACTCACACAAGCACTTTGACTCTCAGGATCCCCCTTTTGTAAAATGGGAACACGTTCCATGTCTTCTTTCTACTTCATAAGGTCTCCTTGTCCTATTTTCTTCTTCCTTTCCATCCAGCCTCCTGTGGTTCTCATTACTTTTCTTTCTTTACGGTATTTGTTAAGTGCTTGTTGTTGTCGTCGTCTTATGTTGTGTCCGACCCATGGCGATGCCATAGACACATCTTTCCTGGAACGGCCCGTTTCCATCCGCAGTCGTTCTGGTAGCGTATCCATAGAGTTTTCTTGGTCAAAATACAGAAGTGGTTTACTATTTATTGCCTCTTCGGCGTAGTAAACATGAGTCTCCACCCTCTGTTCTCTCCCATGCGGCTGCTGTCCAGCGCGGGGAAGTTTTGACTTGTAGAAGAGGGCCTTCCACTCGCTAGCCGCTGCCCAAGCTAGGAATGGAATGGGTAGGCCCCTGCTTGACTTTCCCTCTCGTACTCGTGACTGGTAGAGTACTAGACACTCTCCAAGTGCGACCCCGAGAGGGTTAAGTCCTTCCACTGCATCAAACACTGTTTTGAGCGCTGGGGTTGATCAGGCCGGAGACAGTCCCTGTCCCACACGGGGCTCACAGCATGAGGAAACTGAGACATAGAGAATAATCATAATAATGTTGGTATTTGTTAAGCGCTTACTATGTGCAAAGCACTGTTCTAAGCGCTGGGGTAGATACAAGGTAATCAGGTTGTCCCACGAGGGACATATTATTACATATTATTATGAGAGAGATGTAAGATACATCTCAAAAGAGCCCACCTCCTCCAGGAGGCCTTCCCAGACTGAGCCCCTTCCTTCCTCTCCCCCTCGTCCCCCTCTCCATCCCCCCCATCTTACCTCCTTCCCTTCCCCACAGCACCTGTATATATGTATATATGTTTGTACATATTTATTACTCTATTTATTTATTTATTTATTTTATTTGTACATGTCTATTCTATTTATTTTATTTTGTTAGTATGTTTTTTTTTGTTCTCTGTCTCCCCCTTTTAGACTGTGAGCCCATTGTTGGGTAGGGACCGTCTCTATATGTTGCCAATTTGTACTTCCCAAGCGCTTAGTACAGTGCTCTGCACATAGTAAGCGCTCAATAAATACGATTGATGATGATGATGATGATGAGGGGCTCACAGTCTTCATCCCCATTTTACAGATGAGGGAACTGAGGCCCAGAGAAGTGAAGTGACTCGCCCAAAGTCACACACTTGACAAGTGGCGGAGCCGGGATTTGAACCCACGGCCTCTGACTCCAAAGCCCGGGCTCTTTCCACTGAGCCACGCTGCTTCCCCGGCTTGGGAAGTGAAGTGACTTGTCCAAGGTCATGCAGCAGAGAAATGGTAGAGCTGGGGTTAGCTCCCAGGTCCTCGGGCTCCAAGCCTGAGCTCTTTCCAATAATAATAATGATAATGTTGGTATTTGTGAAGCGCTTACTATGTGCTGAGCACTGTTCTAAGCGCTGGGGGGGGGGATACAAGGTAATCAAGGTTGTCCCATTTGGGGCTCACAGTCTTCATCCCCATTTTACAGATGGGGGAACTGAGGCACAGAGAAGTGAAGTGACTTGGCCAAAGTCACACAGCTGACAAGCGGCGGAGGAGGCATTCGAACCCATGACCTCTGACTCTGAAGCCCATGCTCTATCCACTGAGCCACGCTGCTTCTCTAAGACATGTTGTTTCACTGGTCATCTCTGCTTATGCCTCAGTGGCTGGCTGGCTGACTTTGTTAAAGTCAATCAAACAGTTGTATTTATTGAGCACTTACTATGTGCAGAGCACTGTACGAAGCCCTTGGGAGAGTACAATTCAGCTGAATTAGCAGACACGTCACTCTTAGGAATGAACTTGAGTGTTCTGAGTACTTAGGAGAAGAATTTAGGGTAAATGCAGGGTGATTTTAATAGAGCCTGATCATGGGTCCCAGAGAGAAAAGAAAACAGTTTAGTCTTGCTTCCTGCAGTGACATTTACTACCAACTGGTTTCTTTCCTGGTTTTTAGAGAAGCGGCGTGGCTCAGTGGAAAGAGCCCAGGCTTTGGAGTCAGAGGTCGTGGGTTCGAATCCCGGCTCCGCCACATGTCTGCTGTGTGACCTTGGGCAAGTCACTTAACTTCTCTGAGCCTCAGCTATCTCATCTGTAAAATGGGGATTAAGACTGTGAGCCCCACGTGGGACAACTTGATCACCTTGTATCTCCCCCAGCGCTTAGAACAGTGCTCTGCACATAGTAAGCGTTTAACAAATGCCATTATTATTATTATTTCCTATGACTTTATCAGTAGAGGAAATGTGATGAGAATTTGCAAACAGTTAATCTACTGTTCAATGCAAATAATAATAATAATAATAATAATGATGACATTTGTTAAGCGCTTACTATGTACCAAGCACTGTTCTAAGCACTGGGGGGGATTCAAGCTAATCAGGTTGTCCCACATGGGGCTCACAGTCTTAATCCCCACTTTACAGATGCGGTAACGGAGGCACAGAGAAGTCAAGTGACTTGCCCAAGTCACCCAGCTGACAAGTGGCAGAGCCGGGATTAGAACCCATGACCTCTGACTCCCAAGCCCGGGCTCTTTCCACTAAGCCACGCTGCTTCCCAAATCTCTCTAAATATTATAGAGAAGGATAGATTGAGGCATAAAGAGTTTTCAGGAGGTCAGTACAGTCATCTTACAAGTTAGCCAGTCACCCATCTGGACGGGTTGAGGGGGAGTACAACAAATAAATAAATAAGAAATAAGTAAATACATACATTACAGATATGTAATTTATTTAGGAGACATTTGTGCTCAGGTATTGGGTGAGCTTTGCAAAAGAGCATATATAAAGCGTGATCGCTTTGAGATCATCAATGGTATTTATTGAGCACTTATTGAGGGCAGAGCACTGTACTAAGCACTTGGGAGAGGACTCTACAGTAGAGTTGGCAATCACATTCCCAGCCCACAAAGAGCTTACAGTCTAGATGATACTGTACAGGGAAGAAAGAATCAGTGGGGGGCTTCTGAGAAGGAATGGTCAAGAATCAATCAATCAATCAATCATACTTATTGAGTGCTTACTGTGTGCAGAGCACTGTACTAAGCGCTTGGGAAGTACAGGTTGGCAACATATAGAGACGGTCCCTACCCAACAGTGGGCTCACAGTCTAGAAGGAGTTTAGAGAGATGGTTTGAAACTGTTGAAGGTAGGAAAGAGGTAAAGGGAAAAAAAATAGACCAGAGAGGAGACTTTTGTCCAGAAAAAGACACTGGGGACCTTATTGAGAGCAGTCACGGAGGTGTGAAGAGGAAAATGTATCGATAGGATACATTTTTTTTTTTTAAGGGATATGTACGGGAAAAAAAAAGCGGAATTCCGGAGCGGGGACGTCGTGTCAGCACTGTTAACTGGTTTCAAAGTTTGGGTCTGAAACAACCCGAAGGGAGTCCAACTCACCGCTAACCTCTTAGTCTAATCGGACACTGAGTAGGAGGCAAAGGTCTCCTCCCTCCTTCCCCTCCCCGCGACAGAGTCTCAGAAGAGGGCTCGTTCCCTCGCATTTTCAACGTTTTGGGCATTACTTTATTACTTTGGGCATTATATATGTTTGTACATATTTATTACTCTATTTATTTATTTATTTATTTTACTTCTACATATCTATTCTATTTATTTTATTTTGTTAGTATGTTTGGTTTTGTTCTCTGTCTCCCCCTTTTAGACTGTGAGCCCACTGTTGGGTAGGGACTGTCTCTATATGTTGCCAACTTGTACTTCCCAAGCGCTTAGTACAGTGCTCTGCATACAGTAAGCGCTCAATAAATACGATTGATGATGATGATGACAAGGTTGAGGAGAGAGAGCAGAGAAAATGCAATCAGTGAAGCACACTGGTCAGCTTTCCTTAGTGAAAGGTGTACGTTTTGATCTTCCTCTCCCCAGCTAGACTGTAAGCCCGTTGCAGGCAGGGAATGTGCCTGTTTAATGTTATATTGTACTCTCCCAAATGCTTAGTACAGTGCTCTGTAGACGACAGTAAGCGTTCAATAAGTATGACTGAATGAGTGAATGAATCTCCCATGGTCTTATATCACGCCTTTTTCATTGTAATTACATGATGGCGTGAAAAACTATCCATGCACCACCGTCCTGAATTTGAACCCATAGAAAAGCAATCATCTTTGAGACACTTCTCTGGTGCTGTCATAATTGATTTTCAAAGCTGTTGTTCCCCAGGTGCAAAATAATGCTTTTAAAAACAGTCCACGTTGTTTTAATGCTTGTTTGCTTTGTTGTATTCTCAGCTAACCTAGATCAATTTCAACCATGATTGAAGATAAGGAGAACAAAGACTATTCTTCAGAAGGAGGGAGGGCAGCTGTCATTTTTTCCTTAAAGAACGAAGTTGGAGGGCTTGTAAAAGCTCTTAAACTCTTTCAGGTAAGCTTCTCTGAGTTTCTGGGTAACAGTATTTACTAGAAGAGGGTCCCCTGACAGTCATTTTTTGTGTTAATTTACTGATGGGTAGGGATCATCCCTTTCTTCTTCCATTGTAGTTTTTCCAAGAACCTAGCTCAGAGGTCTGCACACAGTAGCTGCTTAATAAATACTGGTTTTTTTTTTCATTCCCCTTGCTCTGAAATTCACAGGTCTTCTCTCCCCACCATTTCCTTCCTCTTGCACACTCTCTTCCCATCCCCACCCCCGAACCAAGATGGACTTTTGGGGAGGATTCTGCATCACTGGTTTACTTCTACCACAAGCATAGGATTAAGAATAGGAAATACACTCTCATCCCTCAGAGGATGATAGCGTTATCATTTCAGCAGCAGCCCCAGTTTAAACTGAGAGGGTAATATCAAGATAGAGAATCTGATTCTTCTGGGAATACCGTTTAGTGATTCCCTATCCCAACCTTGTCGAATTTCAGGAGCGCTACTAAAGCAATTTCCTTTTTTGAAAAAAAAGCCAAAACCAAAACTTAAAATTGCTTTTGGAACAAGGTACTAGTTGTGTTAAAGATCCTTTCAGTCAGTGAGCTGAGAAATGCGAATTAATTTCAGCGCCAGTCAATCCTGACCCTTAGGATTTTTGGAACTTGCTAACAAGTGATTCCTTTGGAGTCTCAAGGATATTAAGGTATTGTCCTTAAGTATACCCTGAACATTTTTTATGATGGGGGGAAAAAGCCACAGTCATTCAAGCCCTCTTCCATCACAGGGAGGAGCAGCGTGGCTCAGTGGAAAGAGCACGGGCTTTGGAGTCAGAGGTCATGGGTTCGAATCCCTACTCCCCCACATGTCTGCTGTGTGACCTTGGGCAAGTCACTCAACTTCTCTGAGCCTCAGTTACCTCACCTATCAAATGGGGATTAAGACTGTGAGCCTCACGTGGGACAACTTGATCACCTTGTAACCCCCCTTCAGCGCTTAGAACAGTGCTCTGCACATAGTGAGTGCTTAACAAATGCGATTATCATCATCATCATCATCATCACAGGCGATCCTTGCACTTGGATTTACGCCCTTTATTCACCCCTTCCTCAGCCCCTCCGCACTTATGTGCGTATCTGTAGTTTATTGATATTTGCTATCTTGTTCCCACCTTTATTATTATTATTAATAATAATAATAATAATAATAATAATAATAATAATAATGGCATTAAGCGCTTACTATGTGCAAAGCACCGTTCTAAGTGCTGGGGAGGTTATAAGGTGATCAGATTGTCCCACGGGGGGGCTCACGGTCTTAATCCCCATTTTACAGATGAGGTAACTGAGGCACAGAGAAGTTAAGTGACTTGCCCAAAGTCACACAGCTGACAATTGGTGGGATTTGAACCCAGACCTCTGACTCCACGCTCCTTCTCTAGACTGCTTCTTTAGACTGTGAGCTCATGGTGGGCAGGGAAGGTTTCTACCAACTCTGTTATATCGTATTCCCAAGCGCTTAGTCCAGTGCTCTGCACACAGTAATCACTCAGTAGAGGCGGTTGATTGATCTGACCCTGAAAATGACAATCGCTTTGCTCTTGTCAGAGAGGTTAAATATCATCAACCTGGGTTATTTCCCAGAAAACTCAGAATACGTCCCTTCGAGGCGGAGGCTAGGGGTTTTAACAATCTATTTTTTTAATCAGGAGAAGCGTATAAATCTGGTGCACATTGAGTCTAGAAAATCAAAGAGAAGAAACTCGGAATTTGAGATTTTGGTTGATTGTGACACAAACAGAGAACAGTTGAATGAACTCTTTCAGCTGTTGAAGTCCCACACCAATGTGATGTCGGTCAACCCATCAGCAAATTTCATCACCCAGGAGAACGGTAAGGAAGAAAAATATTCCTATCATAGGTGTATATATTATACACATTATATATAATTATAATTTTGGTGGGGATTCATTTTCCTGAAATGGCAAAAAAAAAAAATCCCTGGGAAAAAAGTTGTTTTCACCATACACCGTACTCATGTTTGGCAATAAGCTTTATATTTTTTTGTGGTATTTGTTAAGTGCTTACTATGTGCCAAGCACTGTTGTAAGCGCTGAGATAGATACAAGCTTATCAGGTCAGACACAGTCCCTGTCCCACACGGGGCTCACTAAGTTGGAGGGAAGAGGATTCAATCCCCAGTTTACAGATAAGGTAACTGAGGCACAGAGGAGTTAAATGACTTGCCCAAGGTCTCACAACAGTCAAGTGGCAGAGTTGGGATCAGAAACCAGGTATTCTTACTCCCAGGCCTGTTGCTATTATTAATACTGTTTGGCACCTAGTAAGCGCTTAACAAATTCCATTTTATTATTACTACATTCAGTGACATTTATTGAGCACTTACTATGTACAGAGCACTGTACTAAGTGATTGCGAGAGTATAGTACAAAAGAATCAGTGGACACATTTCTCTACCTATACTTATGAGATATACTTGATTCTTTAGGGGGTATCTAACACACCCCTTTGCCCGATTTTCTGGCGTGGAGTTCTTCTGCTTCACTCCTGAAGTTAAGGAAAAATTCCCCCAAGATGATTCTGCGTGGAGCAAGTAATTGGGAAGAGGATTTCTTCACTCGAAATGTCCGTTTTTGACCCAGATCTCCCCTGAGCAAATCTGTCAGGCATAGCAAATCAAAAGCCATGTAAACTTTCAAGGAGGGTAGTGATGACTTTCTTAAAAAAGAAAAACACATCAAATGATACAAATGCCATAAAAAAGTGATGTTGGCTTCAAAGCCCAAACTAATCAATCAATTGTATTTATTGAGTGCTTACTGTGTGCAGAGCACTGTACTAAGCGCTTGGGAAGTACAAGTTGGCAACATATAGAGACGGTCCCTACCCACTACTGAAGTAAATTCTTGTTTATCTTGCTTATTACCGTGCCAGGTTATTTCGCCCACCTGAACCATTTCTGTCCTTATTTTCAGATATGGAGACTGTCCCCTGGTTTCCAAGGAAAATTTCTGACTTGGATAAATGTTCCAACAGAGTTTTGATGTATGGAGCTGAATTAGACGCGGATCATCCAGTAAGTAGAAGCATTGTCGCCTATTCGATAGAGCACGAGCTTGGGAGTCAGAAAGATCTGGGTTCTAATCCCGGCTCTGCCACTTGACCGTGATCTCGGGCAAGTCTCTTCACTTCTCTGTGCCTCAGTTCCCTCATGGGGATTAAGACCGTGATACCCATGTGGGACATGGACAGTGTCCGACCCGATTAGCTTGTATCTACCCCAGTGCTCAGTACTGTGCCCGGCACGTAGTAAGCGCTTAACAAATACCATAAAAAAGTAAGTCTTTTCCCCCCAAACTTTTTGTAAAAAGAACTGAAAGAAGACCGTCTCGCCCGCTATGGGGTTAACTTTGAATAGTCTAAAGTATATTCAGAAACACAAAGTGAATGAAAGTTTGTTCTAACGTGGATTTTGGGATCACGTCAATATATATTTCCCCTGGCAGTTGTAAAACAACTACAAACACGCTACGGTTCACCCTTTCATTCATTTGGGTTTCTCTGTCCCAGAGGTAGACTCTCTCCAAAATTGTAGTTTAACGAACTGTTTCATAACCAGTTTCCTCTGTCTTAAAATTGAGATCTTTTTAGGAACCAGCATGACAATGATTTTCCTATCAGTAAAGGAAACCTTAACTGATATTATCCTAATGACCTTATCTAGTCACAGTTACTTCAACAATGCTCTTTCTGTGTGTAACCAAATGATTCATAGATCACGGGGGAACAAACGGTGATTTTGTTGCTAAATCATCTATTTCGTGTTCAAAAATTTTTTTCTGACAGGTCTTGGGTTCGATTTACAGTTCGTTGTAATCCATTCATTCACTTTATCAGCTCGTATTTGTCAAGAGATGGGCTTTTCCTTTACTCCTGAACTCATAGGCGAATTTATCCCATCAGCAGAGTTTTCAAATTCGAAGGAGAATGGAGAATTCATTAGGTTATATTGCACAAGCCTAAGTGGAGATTTGAGACAGTCATCTGGATAATTCAAAGCAAAATTAAGGCAAAAACATTTGGGGACCCAAACTGATTATTCATCCATTAAAAAAAATCCTTATTAGTGTATTCTTTTCATTTTAGGAGGCATACCCTCTAAAATGGTAACTAGAACACGCAGATTAAGGGCCACAGAAATGCTCAATGAGAATAGCCTATAGAAAATCTCCCAGAATGAACAATTTTTATCTACTAATGTACTATTAAATGACATTGTGAGATGATGCCAATTTTTTGTGCGCCAAGCTTTTTAAAGTGTATAAACATGTCTTTTTCCCCCCCGAATCTCAGGGTTTCAAAGACAACGTCTACCGAAAGAGACGAAAATATTTTGCAGACTTGGCAATGAACTATAAACAGTGAGTCGATTATCATAAAATTGTCTCTTCCAACTTTCAGGCAAGGATGAAGTAAATAATTGAAGCGTAGTTAATGCTCCACTACTTTAAATGGAATTGAAGCAACTGTGTCAATTTTCAATTCAAAATAACACATTAAATGCAGGGGTTTGATTAGAAAACAAAATGAACTGAAATATGTCATGGAGAAGGTCTTTTTGGAAATTTTAGTGAGTAAATAAAATTCGCTGCAACCTGTTGGGAGTCAGTAGGTATTTGGCCTTCAATTTGTAGTGGTTTCAAAGTGAATACTTTTACTGTAATAATTTTGTTTTTCAGGTCCGTATTTAGCAATATTACATTGGGTTTTCAGAAGAAAGAGATCTTGCTATTGAGTTCATCCCCACAATAGTCTATTTGGGTCATTTCCTCTTGCTCTGTCTACATATACAGATTATTCTGATAATTCAGATTCTCCCCAAATAGTTTTTCCTCAACTTTTCAAATAGTTCAGCAGAAGGGAATTTTTTTTCCTTTGCCTGAAATAGCATGATAATTCTGGTCAAAGTAATTTTAGGCTTCATTTATTCAAATTATTTATTTGGGTAGCTCTCTGCACAATTGGTAGGTATGCCTTACTCGGGCCTCAGTCCTGAAGCCTAAGAATTGAGGTTCGTCTGCCATTCCTCATGACAGACTGCATCCTTGTAATGATGGAGGATTGGCAGAAGGCGCTTAGGGGATTATTCTTGGAATTCCAAAAGGGAATTCAAAGTGACAGTATATCCTTTGTATCCATAGTTCATTCATTCGATTGTATTTATTGAACGCTTACCGTGTGCAGAGCGCTGTATTAAGCGCTTGGGAAAGTACAATACAATAATGAAGAGAAACAGTCCTTGCCCCCAGTGAGCTAATAGTTCTACAAGGAGAGAGGCTAAGGAACTTAAATTGAAGACTGCGAGCTCGTTCTGGGCAGGGAGCGTGTCAGCCAACTCTGTTGTACTCACCCAAGCGCTTAGTACAGTGCTCTGCACATATTAAGCACTTGACTCCCCCTTTTAGACTGTGAGCCCACTGTTGGGTAGGGACTGTCTCTATATGTTGCCAATTTGTACTTCCCAAGCGCTTAGTACAGTGCTCTGCACATAGTAAGCGCTCAATAAATACGATTGATGATGATGATAAATACTGGTGATGGATTGATTTGAATAAAGGATCTTGCTTTCGGATCTCACAGACCATGACTCCCCTTGGAACTCCGGGAATTAATCCTGGGTTTACAGTAGCTATTGCCGAATGGTGTAAAACAGACCAGAGAAGGATGTGAACCCATTGATATCCAGTTTAACTGGAGAAAGATATGGTGGATTTTGGATTTATTTCTGCCCTAAGCATTCAGAAACCAGGTATCTAAGTTGGTGAGACGCAACTGAAGCAAGACTCTGGGATCTAAGTGAATGCTGCTGCCATTGCCAGAGCTGGTGCTTGTAAAAAATAGTTGCTTCAGTACATGTCGTATTGTAGGCCGTTAAAATCCCTCCTCGTTTCCTTCAGCGGCGACCCCATCCCTAAGATCGAATTCACCAAAGAGGAGATTAACACCTGGGGAACGGTGTTCCGTGAGCTCAACAAACTCTACCCAACCCACGCCTGCAGAGAATACCTTAAAAACTTACCACTGCTAGCCAAACGCTGTGATTATCGAGAAGATAATATCCCCCAGCTGGAAGATGTATCCCGGTTCTTAAAAGGTGAAACGGCCATTTCTGGATCATTAAGTAAAATGCTACGCATCGATCCCGCTGTTCTGTGGGAAGGAAAAGTTCTGGGTATAAAATTTTTTCGAGTCATGAGTGAAGTGATTTTATTTTGTATGTTTGGTTTTGTTCTCTGTCTCCCCCTTTTAGACTGTGAGCCCACTGTTGGGTAGGGACTGTCTCTATATGTTGCCAACTTGTACTTCCCAAGCGCTTAGTACAGTGCTCTGCACACAGTAAGCGCTCAATAAATACGATTGATTGATTGATTGATTGAAGTGAACATTGGTACAGAAAACCAGGTAGCTCAGGGGAAAGAGAAAGAGTGATGGGAGTGATTTGATTCTAGTTTTTTTTTTAATGGTATCTGTTAAGTGTTTACTATGTGTCAATCATTATAATAATAATAATAATGGCATTTATTAAGCGCTTACTATGTGCAAAGCACTGTTCTAAGCGCTGGGGAGGTTACAGGGCGATCAGGTTGTCCCCCGGGGGGGCTCACAGTCTTAATCCCCATTTTACAGATGAGGTAACGGAGGCTCAGAGAAGCGACTTGCCCAGAGTCACCCAGCTGACAATTGGCGGGGCCGGGATTTGAACCCATGACCTCTGACTCCAAAGCCCGGGCTCTTTCCACTGAGCCTCGCTGCTGCTTATAGTAAGTGCTTGGGTTGATACAAGATCATCAGGTTGGACACAATCCCTCTCCCACATAGAGCTCACAGTCTAAGTCAGAGGGAGGAGGATTTAATCTCCATTTTACAGGGTGAGGTAACTGAGGCACAGAGCTGTGTGACTTTGGGCAAGTCACTTAACTTCTCTGTGCCTCAGTTACCTCATCTGTAAAATGGGGATGAAGACTGTGAGCCCCATATGGGGCAACCTGATCACCTTGTAACCTCCCCAGCGCTTAGAACAGTGCTTTGCACATAGTAAGCGCTTAATAAATGCCATCATTATTATTATTATTATAAGTGATGTGAATTGCCCAAGGTCACACAGCAGAGAAATGGTGGAGCTGGGATTAGAATCAGTCCTCTGACTCCCAAGCCCGTGGTCTTTCCACTGGGCCCCAGTGCTTCCAGTTCACTTTTTGTTACCCAGCCTGACTGTAATTCTACCTGTTTGTAGAGAAACAGCGTGGCTCAGTGGAAAGAGCCCGGGCTTTGAAGTCAGAGGTCATGGGTTCAAATCCCGGCTCCGCCAATTGTCAGCTGGGTGACTTTGGGCAAGTCACTTAGCTTCTCTGTGCCTCAGTTCCCTCATCTGTTAAATGGGGATTAAGACTATGAGCCCCCCGTGGGACAACCTGATCACCTTGTAACCTCCCCGGTGCTTTGCACATAGTAAGTGCTTAATAAATGCCATCATTATTATTATTATTTATATTGATGCCTGTTTACTCGTTTTGGTGTCTGTCTTCCCCCTTCTAGACTGTAAACCCGGTGTGGGCAGGGATTGTCTCTCTTTATTGCTGAATTGTACTTTCCAAACGCTTAGTACATTGCTCTGCACACGGTAAGCGCTTAATAAATACGATCGAATGGATGAGTGAGTGCTTTTCAGCAGCAGTGCCCTCAAGTCTAGGTGCAATGGTGTATTTGTAGAGAAGCAGCGTGGCTCAGTGGAAAGAGCCCGGGCTTTGGAGTCGGAGGTCATGGATTCGAATCCCGACTCCACCACAAGTCTGCTGTGTGACCTCGGGCAAGTCACTTAGCTTCTCTGTGCCTCAGTTCCCTCATCTGTTAAATGGGGATTAAGACTATGAGCCCCCTGTGGGACAACCTGATCACCTTGTAACCTCCCCAGTGCTTAGAACTGTGCTTTGCACATAGTAAGTGCTTAATAAATGCCATCATTATTATTATTATTTATATTGATGCCTGTTTACTCGTTTTGATGTCTGTCTTCCCCCTTCCAGACTTTAAGCCCGGTGTGGGCAGGGATTTTCTCTCTTTATTGCTGAATTGTACTTTCCAAGCACTTAGTACAATGCTGTGCACACGGTAAGCGCTTAATAAATACGATCGAATGGATGAGTGAGTGCTTTTCAGCAGCAGTGCCCTCAAGTCTAGGTGCAATGGTGTATTTGTAGAAAAGCAGCGTGGCTCAGTGGAAAGAGCACGGGCTTTGGAGTCAGAGGTCATGGGTTCGAATCCCGGCTCCACCACAAGTCTGCTGTGTGACCTCGGGCAAGTCACTTAACTTCTCTGAGCCTCAGTTACCTCATCTGTAAAAATGGGGATTAAGACTGTGAGCCCCACGTGGGACAACTTGATCACACTGTATCCCCCCCAGCGCTTAGAACAGTGCTTTGCACGTAGTAAGCGCTTAACAAATGCCATCATTATTATTATTATTATTATTTGAAGATTCTGACAGTTCCTTGATAGTGGAAGAAAGGACATTTTCTCTGAATATGATAAAAATCTCCCAAGGGGGGAGACATTTAGTAAAATTCTGAGCAGCGAGATTGATAGTTTGATTTAGATTATTATCATCCTCAGTATATTTGTTAAGCACTTCCTGTGTGTCAAGCACTGCTCTAAGCACTGGAGTAGATAAATATTTCCTAATTGTCACAGGTTTTTCCTTCCAGACTGTGAGCCCATTGTTGGGCAGGGACCGTCTCTATATGTTGCCGATTTGTACTTCCCAGTCGCTTAGTCCAGTGCTCTGCACACAGTAAGCGCCCAATAAATACGACTGAATGAAGGAATGAAAAGTTAATCCAACTGGGCACAGTCCTTGTCCCACATGAGGCTCACACTCCAAATAGGAGAACAGTTATTCAATCCCCATTTTAGAGATGAGGAAACTGAGGCCCAGAGAAGTTAAATTGAACCAACATGAACCAAACTACTGAACCTAGAAGCAGCGTGGCTCTGGAGAAAGAGCCCGGGCTTTGGAGTCAGCGGTCATGGGTTCGAATCCCAGCTCCGCCAATTGGCAGCTGTGTGACTTTGGGCAAGTCGCTTCACTTCTCCGGGCCTCAGTTCCCTCATCTGTAAAATGGGGATGGAGACTGTGAGGCCCCCCGTGGGACAACCTGATCACCTTGTAACCTCCCCAGCGCTTAGAACAGTGCTTTACACATAGTAAGCGCTTAATAAATGCCGTCGTTATTATTATTATTAAGTAACTTACCCACAGACACACCACAGGCAACTGGAAGAACCGGGATTAGAACCCAGCTCTCTCGACTCCCAGGCCTGCATTATTTCCACTGGTCCAGTGGGCTCTGAGTTGTTTCTGCTGCCCATGCTAGGGAAACCCATAGAATGTCACGCTTTGGGTTTGATCCGCTTTATTCATTCATTCGGTCATATTCACTGAGCGCTTACTGCATGCCGAGCATTGTACTAAGCGCTTACGTATGAACTAAGTGTTTATCTATGGCTTTTCAGAACGCACTGGCTTCTCCATCCGTCCCGTGGCTGGTTATCTGTCACCAAGAGACTTCTTAGCGGGTTTAGCGTTCAGAGTTTTCCACTGCACTCAGTATGTAAGACACAGCTCAGACCCCCTCTATACTCCAGAGCCGTAAGTTGGTTTTTTTCTTCATGCTTTCTTTTTCCGATTTAAACGTCCGGTGACTGTCATTCTGTCTCATTAGACTGGGTTTTGACTGGCCGGGAAGGGTAACACGGGGTCCAATTTTGTTCCTTTTTCCAGAGATACCTGCCATGAGCTCCTAGGCCACGTTCCCCTTCTGGCCGAGCCCAGCTTCGCTCAGTTCTCTCAAGAAATCGGCTTGGCATCCCTAGGAGCGTCCGACGAAGCTGTTCAAAAACTGGCAACGGTACGGGTGGGAAACTCCAAACCGATAGTTGGTAGCTCCAGTTTTCACATTGCAGCCCCTTCCCTCATCGCCGTCTTCATAATAATAATAATAATAATAATAATAATAATAATGGCATTTATTAAGCGCTTACTATGTGCAAAGCACTGTTCCAAGCGCTGGGGAGGTTACAAGGTGATCCCCCTCTCCATCCCTTTTAGACTTTGAGCCCACTGTTGGGTAGGGACTGTCTCTATATGTTGCCAATTTGTACTTCCCAAGCGCTTAGTACAGTGCTCTGCACATAGTAAGCGCTCAATAAATACGATTGATGATGATGATGATCGCCGTCTTCATAATAATAATAATAATAATAATATAATGGCATTTATTAAGCGCTTACTATGTGCAAAGCACTGTTCTAAGTGCTGGGGAGGTTACAAGGTGATCCCCCTCTCCATCCCTTTTAGACTGTGAGCCCACTGTTGGGTAGGGACTGTCTCTATATGTTGCCAATTTGTACTTCCCAAGCGCTTAGTACAGTGCTCTGCACATAGCGCTCAATAAATACAATTGATGATGATGATGATCGCCATCTTCATAATAATAATAATAATAATGGCATTTATTAAGCGCTTACTATGTGCAAAGCACTGTTCTAAGCGCTGGGGAGGTTACAAGGTGATCCCCCTCTCCATCCCTTTTAGACTGTGAGCCCACTGTTGGGTAGGGACTGTCTCTATATGTTGCCAATTTGTACTTCCCAAGCGCTTAGTACAGTGCTCTGCACATAGTAAGCGCTCAATAAATACGATTGATGCTGATGATTGCAGACCACAGAGCTTTGTTCAAGACCCTGACAGAATTCTATCACTTGGCTGAGAATTAACCTCCTACCCTACATTTTATTAATAATAATAATTGTGGTATTTAATAATGATGGTATCTGTTAAGCGCTTACTGTGTGCAAACTACTGTTCTAAGTTCTGGGGAGGTTACAAGGTGATCAGGTTGTCCCACGGGGGGCTCACAGTATTAATCCCCATTTTACAGATGAGGCCCAGGGAAGTTAAGTGACTTGCCCAAAGTCACACAGCTGACGGTTGGCGGAGCCGGGTTTTGAACCCATGACCTCTGACTCCAAAGCCCATGTTCTTTCCACTGATCCATGCTGCTTTGTTAAGTACTTGTGTGCCAAGCATTGTACTACAAGATAATCAGGTTAGACGCAGTCCCTCTCCAATATGGGATTCACAGTCTAAGCGGGAGGAAGGCCAGGTATTTAACCCCCATTTTCTAAAAGAGGAAACCGAGGCACAGAGAAGTTAAATGACTTGCCCAAGGTCACAGAGCTGGCGAGTGGAAGAGGTAGGATTAAAACCTAGGTCCCCTGTCTTCTGGCTCGTGCTTTTAGGCCCCACTGCTTTTAATATTTTCGTGGTTTGTTTTTTTTTTTTTTGCAGTGCTACTTCTTCACCGTGGAGTTTGGCTTATGTAAACAAGATGGGCAACTGAGAGTCTATGGGGCAGGTTTACTTTCTTCCATCGGTGAGCTCGAAGTAAGAGTTGAAATACCTGACACTGAATCATTTTCATCTGCTTTTGCTGATATGGCAGGGAATGTCATTTAATAATAATAATAATAATAATAATAATAATAATAATAATAATGGCATTTATTAAGCGCTTGCTATGTGCAAAGCACTGTTCTAAGCACTGGGGAGGTTACAAGGTGATCAGGTTGTCCCACGGAGGGCTCACAGTCTTAATCCTGCCCATCCGCCAAGCTAGCTCTCTTCCTCCCTTCAAGGCCCTACTGAGAGCTCACCTCCTCCAGGAGGCCTTCCCAGACTGATCCCCTTCCTTCCTCTCCCCCTCATTTCCCTCTCCATCCCTCCATCTTACCTCCTTCCCTTCCCCACAGCACCTGTATATATGTATATATGTTTGCACATGTTTATTACTCTATTTATTTTACTTGTTCGTATCTATTCCATTTATTTTATTTTGTTAGTATGTTTGGTTTTGTTCTCTGTCTCCCCCTTTTAGACTGTGAGCCCACTGTTGGGTAGGGACCGTCTCTATATGTTGCCAACTTGTACTTCCCAAGCACTTAGTACAGTGCTCTGCACACAGTTAGTGTTCAATAAATACGATTGATTGATTGATTGATTGATATTTATTACTCTATTTATTTATTTTACTTGTTCATATCTATTCCATTTATTTTATTTTGTTAGTATGTTTGGTTTTGTTCTCTGTCTCCCCCTTTTAGACTGTGAGCCCACTGTTGGGTAGGGACTGTCTCTATATGTTGCCAACTTGTACTTCCCAAGCGCTTAGTACAGTGCTCTGCACACAGTAAGCGCTCAATAAATACGATTGATTGATTGATTAATGCCAACTGTACAGATGAGGGAACTGAGGCACAGGGAAGTGAAGTGACTTGCCCCAAGTCACACAGCTGACAATTGGCAGAGCTGGGATACGAACCCATGACCTCTGACTTCAAAGCCCGGGCTCTTTCCACTGAGGCACGCTGCTTCTCTACATTTGTGTCTAAGAGCCCATTTGGGAAACAGGTTTTGAGGAACACTGCACATCTTATGCCTGAAAGACACATAATCCTCTCAAGAAAGATCCTAGTCATTTTTTTGCAACTTCTCTTTGGTTTCAAGAAAGTCGAGATCATTTTGGTATTCCTCACCCTCTAACTAGTACCCACTTCTGGTTTCATCGGGAATGTCCTCCTGAGAAATTCCAACCCAAAGGATGGTCACAGAATTTTCTTGGAAGATGTTTCCTAAGCAACCTATGTGGGCAGATTTTCCTTTTGTGCCTCGTTTATTGGGCTGGTAGATATTTGTTCAGTATTAATAATGCTGTCAGAATCAATTTTACAGTGGGCATGAACGAATGAATCATTACAACAGTCTGACTCTATTGATATTCTAAAAGTCTAAAACATTGTTGTGAAATTCATCATCATCATCAATCGTATTTATTGAGCGCTTACTGTGTGCAGAGCACTGTACTAAGCGCTTGGGAAGTACAAATTGGCAACATATAGAGACAGCCCCTACCCAACAGTGGGCTCACAGTCTAAAAGGGGGAGGCAGAATCAGGCAGAAATTCATTCATTCAATCATATTCATTGAGCGCTTACTGTGTGCATAGCTCTGTATTAAGTGCTTGGGAGAACACAATATAGCATTCATTCATTCATTCAGTCGTATTTATTGAGCGCTTACTGTGTGCAGAGCACTGGACTAAGCGCTTGGGAAGTACAAGTCGGCAACATCTAGAGACGGTCCCTATCCAACAGCGGGCTCACAGTCTAGAAGGGGGAGACAGACAACAAAACAAAACATATTAACAAAATAAAATAAATAGAATAAATATGTGCAAGTAAAATACATTCATTCATTCATTCATTCAATCGTATTTATTGAGCGCTTACTGTGTGCAGAGTACTGGACTAAGCACTTGGGAAGTACAAGTTGGCAACGTATAGAGACGGTCCCTACCCAACAGCGGGCTCACAGTCTAGAAGGGGGAGGCAGATAACAAAACAAAACATATTAACAAAATAAAATAAATAGAATAAATATGTACAAGTAAAATAAATTCATTCATTCATTCATTCAATCGTATTTATTGAGCGCTTACTGTGTGCAGAGTACTGGACTAAGCGCTTGGGAAGTACAAGTTGGCAATGTATAGAGATGGTCCCTACCCAACAGCGGGCTCACAGTCTAGAAGGGGGAGGCAGACAACAAAACAAAACATATTAACAAAATAAAATAAATAGAATAAATATGTACAAGTAAAATAAATTCATTCATTCATTCAGTTGTATTTATTGAGCGCTTACTGTGTGCAGAGCACTGTACTAAGCGCTTGTACATATTTATTACTCTATCTTGCTTCTACATATCTATTCTATTTTATTTTGTTAGTATGTTTGGTTTTGTTCTCTGTCTCCCCCTTCTCGACTGTGAGCCCACTGTTGGGTAGGGACTGTCTCTATATGTTGCCAACTTGTACTTCCCAAGCGCTTAGTACAGTGCTCTGCACACAGTAAGCGCTCAATAAATACGATTGATTGATTGAGAAGTACAAGTCGGCAACATATGTGATTTTAAGAAAGGCTTGAAGATGAGGAAAGTGGTGGTCGTCACATATGGAGGGGAAGGGAATTCCAGGCCAGAGGGAGGAAGAGGACGGTGGGTTGATGGCATGATAGATGATGATGATGATGATGATGATAGATGATGACGATGAAAGAAAGAGATAATAATAGTAATAATTGCGGTATTTGTTGAGCACCTTCTATGCGCCAGGCACTCATCTAAGCTCTGGGAAAGCAGCGTGGCTTAGTGGAAAGAGCCCAGGCTTGGGAGTCAGGGGTCATGGGTTCTAATCCCTGCTCTGCCGCTTGTCAGCTGTGTGACTTTAGGCAAGTCACTTCACTTCTCTGGGCCACAGTTCCCTCATCTGTAAAATGGGCATGAAGACTGTGAGCCCCAGGTGGGACAACCTGATCACTGTATCTACCTCAGCGCTTAGAACAGTGCTTGGCAAATAGTAAGCGCTTCACAAATACAATCATTATTATCATGCAAGATAATCGGGTTGTGCACAGTCCAGCAGTCACATAGGGCCAGAGAGACGGCAAGAACATAGTAGAATGTACAGGCCCTCAAAAATCTCCAGTGGCTAAATAAATAAATAGAGTAATAAATATGTACAAATATATATACAGGTATATAACAGACACAATCCTGCTCGCAATGAACTCGCGGTCTAGAGGGGGGAGATAGACATTAATATAAATAAATAAATAGATAAATTACAGATATAGACCTATGTGCGGTGAAATGGGTCCTGTCATTTAATGAGTGCTCATCCTATCAGTATACTTTAATGTGAAATGCATTATGAGGAAAGGCGGTACTGATGGACTGATTCTTGATCTGTCTTTCAGCATGCTCTTTCTGGAAATGCCAAAGTAAAGCCCTTTGATCCGAAGATCACCTGCAATCAAGAGTGCATTATCACAACTTTCCAGGAAGTCTACTTTGTTTCTGAAAGTTTTGAAGAGGCAAAGGAGAAGATGAGGTAGAGTCTGCCTTATCTCCGTCTCTTCTATTAAAGGCAGGCGTGGTGATGGGGGTCTGACAGTCACCTCACGGAAGCAACCAGGATCTCTCTCTTTTTTTTTTTTAGGGCATTTGTTAAGAGCTTACTATTGCCAGGCACTGGTAATGAGCGTTGGGGAAGATATAAGTTAATCAATCAATCAATCATATGTATTGAGCGCTTACTGTGTGCAGAGCACTGTACTAAGTGCTTGGAAAGTACAAGTTGGCAACATCTAGAGACGGTCCCTACCCAACAGTGGGCTCACAGTCTAGAAGGGGGAGACAGAGAACAAAACAAAACATATTAACAAAATAAAATAAATAGAATAGATATGTACAAGTAAAATAAATAGAGTAATAAATCCGTACAAACATATGTACGTATATATAGGTGCTGTGGGGAAGGGAAGGAGGTAAGGCAGGGGAATGGAGAGGGGGACGAGGGGGAGAGGAAGGAGGGGGTTCAGTCTGGGATGGGAATAATCAGGTTGGACACTCTCCCTGTCACCCATGGGGCTTACGGTGTCAGTCCCCCTTTTACAGATGAGGTAACTGAGGCACAGAGGAGTGAAGTGACTCCCCCAAGGTCACATATCAGGCAAGAGGCAGAGCCGGGATTAATAATAATAATAATGATAATAGTGGCATTTATTAAGCGCTTACTATGTGCCAAGCACTGTTCTAAGCACTGGAGAGTTTGCAAGGTGATCAGGTTGTCCCACGGGGAGCTCACAGTCTGTAGCTCCATTTTACAGATGAGGTCACTGAGGCACAGAAAAGTTAAGTGACTTGCCCAGAGTCACACAGTTGACAACTGGTGGAGTCGGGATTTGAACCCATGACCTCTGACTCCAAAGCCCATGCTCTTTCCACTGATCCACGCTGCTTCTTTAAATTATGGCATTTATTAAACGCTTACTATGTGCAAAGCACGGTTCTAAGTGCTAGGGAGGTTAAGACGTTATCAGGTTGTCCCACGGGAGTCTCACAGTCTTCATCCCCATTTTACAGATGAGGGAACTGAGGCCCAGAGAAGTTAAGTGACTTGCCCAAAGTCACCCAGCTGACAGTTGGTGAAGCTGGGATTTGAACCCATGGCCTCTGACTCCAAAGCCCATGCACTTTCCACTGATCCACGCTGCTTCTTTAAATTATGGCATTTATTAAGTGCTTACTATGTGCAAAGCACTGTTCTAAGCGCTGGGGAGGTTACGACGTGATCAGGTTGTCCCACGGGGGGCTCACAGTCTTCATCCCCATTTTACAGATGAGGGAACTGAGGCCCAGAGAAGTTAAGTGACTTGCCCAAAGTCACCCAGCTGACAACTGGTGGAGCCGGGATTTGAACCCATGACCTCTGACTCCAAAGCCCATGCTCTTTCCACTGATCCACGCTGCTTCTTTAAATTATGGCATTTATTAAGTGCTTACTATGTGCAAAGCACAGTTCTGAGCGCTGGGGAGGTTACGACGTGATCGGGTTGTCCCACAGGGGGCTCACAGTCTTCACCCGCATTTTACAGATGAGGGAACTGAAGCCCAGAGAAGTGAAATGACTTGCCCAAAGTCACCCAGCAGACAACTGGCGGAGCCGGGATTTGAACCCATGGCCTCTGACTCCATAGCCCGGGCTCTTTCCACTGAGCCACGCTGCTTCTCTTAGATTAGAGATTAGACTGGGATTAGAACCCAGGTCCTTTTGGCAAAAGCCACGCTGTTTCTCAGTGTGGCCTAGCCCAAACTGCTATCACTACTGCCCCAGTAATAAATAATAATAATAATGGCATTTATTAATCAATCAATCAACCAATCGTATTTATTGAGTGCTTACTGTGTGCAGAGCACTGTACTAAGCGCTTGGGAAGTACAAGTTGGCAACATATGGAGACAGTCTCTACCCAACAGTGGGCTCACAGTCTAGAAGGGGGAGCGCTTACTATGTGCCAAGCACAGTGAGCCCACTGTTGGGTAGGGACCGTCTCTATATGTTGCCAACTTGGACTTGACTGAGCCCCTTCCTTCCTCTCCCCCTCGTCCCCCTCTCCATCCCCCCATCTTACCTCCTTCCCTTCCCCACAGCACCTGTATATATGTATATATGTTTGTACAGATTTATTACTCTATTTATTTATTTATCTTACTTGTACGTATCTATTCTATTTATTTTATTTTGTCAGTGTGTTTGGTTTTGTTGTCTGTCTCCCCCTTTTAGACTGTGAGCCCACTGTTGGGTAGGGACTGTCTCTATATGTTGCCAATTTGTACTTCCCAAGCGCTTAGTCCAGTGCTCTGCACACAGTAAGCGCTCAATAAATACGATTGATGATGATGATGATGTACTTCCCAAGCGCTTAGTACAGTGCTCTGCACACAGTAAGCCCTCAATAAATACGATTGATGATGATGATGATGATGATGATGGCTTGGGGGTTGGTGAATGCAGGAAGATGGAAACAAATAGACGTGACCCTCCAACCCCACCCCTCTCCGGTCCTCCTCACCGCGGCCCGTTGCCACCCACTGCCTCGCTCCTGCCGGTGGTGATGAATTTGGCCACGGTTTGAGGCTTGCACACTGCCATGGGTCCAGGACTGTGACTGATGTAACAAATATCTCTAAGCCCAGCTAATAATAATAATAATAATAACTGGGGTACTTGTCAAGCACTTACTTTGTACCATTCATTCATTCCTTCAATCGTATTTATTGAGCGCTTACTGTGTGCAGAGCACTGTACTAAGCGCTTGGGAAGTACAAATTGGCAACATATAGAGACAGTCCCTACCCAACAGTGGGCTCACAGTCTAAGCCATTAGACTGCTATTACACCGTTTCTAAGTATCCAACGGTACTTTCGTTTCCTAAGATTTTTGACGGTTAGAATTTCGAAGCATTTTAACCAGTCTCAAGTGCTCGGGGAGGGGAGGGAAGTCACTTCAAGTAGCTATTACCCAATTGTTGTCTTCTCATTTAAAAAGAAAAGGAATTTTGCTTTTGGAATGTTGCCAATTTGTACTTCCCAAGCGCTTGGTACAGTGCTCTGCACATAGTAAGTGCTCAATAAATATGATTGATTGATTGATTGATTGATTTTGCACGGACTTTTCTCCGGCAGATTCATTCTTGTTTCTCCGGTTGTGCCTTCAAACAGGGAATTTGCCAAGACGATTAAGCGACCCTTTGGGGTGTATTACAACCCATACATCCAGAGTGTGCAGCTCCTCAAGGACAGCAAGGGCATCGCCTGTGTGGTGAACGAATTGCGGCATGAACTCGACATCGTCAGCGACGCCCTCGCGAAAATGAGTAGACAACTTGGGGTCTAAGGTCGACTGCCCTCCGTAACTCTCACGTGCTTTTTCCTATTCTAGGCGCGGAGCAAAATTCCTTTTATTTTTAAATGAGAAGACAACAATTAGGTAATAGCTACTTGAAGTGACTTCCCTCCCCGAGCACTTGAGTCGTGTTAAAATGCTTCGAAATTCTAACCGTCAAAAATCTTAGGGAATGAAAGTACCGTTGGATACTTAGAAACGGTGTAATAGCATTGTAATGGCTTTTAGAGATTGTTTAAAAGGCATTTCTGAGTTACAGCCCCAAAAGAAGACTTTGACGCTTAACTTTCACTAATAGAGGCATCGCTGAAGAGTTAGTCCCTTCCCTTTACTTCCGTTGGCTTATTCATGTAAATAAGAGAATGACACAGAGTGATCTGGAGTTGAAAAAACACCGCCACCCATGCTTCTTAAAAATTAGTTTCTTATTGATTAGGTAATGTGAAACAGTTGTAAATTTCCACTTTTTTGGACATTCAGTTAACTTGTATCATTAAAGCTGTAAGCTCGTTGTGGGCAGGGAAAGTGTCTACCAACTCTTATATTGTACTCGCCCAAACAGTTAGTAAAGTGCTTTGTGCAGAGTAAGTGCTCAATAAATACGATTGATTGATTGGTATTACCCCAGTACTATTTCTGTTATGACTTGTTGAGACCCATGAGATCCATGAAACATTTTTTTTTACTCTCTCACACTCAAAGGGAGACCCCTGTTCTCCCTCTCTTTCCCTGTTTGTTTGCTTTTTAGTGGCGGCAGAGGAGTGGAGGGTGCGGGCTGGGCTGGAGAAGGACAGAAGGGAGGTGAGGGAGGAGGGGGCGAGGGGATGGACAGCCTTGAAGCCGAGAGTGAGGAGTTTTTGTTTGATGTGTAGGTTGACTGGCAGCCACTGGAGATTTTTGAGGAGGGATGTAACATGCCCAGAGCGTTTCTGCACAATAATAATAATAATAATGTTGGTATTAAGCACTTACTATGTGCAAATCACTGTTCTAAGCACTGGGGGGATACAAGGTGATAAGGTTGTCCCACGTGAGGCTCACAGTCTTCATCCCCATTTTACAGATGAGGGAACTGAGGCCCAGAGAAGTGAAGTGATTTGCCCAAAGTCACACAGCTGACAATTGGCGGAGCCGGGATTTGAACCCATGACCTCTGACTCCAAAGCCCGGGCTCTTTCCACTGAGCCACGCTGCTTCTCTAAAAAAACCCCTACCCTTCACCCCACAGTTCCCTCCAGTTGTCGCCCCATCTCCTTCCTACCTTCCCTCTCCAAACTCCTCGGGCGAGCTGTCTGCACCCTCTGTCTCAAGTTTTTCTCCTCCAATTCTCTTTCTCGGCCCCCTCCGATCTGGCTTCCTCTCCCTTTACTCCACAGAAACCGCCCTCTCAAAGGGGTCTCCGACGGCCTCCTTCTTGCCAAATCCAACGGCCTCCACTCCCTCCTAATCCGCCTCAACCTCTCAGCTGCTTTCGACACGGTGGACCACCCCCTTCTTTAAACACCCCCTTCCCTCCTCTTTTCAGAGCCGGGATTCGAACCCATGACCTCTGACTCCCAAGCCCGCGCTCTTTCCACTGAGCCACGCTGCTTCTCGGAGCTTCACAAAGATGATCCGGGCAGCAGCGTGACGTATAGACTGAAGTGGGGAGAGACAGGAGGACGGGAGATCAGAGAGGAGGCCGATGCACTGTTCTAAACGCTAGGACAGAAACAAGCCAATCAGGTAGGACACGGTCCACGTCCCGCACGGGGCTCACAGTCCCGAATCCCCATTTTACAGATGAAGTAACCGAGGCCCAGAGGAAGTGAAGTGTGACTTGCTCAAGGTCACCGAGCAGACCAGTGGCGGAGTTGGGATTAGAACTCGGGTCCTTGTGATTCCCAGGCCCAGGCTCTCTCCAGTAGGCCATGCTATTATTTCAATGGGACTTCTCGCTTCCGATCTCCGTGGCCTTTCTCAGGGTTCCTGGGCTTCTCAACACCTAGTCCCCAACTTGTGCCCTCCTTCCTCGGTTCCCATCCGCTTTCCAGCTCAGCTTCCCCTATGGGACCTCATCAATCAATCAATCAATCAATCAATCGTATTTATTGAGCGCTTACTGTGTGCAGAGCACTGTACTAAACGCTTGGGAAGTACAAGTCGGCAACACATAGGGACAGTCCCTACCCAACAGCGGGCTCTGGTTCTTCATCCAGAGCCAGACTTTTCTGCACCCCTGGCCATTGGCAGCGGCTACTCGTTCCCATTTGGAATCATTAATAATAATAATAATAATAGTGATAATGATGGCATTTAATAAGCCCTTACTATGTGCAAAGCACTGTTCTAAGCACTGGGGAGGTTACAAGGTGATCGGGTTGTCCCACGGGGGGCTCACAGTCTTAATCCCCATTTTAAGATGAGGGAACTGGGGCACAGAGAAGTTAAGTGACTTGCCCAAAGTCACACAGCTGACAATTAATGTTGGTATTTGTTAAGCGCTTACTATGTGCAAAGCACTGTTCTAAGCGCTGGGGTAGATACAAGGTAATCAGGTTGTCCCACGAGGGGCTCCCAGTCTTCATCCCCATTTTCCAGATGAGGTAACTGAGGCCCAGAGAAGTGAAGTGACTTGCCCAAAGTCACACAGCTGACAAGTGGCGGAGCCGGGATTAGAACCCATGACCTCTGACTTCATAGCCCGGGCTCTTTCCACTGAGCCACGCTGCTTCCCCAGAGCTGGGATTGGAACCCATGACCTCTGACTCCAAACCCCGTTCTCTTTCCACTGAGCCATGCTGCTTTTCTAATCATTCTTGCTGTCAATTAATGGCATTTATTGAGCACTTAGTATGTGCAGAGCACTGTACTAAGCACTTGAGAGGACAACACAAAAGAATACAGAGAGGCAGCATGGTCTAGTGGAAAGAGAATGGGCCTGGGCATCAGAGGACCTGGATTCTAATCCTGGCTCTGCCAACTGCTTGCTGTGGGGCCTTGGGCAAGTCACTTAACTTCCCTGTTACTTAGTTTTCTCAACTGTAGAATTGGGAGAGAAGCAGCGTGGCTCAGTGGAAAGAGCCCGGGCTTTGGAGTCAGACGTCGTGGGTTCGAATCCCAGCTCCGCCACAAGTCTGCTGTGTGACCTTGGGCAAGTCACTTCACTTCTCTGAGCCTCAGTTCTCTCATCTCTAAAAATGGGGATTAAGACTGTGAGCCCCCCGTGGGACAACTACTTGATCACATTGTATCCCCCCCAAGTGCTTAGAACAGTGCTTTGCACATAGTAAACGCTTAACAAATGCCATCATTATTATTATTATTATTATTATTATTATTATTATTATTATCATGTCCGTCCTCCCTCCTACTTAGACTTGGGAGCCCCATGCAGGATGGGGACTGTGTCCTAACCCACTAACTTGTACCTACCCTGCTGCTTAGATCAGTGTTTGGCACCTGGGAAGCGCTTAATAAATGCCGTAAAAAAACCCAAAACATTTGTAGATAGGTACTTTGCCCGTAAAGAGCTTACAATAATTCATTCAATCATATTTACTGAGTGCTTACCGTGTGCGGAGCACTTTATTAAGCACTTGAGAGGGGACAATATTACAGTAAGCAGACACATTGCCTGCCCACAGTGAGCTGACGGTCTACACCGCAGACTCAAGGAGTATCACCTCCAGCCTGGTTTCTACCACCTGTTCAGTTTCATCCACTTTGACATCCACCTTCCCCCTTTACCCTCCAAAAAAATCACGTGTGATGTACGTGGGGTGAGAACAAAGTGAATTTGTCCCCTGACAGGTGAAAAAATCAGAAAATTAAATGTTTCTAAAGGGTCATATTCCAGCAGAAAGTGTGACTGTGCAAAACTGTTGTGATTAAAAATGACTGTGCATTTGGAAGAATAATTTTTATCGAGGGGAAGTAATTTGGAAATTACGACTGAATGGGCTGTTATGACTATTTACACCTACTGGATTCCTTTATTACTGTGATACTGTTGAGATATTAAAAAAGCAAACTCTTTTTCCAAGTTTGTTTTAGAAACGTGCTTCTAATCAGCACAGAAATCTATGAATATATTTTTTATCTTGACGTGCGCAAACCGCAGATTGTCTTTATTGTGAACATTTTAGCTATTTGAATAAAAATTTGCATCCTTGGATGGACTTTATTTGTATGGAATAGCCTCAAGACCCCGTTTTTCTTTCCCCTGTATGAGCAAACTGTATTTTTTTTTAAAAGAACTTTAGGTACCTCAATTCTAGTTAATTAAAAAGTGGTGAGAATCTTTATTGAAACACAATTTTTTGTTTTGCTTTGTCCAAGAAATGATGACTCTTCCGTGTAATCAGTGTTTTCGGATTGACTGCATTATGTATTCATCTCAGGACCAAATAGTTACTAAATATTCTTTTGCTAGCATCCATATTTTGGTGAGACCATCTAAAAGCACTTTACAATTTAGAGTGATAATATCTGAAAGGTGCCCTCAATCTTGTTCCAGGACCACTCTTATTTGCAAACAGAACTTACTTAAAATGGTTTTAACCTGCATTTTTCAGATTATAATAGTTTACATATTCGATTAATATTGTTTGAACAGACTGTGTTGAAAGTAACAAAAATCAGGATTTAAAGAAAGGGAATTTAAAGTATGATGTTGGTAATTAAAGCATATTGAAGGAAGCTTATTTTAGGTTTCTTTAAAACCAGAATGTCAAAAATAGAATGAATCCATTCAGTAGTACTTGTGATTTACAGCTTTATTAGAACAAAAATCTTTTCCTGATTGATTTGTGTTATTTCTTAAGCCTGTTAGCCGAATAAACTGTGGATATTTCAAGGGCTTTGATCCTGTTTATTCTTATAACTTCAAACCCGAGTTTTTCAGGGAACCACAAACCAGAGAAATGTGGTGGTAGTGATTGCCTCCTTTATATTTGTAAATGTAATTCAGTGGCAAAATATCTGAGTCATCAGCATTTATTAACGGTGGACCCTAACTCACAGAAGAAGTAAGATGGAGGAGTTTTCAGAAGGAAGCCCAAAAAACCTTTCCAGTATGCCTCCTTCATCTGAAAAACAAGGTCCAAGTAAATCGCTGTTAAATACGTAGGATTATTATGCATAAATAGCTCGTAAATGGAGGTGGTTAGACTGGCTACGGATTAAATTATTTTGGGGACTAGCCAAGTGGCATTCATATTAGAAATCCCAGAAAACGGTGCAGTGATAATCTGATTTTAACCAATTATCTTTTAGTTAATTTGACTTGTAATAACACTGTCTGCATGCAGTTCTTCCTGTGATAGGCCTGTATTATTATTATTATATTTCATCATCATCATCAATCGTATTTATTGAGCGCTTACTGTGTGCAGAGCGCTGTACTAAGCGCTTGGGAAGTGCAAGTTGGCAACACATAGAGACAGTCCCTACCCAACAGTGGGCTCACAGTCTAAAATTATTATATTTGTTAAGACCTTACTACGGGACCGTACAACCCGTACCTCGTATGGCTGCTGCTTCCGATAACAAACACGGATTACCAGACGATTTCTTTAATTCTGTTGTCACATTCTATCTGGGGAGCGCAGGAAATGTGTCCACCAACTCCGTTATATTATGTTGTACTCTCCTAAGCGCTCAGTGCAGCGCTCTGCACACAGCAAGCGCTCAGTAAATACCATTGATTGATACTTAGACCACGAACCCCAGGTGGGACAGAGTCCGTGTCCAACCTGATTAATTTGAAACTACCCCAGTGCTTAGAACAGTGCTTGTCATAGTAAGCGCTTAACAAATACCATCATTATTATTAAAACAAGGAGGTGAATGCTACAGCGCTTAGAACAGTGCCCAGCGCTTAGAACAGTGCTTTGCACATAGTAAGCGCTTAATAAATGCCATCATTATTATTACAGTGGGAGTTTTCCTTAATCTGGGGTTCAGAAGGAATGCAACCCCCATGTTATTCATTCATTGAATCGTATTTATTGAGCGCTTACTGTGTGCAGAGCACTGTACTAAGCGCTTGGGAAGTACAAGTCGACAACATATAGGGACCGTCCCTACCCAACAACAGTCGTCTAGAAGATGGGCTCACAGTCTTAGGCGATCAGGGTGTACTGTAATATGCCTTTGAATTTGCCAAGCCTATAAGTGGGTAATGAAGATAGTTTAATGTTTTAGATTAGCATCCATTGTTTATTCCACATAGCCATCCATCAATCAATCATATTTATTGAGCACTTACTGTGTGCAGAGCACTCTACTAAGCACTTGGGAAGTACAAGTTGGCAACATATAGAGACAGTCCCTACCCAACAGTGGGCTCACAGTCTAGAAGGGGGAGACAGAGAACAAAACAAAACATATTAACAAAATAAAATAAATAGAATAGATATGTACAAGTAAAATAAATAAATAAATAAATAAATAGAGTAATAAACATGTACAAACATATGCAGGGGAAGGGGAAGGGGCGGTGAGTGCTTAGAACAGTGCTTGGCACATAGCAGCAGGAGAAGCAGCGTGGCTCAGTGGAAAGAGCCCGGGCTTTGGAGTCAGAGGTCATGGGTTCGAATCCCGGCTCCACCACAAGTCTGCTGTGTGACCTTGGGCAAGTCACTTCACTTCTCTGAGCCTCAGTTACCTCATCTGTAAAAATGGGGATTAAGACTGTGAGCCCCACGTGGGACAACTTGATCACATTGTATCCCCCCCAGCGCTTAGAACAGTGCTTTGCACATAGTAAGCGCTTAACAAATGCCATCATTATTATTATTATTATAGCGCTTAATAAATGCCATCATTATTATTATAAGTGGTGAGGATAGGGTCTGGGAAGAAGGAGGATCAGGATGTGGAGGGAAGTCCATCCTGGGTCACTGGGGGAGAGGCGGGGATGGAGAAGAAACAGGCGTGTTGGATAACCTTGGGGGGGTCATCGAGGGAGAGTCAGGAGGGGGGTCAGGAGTATTGGATCAATCAATCAATCAATTGTATTTATTGAGCGCTTACTGTGTGCAGAGCACTGTACTAAGCGCTTGGGAAGTCCAAGTTGGCAACATCTAGAGATGGCCCCTACCCAACAGTGGGCTCACAGTCTAGAAGGGGGAGACAGAACAAAACCAAACATATTAACAAAATAAAATAAATAGAATGGCCCAGTTTGGGTCACGGCGGGGAGTCGGAGGTGTTGGATGATGATGATGGCATTTATTAAGTGCTTACTATGTGCCAAGCACTGTTCTAAACGCTGGGGAGGTTACAAGGTGATCAGGTTGTCCTCCGTGGTGCTCCCAGTCTTCACCCCCATTTTACAGATGAGGGAACTGAGGCCCCGCGAGGTACATAGTAGACGTACGTGACCATGAAGAGGGTCTGGAGTGCCGCCCCCACCGCGTTGACCGAGATGAGAGTCCAGTCGCCCTTCAGGGCTCCGTAGCTGAGCCAGCTCAGATTGTTGACGTGCGTTGCCAAATGCCCTTAGATTTAAAATAGGTTTGCCTCAAAACCTGAAAGTTTATGAAATGAAATGGGTAAGAGCCTTTTAGTAGCTCTGCTGGCATAGTACCAACGTGCAAGCCCTTATGAACAGACTCATGGAATCAGTCGTCATCTTCAACATCATCAACAGGCCCAGTATCGAGAATATCTAAAGTTTCATCAATCCATCGGTGACATTTATTGAGTGCTCATTATTACTACGACTAATGGAGAAGCAGCGTGGCTCAATGGAAAGGGCACGGGCTTTGGAGTCAGAGGCTATGGGTTCAAATCCTGGCCCCGCCAATTGTCAGATGGGTGACTTTGGGCCAGTCACTTCACTTCTCTGGGCCTCAGTTACCTCATCTGGAAAATGGGGATTCAGACTGTGGGACAATCTGATCGCCTTGTATCCCCCCAGCGCTTACAACCGTGCTTTGCACATAGTAAGCGCTTAACAAATACCATCATCATCATGGTATTTGATGACTGTGAGCCCACTGTTGGGTAGGGACTGTTGCCAATTTGTACTTCCCAAGCGCTTAATACAGTGCTCTGCACATAGTAAGCGCTCAATAAATACGATTGATGATGATGATGATCATCATTATTATTATTATCAATAGAAATAAATAGAATTTGGAGCTGGGGAGGAACCCCATTGTTGGGTAGGGATTGTGTATCTCCGTTGCCCAACTGTCCTCTCCAAGTGGTTAGTCCAGTGCTGTGCACACAGGAAGCGCTCGATAAATATGATTGATCAAATGAGTCATTAATACATCATTAATGTAAATGAACAGGATCAATCAATCAATCAATCAATCGTATTTATTGAGCGCTTACTATGTGCAGAGCACTGTACTAAGCGCTTGGGAAGTACAAATTGGCATCACATAGAGACAGTCCCTATCCAACAGTGGGCTCACAGTCTAAAAGGGGGAGACAGAGAACAGAACCAAACATACCAACAAAATAAAATAAGTAGGATAGAAGTGTACAAGTAAAATAAATAAATAAATAAATAAATAGAGTAATAAATATGTACAACCATATATACATATATACAGGTGCTGTGGGGAAGGGAAGGAGGTAAGACGGGGGGATGGAGAGGGGGACGAGGGGGAGAGGAAAGAAGGGGCTCAGTCTGGGAAGGCCTCCTGGAGGAGGTGAGCTCTCAGCAGGGCCTTGAAGGGAGGAAGAGAGCTAGCTTGGCGGATGGGCAGAGGGAGGGCATTCCAGGCCCGGGGGATGACGTGGGCCGGGGGTCGATGGCGGGACAGGCGAGAGCGAGGTACAGTGAGGAGATTAGTGGTGGAGGAGCGGAGGGTGCGGGCTGGGCAGTAGAAGGAGAGAAGGGAGGTGAGGTAGGAGGGGGCGAGGGGATGGAGAGCCTTGAAGCCCAGGGTGAGGAGTTTCTGCTTGATGCGCAGATTGATCGGTAGCCATTGGAGGTTTTTGAGGAGGGGAGTAATATGTCCAGAGCGTTTCTGGACAAAGATAATCCGGGCAGCAGCATGAAGTATGGATTGAAGTGGAGAGAGACACGAGGATGGGAGATCAGAGAGAAGGCTAGTGCAGTAGTCCAGACGGGATAGGATGAGAGCTTGAATTAGCAGGGTAGCGGTTTGGATGGAGAGGAAAGGGCGGATCTTGGCAATGTTGCGGAGCTGAGACCGGCAGGTTTTGGTGACGGCTTGGATGTGAGGGGTGAATGAGAGAGCGGAGTCGAGGATGACACCAAGGTTGCGGGCTTGTGGGACGGGAAGGATGGTAGTGCCGTCAACAGAGATGGGAAAGTCAGGGAGAGGACAAGGTTTGGGAGGGAAGACAAGGAGCTCAGTCTTCGACATGTTGAGCTTTAGGTGGCGGGCGGACATCCAGATGGAGATGTCCTGAAGGCAGGAGGAGATGCGAGCCTGGAGGGAGGGGGAGAGAGCAGGGGCAGAGATGTAGATCTGGGTGTCATCAGCGTAGAGATGATAGTTGAAGCCGTGGGAGCGAATGAGGTCACCAAGGGAGTGAGTATGAGGATGATGAGTGTGTGCACGGATGGACAGACAGCAGGGCTGGGGCCCCCAGTGGGGGAGAGCCCCAGAGAAGCTTAGAGAAGCAGCTGCGGCTCAGTGAAAAGAGCACGGGTTTGGGAGTCAGAGGTCATGGGTTTGAATCCCACCTCTGCTACCTGTTGTTATCGACAAGTAGGGTGCAAAATGGGTTAATTGGTGTAAATCGGCCGCAGGGTTCTTGTACCCAGGGTGGTGACGCAGATAGGAAAAATGAGTCGGAGACGTGAGTTCAGAGAGAGCAGCAAAGAAGGAAAGTGGCTACCTGCCCGAGGGACGAGTGACAAGCAGCCCCAATCCCAATATTTATTGAGTGCTTTTTATTGAGTTACAGCAACATGGTGGGGGGGGGGGGGCATTTGGAAATTTCTGGAATTCAATTGGGACCGGCAGGGTGTTACGAATTCTCTTTGTTCTCCTTCCTACGGCCTTGTGCAAGATGTTGTTATCTGCCCTATGGCCTTGCATAGATAGGTCTGTAAATTCTCGTTAACAGGGAGGTAAATTCTCGTTATCTTCGTATGGGTGTTCCTTGATGGCATCTGTTGCAGACTTGTTTTCTCGGCCTGCCCAAATGGAGGACTACTTTGAGCATACACAAAATGGAGTCAGTCATGTCAAGTCCGCTAGTGGCCAACAGGGAGGAAGGGAGTGGGGGCCATGGCGGGGCAGGGATCTGAGGAGACTGGGAGCCCGCTGGGGGGCAGGGACCGTCTCCGTCTGTTGCCCAATTTGTAGTTTCCAAGCGGTTAGCGCAGTGCTCTGCACACAGGAACTGCTCGATAAATACGGCCGAGGGACCGAGTGACTGAGGGGAAGGAGACTGACCGACGGACCTCCAGACATGGCGGGCCCTGAGTGGCAGAGCGGGCGGGGCCTGGTCCGGAAGTGCCGCCTCCCGGCCCTCGGCCCCCGTCCCGCCTCCTTCCTGGTGGCCCATGGCTCCCGGCCCATGGCCCTGCAGCCGGGCCGCCGGGAGGAGGTGTCGGTGTCGGTGTCGGAGCCGGGCCCGGAGCCGGGCCCTCTCCCGCTCCCGGAGCTGCTGCTGCCGTTCGGCTGGGTACGGGGGGGGCCAAGCCGGCCGGGGCCGGAGCGGGACCGACTGCTCCTCCTCCTGCCCCTCCTCCCCCCTCCTTCTCCTGCTCCCCCTCCTTCTCCTCCTCCTGCTCCTCCCCCTTCTTCTCCTCCTCCTGCTCCTCCTCCTCCCCTTCTTCTCCTCCTCCCGCTCCTCCTCCTCCCCCTCCTCCTTCTCCTGCCCCTCCTCCTTCTCCTTCTCCTGCTCCTCCTCCTTCTCCTGCCCCTCCTCCTTCTCCTTCTCCTGCCCCTCCTCCTTCTCCTGCCCCTCCTTCTCCTCCTGCTCCTCCTCCCCTGCCCCTCCTCTTCTTGCTCCTCCTGCTCCTCCTTCTCCTGCCCCTCCTGCTCCTCCTCCTCCTTCTCCTGCCCCTCCTCCTTCTGCCCCTCTTGTCCCTCTTCCTCCTCCTGCTCCTCCTTTCCCTCCTCCTTCTCCTCTTCCCGCCCCTCCTATCCCTCCTCCTCCTGCCCCTCCTATCCCTCCTCCTTCTCCTGCCCCTCCTGCTCCTCTTATCCCTCTCCCTCCTCCTGCCCCTCCTACTCCTCCTGCCCCTCCTATCCCTCCTCCTTCTCCTCCTCTTATCCCTCCTCCTCCTGCCCCTCCTGCTCCTCTTATCCCTCCTCCTGCCCCTCTTATCCCTCCTCCTGCTCCTGCCCCTCCTGCTCCTCTTATCCCTCCTCCTGCTCCTCTTATCCCTCCTGCTCCTGCCCCTCCTGCTCCTCTTATCCCTCCTCCTCCTGCTCCTGCCCCTCCTCAATCAATCAATCGTATTTATTGAGCACTTACTGTGTGCAGAGCACTGTCCTTCTCCTGCCCCTCCTTAATCAATCAATCAATCGTATTTATTGAGCGCTTACTGTGTGCAGAGCACTGTCCTGCCCCTCCTCCTCCTGCCCCTCCTGCCAGGGGCGGGGCCTGGGACTCAGGTGGTCATGGGTTGACGATGACGGCATTTATTAAGCGCTTACTATGTGCAAAGCACTGTTCTAAGCGCTGGGGAGGTCACAAGGTGATCAGGTTGTCCCACGGCGGGCTCAGTCTTCATTCCCATTTTACAGATGAGGCAACTGAGGCCCAGAGAATCAATCAATCGTATTGATTGATTGAAGGTAAGTGACATGCCCAAAGTCACACAGCTGACAATTGGCGGAGCCGGGATTTGAACCCACGACCTCTGACTCCAAAGCCCGGGCTCTTTCTACCGAGCCACACTGTGGTTCTAGTCCCGCCCCCTCCACTTGTTTGCCATGTGGCCAGTCCTGTCACTTCTCTGGGCCTCAGTGACCTCATCTGGAAGATGGGGATTGAGACTGGGAGCCCCACGTGGGACGGGGACAGTGCTCCAGCGCTTAGTACAACGCCTGGCACGTAGCACTTAACAAACACCACAGTTATTATTATTATTATTCACCCCTCTTCCCCTCAAAAGCGGCATGGTGTAGTGGACAGAGCATAGGCCTGGGAATACAGAAAAGCCCTGGGCATGTCATTCCCCTCCTCCAAAATCTGCAGTGGTTTGCCTGTCAACCTTCGCAAAAAGCAAAAACTCCTCTGATTTTTGGCTTCCAAGCCGTCCATCCCCTGGCCCCCTCCTCCCTCACCTCCCTTCTGTCCTTCTCCATCCCAGCCCACATCCTCCATTCCTCTGGTGCCGCTCACCTCCTCACTGGGCCTCGTCTCGCCCGTCCCGCCATCGATCCCCTGGCCCGGGATGTCCTCCCTCCACAAATCCTCCAAAGTAGCTCTCTTCCTCCCTTCAAAGCCCTACTGAGAGCTCACCTCCTCCAGGAGGCCTTCCCACACTCAGCCCCCCTTTTCCTCTCCTCCTCCTCCCTTCCCCATCCCCCCCACTCCCTCCTTCTGCCCTCCCTCCACCCCTCCCCACAGTACTTGTGTATTTTTGTACATATTACTCTTATTTGTACATATTTATTACCATTTTATTTGTACATATTTACTATATTTTATTAATGATGTGTACATAACTATAATTATTCTATTTATAATAATGATGGCATTTATTAAGCGCTTACTATGTGCCAAGCACTGTTCTAAGCACTGGGGAGGTTACACGGTGATCAGGTTGTCCCACGGGGGGCTCACAGTCTTAATCATCATCATCATCATCAATCGTATTTATTGAGCGCTTACTATGTGCAGAGCACTGTACTAAGCGCTTGGGAAGTACAAATTGGCAACTAAGCGCTTGGGAAGTACAAATTGGCAACATATAGAGACAGTCCCTACCCAACAGTGGGCTCACAGTCTAAAAGGGGGAGACAGAGAAAAAAACCAAACATACTAACAAAATGAAATGAATAGATATGTACAAATGAAATAAATAAATAAATAAATAGAGTAATAAATCTGTACAAACCTATATACATATATACAGGTGCTGTGGGGAAGGGAAGGAGGTAAGATGGGGGGATGGAGAGGGGGACGAGGGGGAGAGGAAGGAAGGGGCTCAGTCTGGGAAGGCCTCCTGGAGGAGGTGAGCTCTCAGCAGGGCCTTGAAGGGAGGAAGAGAGCGAGCTTGGTGGATGGGCAGAGGGATTGGGGGCATTCCAGGCCCGGGGGAGGACGTGGGCCGGGGGTCGATGGCGGGACAGGCGAGAATGAGGTACAGTGAGGAGATTAGCAGCAGAGGAGCGGAGGGTGCGGGCTGGGCTGGAGAAGGATGGAAGGGAGGTGAGGTAGGAGGGGGCGAGGGGATGGACAGCCTTGAAGCCCAGGGTGAGGAGTTTCTGCCTGATGATGTGTATATAGCTATAATTATTCTATTTATTCGGATGGTATTGCCCCCATCTACTTGTTTTGTTGCCTGTCTCCCCCTTCTAATAATAATAATAATAATGATGGTATTTCTTAAGCGCTTACTATGTGCAAAGCACTGTTCTAAGCGCTGGGGAGGTTAGACTGTGAGCCCGCTGTCGGGTAGGGACCGTCTCTACGTGTTGCCAACTTGTACTTCCCAAGCGCTTAGTCCAGTGCTCTGCACACAGTAAGCGCTCAATAAATACGATTGAATGAATGAATGAATATTTATTACTCTACATGTATTGTGCATATTTCTTCTATTTATTTTATTTTGTTAATATGTTTTGCTTTGTTGTCTGTCTCCCCCTTCTAGACTGTGAGCCTGCTGTTGGGTAGGGACCCTCTCTACACGTTGCCCACTTGTACTTCCCAAGCGCTTGGTCCAGTGCTCTGCACACAGTAAGCGCTCAATACATACGATTGAATGAATGAATATTTATTACTCTACATGTATTGTACATATTTATTCTATTTATTTTATTTTGTTAATATGTTTTGCTTTGTTGTCTGTCTCCCCCTTCTAGACTGTGAGCCCGCCGTTGGGTAGGGACCGTCTCTACATGTTGCCAACTTGTACTTCCCAAGCGCTTAGTACAGTGCTCTGCACACAGTAAGCGCTCAGTAAATACAATTGAATGAATGAATTTATTTATGTATATTAATGTCCGTACCCCCTCTAGACTGTAAGCTCATTGTGGACAGGGAATGTGTCTGTTTATTTTTGTGTTGTCCTCTCTCAAGCGCTTAGTGCAGTGTTTTGCACACAGTAAGCGCTCAATAAATGCAATTGAATGAACAAAATAGCCCTTAGTACAGCGCCTGGCACATAGAAAGTGCTTAATACGTATCTTAATTATTATTATAGTGAATGAATGAATAATAATAATAATGATGATGGTATTTGTTAAGCTCTTACTATGTGCCAAGCACTGTTCTAAGCACTGGGGAGGATACAAAGTGATCAGGTTGTCCCACGGGGGGCTCACAGTAAGTCCCCATTTTACAGATGAGGTCACTGAGGCCCAGAGAAGTGAAGTGACTTGCCCAAAGTCACACAGCTGACAGAGCCAGGATTTGAACCCATGACCACTGGCCCCAAAGCCCGGGCTCTTTCCACTGAGCCGCCGTGGGCAACTTTTTGAAACCGTGTTCCCTGCCCCAAAACTCAAGACATGCAATCAATCAATCAATCGTATTTATTGAGCGCTTACTGTGTGCAGGACACTGTACTAAGCGCTTGGGAAGTACAAGCTGGCAACATATAGAGACAGTCCCTACCCAACAGTGGGCTCACAGTCAAGTAGAGAAACGGTGTGGGTCAGTGGGAAGAGCCCGGGCTTTGGCGTCAGAGGTCATGGGTTCGAATTCCGGCTCCGCCACACGTCCGCTGGGTGACCTTGACCAGTCACTTCACTTCTCTGAGCCTCAGTGACCTCATCTGTAAAATGGGGATGAAGACTGTGAGCCCCCCTGGGGGACAACCTGATCACCTTGTAACCTCCCCAGCGCTTAGAACAGTGCTTGGCACATAGTAAGCGCTCAATAAATACGATTGAATGAATGAATGAATGAATATTTGAAAACCATGGACCCTAATTGAAAACCGATTTTTTCCGTATTAAAAAAGAAAACATTTTCCGTGTCCATAGGGTGCAAATGGCTACGGACAGCTTGGACTTGGCCATAAAGAGGATGTGCTCTTACCTCAGCAGCTGAAGGATTTCTGCCCGTCTCGGCGCCTCGGAAGTCTTACAGGAGGAGGAGGGCACTCTGCCGTGGTGACTGGTAATAGTAAAGCCAACTTTTCCAAGATTGGAAGCTCCTCGCGGGCAGGGACTGGGAATACCGATTCTAATAATAATAATAATGATGGCATTTGTTAAGCGCTTACTATGTGCCAAGCACTGTTCGGGAGGAGGAGGGCACTCTGCTGTGGTGACTGGTAATAGTAAAGCCAACTTTTCCAAGATTGGAAACTCCTCCTGGGCAAGGACTGGGAATACCGATTCTAATAATAATAATAATGATGGCATTTGTTAAGCGCTTACTATGTGCCAAGCACTGTTCAGGAGGAGGAGGGCACTCTGCTGTGGTGACTGGTAATAGTAAAGCCAACTTTTCCAAGATTGGAAACTCCTCCTGGGCAAGGACTGGGAATACCGATTCTAATAATAATAATAATGATGGCATTTGTTAAGCGCTTACTATGTGCCAAGCACTGTTCAGGAGGAGGAGGGCACTCTGCTGTGGTGACTGGTAATAGTAAAGGCAACTTTTCCAAGATTGGAAACTCCTCCTGGGCAGGGACTGGGAATACCGATTCTAATAATAATAATAATGATGGCATTTGTTAAGCGCTTACTATGTGCCAAGCACTGTTCGGGAGGAGGAGGGCACTCTGCTGTGGTGACTGGTAATAGTAAAGCCAACTTTTCTAAGATTGGAAACTCCTCCTGGGCAAGGACTGGGAATACCGATTCTAATAATAATAGTAATGATGGCATTTGTTAAGCGCTTACTATGTGCCAAGCACTGTTCAGGAGGAGAAGGGCACTCTGCTGTGGTGACTGGTAATAGTAAAGCCAACTTTTCCAAGATTGGAAACTCCTCCTGGGCAGGGACTGGGAATACCGATTCTAATAATAATAATAATGATGGCATTTGTTAAGCGCTTACTATGTGCCAAGCACTGTTCAGGAGGAGGAGGGCACTCTGCTGTGGTGACTGATAATAGTAAAGCCAACTTTTCCAAGATTGGAAACTCCCCCTGGGCAGGGACTGGGAATACCGATTCTAAGAATAATAATAATGATGGCATTTGTTAAGCGCTTACTATGTGCCAAGCACTGTTCGGGAGGAGGAGGGCACTCTGCCGCGGTGACTGGTAATAGTAAAGCCAACTTTTCCAAGATTGGAAACTCCTCCTGGGCAGGGACTGGGAATACCGATTCTAATAATAATAATAATGATGGCATTTGTTAAGCGCTTACTATGTGCCAAGCACTGTTCAGGAGGAGGAGGGCACTCTGCCGTGGTGACTGGTAATAGTAAAGGCAACTTTTCCAAGATTGGAAACTCCTCCTGGGCAGGGACTGGGAATACCGATTCTAATAATAATAATAATGATGGCATTTGTTAAGCGCTTACTATGTGCCGAGCACTGTTCGGGAGGAGGAGGGCACTCTGCCGTGGTGACTGGTAATAGTAAAGCCAACTTTTCCAAGATTGGAAACTCCTCCTGGGCAGGGACTGGGAATACCGATTCTAATAATAATAATAATAATGATGGCATTTGTTAAGCGCTTACTATGTGTCGAGCACTGTTCGGGAGGAGGAGGGCACTCTGCCGTGGTGACTGGTAATAGTAAAGGCAACTTTTCCAAGATTGGAAACTCCTCGCGGGCAGGGACTGGGAATACTGCTTCTAATAATAATAATAATGATGGCATTTGTTAAGCGCTTACTATGTGCCAAGCACTGTTCAGGAGGAGGAGGGCACTCTGCCGTGGTGACTGGTAATAGTAAAGCCAACTTTTCCAAGATTGGAAACTCCTCGCGGGCAGGGACTGGGAATACTGATTCTAATAATAATAATAATGATGGCATTTGTTAAGCGCTTACTATGTGCCAAGCACTGTTCAGGAGGAGGAGGGCACTCTGCCGTGGTGACTGGTAATAGTAAAGCCAACTTTTCCAAGATTGGAAACTCCTCGCGGGCAGGGACTGGGAATACCGATTCTAATAATAATAATAATGATGGCATTTGTTAAGCGCTTACTATGTGCCAAGCACTGTTCGGGAGGAGGAGGGCACTCTGCTGTGGTGACTGGTAATAGTAAAGCCAACTTTTCCAAGATTGGAAACTCCTCGCGGGCAGGGACTGGGAATACCGATTCTAATAATAATAATAATGATGGCATTTGTTAAGCGCTTACTATGTGCCAAGCACTGTTCGGGAGGAGGAGGGCACTCTGCTGTGGTGACTGGTAATAGTAAAGACAACTTTTCCAAGATTGGAAACTCCTCGCGGGCAGGGACTGGGAATACCGATTCTAATAATAATAATAATGATGGCATTTGTTAAGCGCTTACTATGTGCCAAGCACTGTTCGGGAGGAGGAGGGCACTCTGCTGTGGTGACTGGTAATAGTAAAGCCAACTTTTCCAAGATTGGAAACTCCTCCTGGGCAGGGACTGGGAATACCGATTCTAATAATAATAATAATGATGGCATTTGTTAAGCGCTTACTATGTGCCAAGCACTGTTCTAAGCGCTGGGGGGGATACAAGGTGATCGGGTTGTCCCGCGGGGGGCTCCCAGTCTTCATCCCCATTTGACAAGATGAAGGAACTGAGGCTCCGAGAAGTGAAGTGACTTGCCCAAGGTTGCACAGCAGGCATGTGGTGGAGCTGGGATTCGAACCCATGACCTCTGACTCCAAAGCCCGGGCTCTTTCCACCGGGCCACGCTGCTTCCCTAGATTTTATTAGAGTGTCTTCGGCCAAGGGCACAGAATAGCACTCCGGGCAAGAAAGTGTAAGCTCGTTGTGGGCAGGGAATGTGTCTGTTTATTGCTATATTATGCCCCCCTCCAAGTGCTTAGTACAGTGCTCTAAACACACAGTAAGTGCTCAGTAAAGACTGACTGCTCAATAAAGAGCTTCAGTCGAGCGCTTAGTACAGTGCTCTGCACACAGTAAGCGCTCAATAAATACGATTGATGATGATGAAGCGACTTGCCAAAAGTCACACAGCTGACAATTGGCAGAGCTGGGATTTGAACCCATGACCTCTGACTCCAAAGCCCATGCTCTTTCCCCTTGAGCCACGCTGTCATTTGTAGCCTCCCCAGCGCTTAGAACAGTGCTTTGCACGTAGTAAGCGCTTAATAAATGCCATCATTATTATTATTATTTTATCGAGAAGCTTATCCTTGGGTCTCAGCTGCCATCTATGTGTTCATTCCCCTTGGCAGCCAGCAGTGAGATCTTTTTCTCGGCTAAGGACTGTAAGCAGCGTGGTTCAGTGGAAAGATCCTGGGCTTTGGAGTCCGAGGTCGTGGGTTCGAATCCCGACTCCGCCACATGTCTGCTGTGTGATCTCGGGCAAGTCACTTCACTTCTCTGGGCCTCAGTTCCCTCATCTGTAAAATGGGGATGAAGACTGTGAGCCCCACGTGGGACAACCTGATCACCCTGTATCCTCCCCAGCGCTTAGAACAGTGCTTTGCACATAGTAAGCGCTTAACAAATGCCAATTATTATTATTATTATTATTATTATTATTATTTTTATTATTATTATTATTATCTATGTGTTCATTCCCCTTGGCAGCCAGCAGTGAGATCTTTTTCTTGGCTAAGGACTATAAGCAGCGTGGTTCAGTGGAAAGATCCCGGGCTTTGAAGTCCAAGGTTGTGGGTTCGAATCCCAACTCCGCCACATGTCTGCTGTGTGATCTTGGGCAAGTCACTTAACTTCTCTGGGCCTCAGTTCCCTCATCTGTAAAATGGGGATTAAGACTGTAAGCCCCACGTGGGACAACCTGATCACCCTGTATCCTCCCCAGCGCTTAGAACAGTGCTTTGCACATAGTAAGCGCTTAACAAATGCCAATTATTATTATTATTATCTGTGTGTTCATTCCCCTTGGCAGCCAGCAGTGAGATCTTTTTCTCGGCTAAGGACTATAAGCAGTGTGGTTCAGTGGAAAGATCCCGGGCTTTGGAGTCCGAGGTCATGGGTTCGAATCCCGACTCCGCCACATGTCTGCTGTGTGATCTCAGGCAAGTCACTTCACTTCTCTGGGCCTCAGTTCCCTCATCTGTAAAATGGGGATGAAGACTGTGAGCCCCACGTGGGACAACCTGATCACCCTGTCTCCTCCCCAGCGCTTAGAACAGTGCTTTGCACATAGTAAGCGCTTAACAAATGCCAATTATTATTATTATTATTATTGTTTATTTATTTTCTGCATTTGATTTTAGCCCCTGAATCCTAGACGTTTGGCAGCAGGGCCCGCTAACAAAATTCAAAATACACAAGGGAAGTAGTGTGGCCTAGTGGCTAGAGCCCAGGGCTGGGAGTCAGAAGGGGGACTGTCTCTATATGTTGCCAACTTGTACTTCCCAAGCGCTTAGTACAGTGCTCTGCACAGAGTAGGTGCTCAATAAATACGATTGATTGATTGATTGAGTGACCTGGGTTCTAGTCCCGTCTCCGCCACTTGACTGCTGTGTGACCTTGGCCAAGTCACTTCTCCGTACCTCAGTTCTCTCCTCGGTAAAATGGGGATGGAGACTGTGAGCCCCAGGTGGGACAGAGACTGGGCGTCCATCCGGATTTGCCGCTCTTAGTACAGTGCCTGGCACGTAGTTAAGCGCTTAACAAATACCATAATGATTTTTATCGTTTTTATTAACAAATAGAAGAGAAGCAGCGCGGCTCAGTGGGCTTTGGAGTCAGAGGTCATGGGTTCGAATCCAGGCTCTCCCAGTTGTCAGCTGTGTGACTTTGGGCGAGTCACTTCACTTCTCTGTGCCTCAGTTCCCTCATCTGTAAAATGGGGATGAAGACTGGGAGCCTTCTGTGGGACAACCTGATCACCTTGTAACCTCCCCAGCGCCTAGAACAGTGCTTTGCACATAGTAAGCACTTAACAAATGCCATCATCATCATCATCATCATTCATTCATTCATTCAATCATATTTATTGAGCGCTTACTGTGTGCAGAGCACTGTACTAAGCGCTTGGGAAGTACAAGTTGGCACCATATAGAGACGGTCCCTACCCAACAGTGGCCTCATCAAATATCACCATTGAGGATAACCGTTTTAATAATAATAATAATAATAATGATGGCATTTGTTAAGCGCTTACTATGTGCCAAGCTCTGTTCTAAGCACTCGGGGGGATACAAGCTAATCAGGTTGTCCCACGTGGGGCTCACAGTCTTAATCCCCATTTTACAGATGAGGTAACTGAGGCCCAGAGAAGTGAAGTGACTTGCCCAGGGGAGAATACAAGGTAATCAGGTTGTCCCACGTGGGGCTCACAGTCTTCATCCCCATTTTACAGATGAGGGAACTGAGGCGCAGTGAAGTGACTTGCCCAAAGTCACACAGCTTCCCCTTCTTTACTGTGAGCCCGCTATTGGGTAGGGACCGTCTCTAGATGTTGCCAACTTGGACTTCCCAAGCGCTTAGTATCAACCAATCGTATTTACTGAGCGCTTACTGTGTGCAGAGCACCGTACTAAGCGCTTGGGAAGTACAAGTTGGCAACATATAGAGACGGTCCCTACCCAACAGTGGGCTCACTGTATAAGCGCTTAGTCCAGTGCTCTGCACACAGTAAGCGCTCAATAAATACGACTGAATTGAACGAACAGCTGCCAAATGGCGGAGCCGGGATTAGAACCCATGACCTCCGACTCCCAAGCCCGGCCTCTTTCCACTGAGCCCCGCTACTTCTCTTTTGTTTTTTTGTTTTGCAGATCTTTGGTGTCGACAGTCCGCTGCCAACTGAGAAGCAGCGGGGCTCAGTGGCAAGAGCCCGGGCTTCGGAGTCACAGGTCATGGGTTCAAATCCCGGCTCCACCAACCGTCAGCAGTGTGACTTTGGACAAGTCCATTCATTCATTCAATCGTATTTACTGAGCGCTTACTGTGTGCAGAGCACTGGACTAAGCGCTTCTCTGGGCCGCAGTTACCTCATCTGGAAAATGGGGATCAATCAATCAGTCAGTCAATCGTATTTATTGAGCGCTTCCTGTGTGCAGAGCACTGTACTAAGCGCTTGGGAAGTACAAGTTGGCAACATATATACCCAACAGTGGGCTCAGAAGACTGTGAGCCCCCCGTGGGGACAACCTGATCACCTCGTAACCGCCCCAGTGCTTAGAACGGTGCTTTGCACATAGTAAGCGCTGAAGAAATACCGTCATTATTATTATTATTATTATTATTATTATTATGGCCGCCGTCTTCGGTTAATTGAAAGCTCGCTAGGGCCGACGCCTCATTGGAATCCGCTTTATTTCGCAGCTTGCGGAGACCTCTTTGTGTGTGGTCTGAATAAAGATGGGCAGCTGGGCCTCGGTCACCTTGAAGAGGTGCTCACCTTTACGCCCTGCCCTGCCCTTTTCGGCCGGGGCGTCTCCCAAGTCGCCTGTGGCTGGGATTTTACCATCATCCTCGCCGGTAAGTCCGTCTCCGCACTAAGGATGGGGAAGCGGCCCCGGAAATCATCATCATCATCATCGTCAATCGTATTTATTGAGCGCTTACTGTGCACAGAGCACTGTACTAAGCGCTTGGGAAGTACAATTTGGCAACATATACAGTCCCTACCCAACAGTGGGCTCACAGTCTAAAAGGGGGAGACAGAGAACAAAACCAAACATACTAACAAAATAAAATAAATAGAATAGATATGTACAAGCAAAATGAATAAATAGAGTAATAAATATGTACAAACATATATACATATATACAGGTGCTGTGGGGAAGGGAAGGAGGGAAGATGGGGGGGATGGAAATAAGTGTCCCATCTTTCTTCAATCGGTAAAAAGCTTTAATAGCCGGTGACGGATCCCCGGAAAGCAGGAGGGAACTTAGGGTGGTGGGATTCAGGTCAGGGCAAGGAATTCTCTTTTTGCCCTGCAAGCGACTGTGGAAAAGGTCTTTCTCACAGTTATTATTATTGTATTTGTTAATTTGTTTGTACATATTTATTACTCTATTTATTTACTTATTTCTCTTTGGTGGCATTCAGGTCAGGGGAAGGAATTCTCTTTTTGCCCAGCAAGCGACTGTGGAAAAGGTCTTTCTCACAGTTATTATGATTATTATTGTATTTGTTAATTTGTTTGTACATATTTATTACTCTATTTATATATCTTTGGTGGCATTCAGATCAGGGCAAGGAATTCTGTTTTTGCCCTGCAAGCGACTGTGGAAAAGGTCTTTCTCACAGTTATTATTATTGTATTTGTTAATTTGTTTGTACATATTTATTGCTCTATTTATTTATTTATTTCTCTTTGGTGGCATTCAGGTCAGGGCAAGGAATTCTGTTTTTGCCCTGCAAGCGACTGTGGAAAAGGTCTTTCTCACAGTTATTATTATTGTATTTGTTAATTTGTTTGTACATATTTATTGCTCTATTTATTTATTTATTTCTCTTTGGTGGCATTCAGGTCAGGGCAAGGAATTCTGTTTTTGCCCTGCAAGCGACTGTGGAAAAGGTCTTTCTCACAGTTATTATTATTGTATTTGTTAATTTGTTTGTACATATTTATTACTCTATTTATTTATTTATTTCTCTTTGGTGGCATTCAGGTCAGGGCAAGGAATTCTGTTTTTGCCCTGCAAGCGACTGTGGAAAAGGTCTTTCTCACAGTTATTATTATTGTATCTGTTAATTTGTTTGTACATATTTATTACTCCGTTTATTTATTTATTTCTCTTTGGTGGCATTCAGGTCAGGGCAAGGAATTCTCTTTTCGCCCTGCAAGTGACTGTGGAAAAGGTCTTTCTCACAGTTATTATGATTATTATTGTATTTGTTAATTAGTTTGTACATATTTATTACTCTATTTATTTATTTATTTCTCTTTGGTGGCATTCAGGTCAGGGCAAGGAATTCTCTTTCTGCCCTGCAAGCGACTGTGGAAAAGGTCTTTCTCACGGTTATTATTATGGTATTTGTTAATTTGTTTGTACATATTTATTACTCTATTTATTTATTTATTTCTCTTTGGTGGCATTCAGGTCAGGGCAAGGAATTCTCTTTTTGCCCTGCAAGCGACTGTGGAAAAGGTCTTTCTCACGGTTATTATTATTGTATTTGTTAATTTGTTTGTACATAATTATTACTTTATTTATTTATTTATTTATTTATTTATTTATTTATTTATTTATTGGTGGCATTCAGGTCAGGGCAAGGAATTCTCTTTTTGCCCAGCAAGCGACTGTGGAAAAGGTCTTTCTCACAGTTATTATGATTATTATTCTATTTGTTAATTAGTTTGTACATATTTATTACTCTATTTATTTATATATCTTTGGTGGCATTCAGGTCAGGGCAAGGAATTCTCTTTCTGCCCTGCAAGCGACTGTGGAAAAGGTCTTTCTCACAGTTATTATGATTATTATTGTATTTGTTAATTAGTTTGTACATATTTATTACTCTATTTATTTCTCTTTGTTGGCATTCAGGTCAGGGCAAGGAATTCTCTTTTTGCCCTGCAAGCGACTGTGGAAAAGGTCTTTCTCACAGTTATTATTATTGTATTTGTTAATTTGTTTGTACATATTTATTACTCTATTTATTTACTTATTTCTCTTTGGTGGCATTCAGGTCAGGGCAAGGAATTCTCTTTTTGCCCAGCAAGCGACTGTGGAAAAGGTCTTTCTCACAGTTATTATGATTATTATTGTATTTGTTAATTTGTTTGTACATATTTATTACTCTATTTATTTATATATCTTTGGTGGCATTCAGATCAGGGCAAGGAATTCTGTTTTTGCCCTGCAAGCGACTGTGGAAAAGGTCTTTCTCACAGTTATTATGATCATTATTGTATTTGTTAATTTGTTTGTACATATTTATTACTCTATTTATTTATCTTTTAGACTGTGAGCCCACTGTTGGGTAGGGACTGTCTCTATGTGTTGCCAACTTGTACTTCCCAAGCGCTTAGTCCAGTGCTGTGCACACAGTAAGCGCTCAATAAACACGATTGATGATGATGATCTTGTACATATCTATTCTATTTTATTTTGTTAGTATGTTTGGTTTTGTTCTCTGTCTGCCGCTTCTAGACTGTGAGCCCGCTGTTGGGTAGGGACCGTCTCTACGTGTTGCCGACTTGTACTTCCCAAGCGCTTAGTCCAGGGCTCTGCACACAGTAAGCGCTCAATAAATACGATTGATTGATTGATTGATTGTTAAGTTAGGGTGGTGGGATTCAGTGGATCCCTTGAAGGTTTCTCCCTGCTGGCTGACTCCTCATCTGAAATCATAACTGTGGACTGGAAATGTGTCTGTTTATCGTTATATTTGCTCTCCTAAGCGCTTAGTACAGTGCTTTGCGCGGTAAGCACCCACTGAATAATTATCTCAACACTCAACGTTCTTCCCTGTTTCTCTGCCGCAGGAAATGGGCAAGTTCTGTGTTGCGGATCAAACTCTTTTGGTCAATTAGGAGTATCTCAAGGAACAGCAAGATGTATCGTCCCACAGGTCATCGAGGTAAAAGCCTAGCATGCAATATTGATGATAATTCCGCTGGAATTTATTGGAGTTCCTTGTAAGGTCATTTTGGGCAGGATTCCCGTCAACCAACTCTCTTGTACTGCGGTTTCCGAAGCTCTCAGTACAGTGCTTTGCATCCAGTAAGAGCTCAATCAATCCCATTGATTGATTGATTGATTGAAGTATTTGGTGCTCATTGAAGGAAAGCTGACAATGGCTTATATTTATTGTTGAGACATATCGTTGTCTGCCGTTGGAAAATAATAGACATTCTATTATTTATCATAGAATTAATAATAATGATAATAATAATAAGGATGGTATTTGTTAAGCGCTAACTCTGTGCCAGGCACTGTTCTAAGCGTTGGGATAGATACAAGCTAATTCATTCGATCACATTTATTGAGCGCTTACTGTGTGCAGAGCACTGTACTAAGCGCTTGGGAAGTCCAAGTTTGCAACATCTAGAGACGGTCCCTACCCAAGAGCGGGCTCACAGTCTAGAAGGGGGAGACAGACAACAAAACAAAACATATAAACCAAATAAAATAAATAGAATAAATATGTACAAGTAAAATAAATAGAGTAATAAACATGTACAAACATATATACATATACACAGGTGCTGTGGGGAGGGGAAGGAGGTAAGGCAGACACAGTCCCTGTCCCACATGGGGCTCACATAATAATAGTAATGATGGCATTTATTAAGCGCTTATTATGTGCAAAGCACTGTTCTAAGCGCTGGGGAGTTTACAAGGTGATCAGGTTGTCCCACGAGGGGCTCACAGTCTTCATCCCCATTTGACAGATGAGGGAACTGAGGCCCAGAGAAGTGAAGTGACTTGCCCAAGGTCACACAGCAGACAAGTAGCGGAGCGGGATTAGAACCCGGGTCCTTCTGATTCCCAAGCCTGGGCTCTACCTACTAGACCACACTGTTTCTCAGTTAGAAAGGGTTTAGTAAAATAGGTTGGTTCACTTTGCCTTTCATCATCATCAATCGTATTTTTTGAGCGCTTACTGTGTGCAGAGCACTGTACTAAGCGCTTGGGAAGTACAAGTTGGTAACATAACTTGTTACCAACTTGTTACCAACATAACTTTCAGGAGTTCTTGACCAAGATTAAAGTGATGGGATTGTTTTGAAGTGTCCCAAGTGTTACAAACTGAAATGCAATGCCATTTCAAAAGCCAGAATGAAAACGAAAGAGGAAAGTTATATTTCCAGATGTCACTTGAAATCAGGCCAGGATCCATTCGGATGGAAAAGAAATTAGCCTGAACAGTAAAAGGACGAAAGGGAACATTGGCGCTCAATAAATACGATTGAATGAAAGAATTGAAGAATATTCCCATTCTCTAGGGGTTTTGTCTTAAAAAAATAATTACACAAAATGATCCCTTTAACGTATTTTATGAAACTGAAAGGATTTGAAGGTCTGGGGAAGTCTAATCTCTGTTGACTATATAGTGCTTTGCACAGTGTACAGTGCTTTGCACATAGTAAGCGCTTAACAAATGCCAGCATTATTATTATTATTATTATATAGACAGCTAATCCCGGCTCCGCCACTCGTCTGCTGTGTGACCTTGGGCAAGTCCCTTAACTTCTCTGTGCCTCAGTTACCTCATCTGTAAAAGGGAATTAAGACTGTGAATCCTATGTGGGACAGGGACTGTGTCCAACCTGATTGGCTTGTATCTACCCCAGTGCTTAGTACAGTGCCTGGCACAAAATGGGCGCTTAATAAATACGTGAAAAAAATACAACTGCAGGCAGAAATTTCACTCCGCTACTTATCAAAGAGCAACATTTCCTGAAGGATCTCAGATGGTAAAGGGACGAGGACTGCCTTTTTTTTCCCCGATTGTATTTGTAAAGTGTTTACTATGCGCGGGGGTAGAGTAAAGATAAAATGTCCCGCTCACATTATATTTAACATATCTATTTTTTGTGGGATTCGTTAATTATAGTAATAATAATAATGTTGGTATTTGTTATGCTCTTACTATGTGCCAAGCACTGTTCTAAGCGCTGGGGTAAATACAAGGTAATCAAATTGTCCCACATGGGGCTTACAGTCTTCACCCCCATTTTACAGATGAGGAAACTGAGGCCCAGAGAAGAGAAGTTAATTGCTTACTATATGCCAGGCACTGTTCTAAGCAGTGAAGTCGATACAAAGTATTCAGGTTAGACGCAGTCCATGCCACCTGGGGCTCACAGACTTTACCCCCGTTTTACAGATGAGGTAACTGAAGCCCAGAGAAGTTAAGTGACTTGCCCAAGGTCACCCAGCAGGTATTTCCTTAAATGAGTTTCATCTCCGTACAAATGAAGACCACATACCTCCCTAGTGAGTTCTGTATAAAAAATGATTTATAGCCAAAGCATCCTCTTCTCACATTAAACTTAACATACTTTTTATGGTATCCATGTAGTGCTTACTATGTGCAGAGCACTGTTTTAAGCGCTGGGGAGGTTACAGGGTGATCAGGTTGTCCCATGGGGGGGCTCACAGTCTTAACCCCCATTTTACAGATGAGGGAACTGAGGCCCAGAGAAGTTGAGTGACTTGCTCGAGGTTTCACAGCAGAAAATGGGAGAGCTGGGATCAGGGCCTGCATCCTTTTGACTCCGAGGCCAATGCTCTCTCCACTAGGTATTATTGTTTGGCTAATATACATATCTATTCTATTTATTTTATTTTGTTAATATGTTTTGTTTTGTTCTGTCTCCCCCTTTTAGACTATGAGCCCACTGTTGGGTAGGGACCGTCTCTATATGTTGCCAAATTGCACTTCCCAAGCGCTTAGTACAGTGCTCTGCACACAGCAAGCGCTCAATAAATACGATTGATTGATTGATTGAGAAGCAGTATGGCCTGGCAGCCGGAGGGCCTAACTTCTAATCCCAGCTCTGCCACTTGCCCGCTGTACTGCCTTGGGCAACTCACTTACCTTCTCTGTGCCTCAGTTTCCGCATCTGGAAAATGCGGATTCAATACCCGTTCGCCTTCCTACTTAGATTGGAAGCTCCCTGTGGGACAGGGGTTGTGTCTGACCCGATTATCCTGCATCGCCTCCAGTTCTAAGTACAGTGCCTGGCCCAAAGTAAGCTCTTCATCATCATCATCATCATCATCAATCGTATTTATTGAGCGCTTACTATGTGCAGAGCACTGTACTAAGCACTTGGGAAGTACAAATTGGCAACATATAGAGACAGTCCCTACCCAACAGTGGGCTCACAGTCTAAAAGGGGGAGACAGAGAACAAAACCAAACATACTAACAAAATAAAATAAATACAATAGATATGTACAAGCAAAATAAATAAATAAATAGAGTAATAAATATATACAAACATATATACATATATACAGGTGCTGCCAGCTCTTACCAGTATTTCCTTAGACAATTCTAGGATTCAAAATATTCTCTTTTCGTTGTTTTGTTTTGACTTTGGTAGACCTTGAAGGAGAAGGTGGTGCATGTTGCAGCTGGACTGAGGCACGCGTTGGCCGCTACAGGTGACTATGCTGTTTGTTTGAATTTTAAAAGTTAGTTTTTGGGTTAGAACCCGGTAATTTGGGGATCAGTTAATTCTGAAAGGTGCCCAGATGGTTGCTGGGCACCACATTTCTACCATCAGGAGAAGGGAAGTCAGGCAGAAGGTGAGGCAAAGAGGGAGATTTTGGTGGGAGGAATTTATTTTGTCGCTGGGATCTTTTTGTCGCTTGAAGCAGGATGGTATAGTGGATAGAGCATGGGCTTGGGAGTCAGAAGGTCATGGGTTCTAATCCCGGCTCCTCCGCGTGTCTGCTGTGTGATCTTGGACAAGTCACTTCACTTCTCTGGGAGTCAGTTACCTCATCTGTCAAATGGGGGTTAAGACTGGGAGCCCAGTCAGGTACAGGGACTTTTCCAACCCGATTTGCTCGTGTTCCCTCCCCACCCCCAGCGCTTAGTACAGTGCGAGCCCCTTCCTTCCTCTCCCCTTCGTCCCCCTCTCCATCCCCCACCATCTTACCTCCTTCCCTTCCTCACAGCACCTGTTTATATGTATATATGTTTGTACATATTTGTTACTCTATTTTACTTGTACATATCTATTCTATTTATTTTATTTTGTTAGTATGTTTGGTTTTGTCCTCTGTCTCCCCCTTTTAGACTGTGAGCCCACTGTTGGGTAGGGACCGTCTCTATATGTTGCCAATCTGTACTTCCCAAGCGCTTAGTACAGTGCTCTGCACACAGTAAGCGCTCAATAAATACAATTGATGATGATGATGATGGCTTATAGTAAGTGTTTAACAACTACCACAATTATTACTATTTTCTAAGATGTGCACTTTTTGCAAAAAATACTTTGTTAAGCACTTACTGTGTGCCACACCAGAGTAAAGATAAGCTAAAACCACTGATTGATTGCTCGCCCAAGATCACACAACAGGTACAGAAGCAGAGGCAGGATTAGAACTCATGCCCTCTGATTCAGGCCTGGGCTCTTTCCACTAGGCCGAGCTGTTTCTCTTATCAATCGTATTTATTGAGCGCTTACTGTGTGCAGAGCACTGTACTAAGCGCTTGGGAAGTACAAGTTGGCAAAATAAGTACAAGTTGGCAAAATAAAGAGACAGTCCCTACCCAACAGTGGGCTCACAGTCTAAAAGAGACTCATTTGTTCTTAATCAGATCAGTCAATCGGTCAACCAATCTATGGTGTTTATTTATTGAGTGCTTTTTATAAGCTGAGCACTGTACTAAGCACTTGGGAGAGAACAGTACACAGTAAACAGTAGAGTTGATGGATATAATAATAATAATTCTGGTACTGGTTAAGCGCTTAGTATGTGCCAAGCACTGTTCTAAGTGCTGGGGTAGATACAAGCTACTCAGGTTGGAGACAGTCCCCGTCCCACATGGGGCTCCCAGTCTCAATCCCCTTTGACAGATGAGGAAACTGAGGCACAGAAAAGTGAAGTGACTTGCCCGAGGTCACAAAGCAGACAAGTGGCAGAGGTGGGATTATGCGTTCCCTGCCCACGAGGAGCTCAGAGTGTAGAGGTGGAGGCAGCTAGTAAAACAAATCACTGATAGGGGAATGGGAGAATATAATAATAATAATAATTGTGGTATTTGTTAAGCACTTATTACTTGCCAGGCACTGTATTAAGTGCTGGGGAGGATACAAGCAAATCGAGTTGGACACGGTCCCGGTTCCACATGAGACTCACAGTCTTAATTCCCATTTTAGGGTAACAGGCCCAGAGAAGTGAAATGATTTCCCCAAGTCACAGAGTGGACAAATGACGGAATCAGGATAATAGTAATTGTGGTATTTGTTAAGCACTTACTATTCATTCATTCAGTCGTATTTATTGAGCACTTACTGTGTGCAGAGCACTGGACTAAGCGCTTGGGAAGTCCAAGTTGGCAACATATAGAGATGGTCCCTACCCAACAGTGGGCTCACAGTCTAGAAGGGGGAGACAGACAACAGAACAGAACATATTAACAAAATAAAATAAATAGAATAAATATGTACAAATAAAATAGAGTAATAAATATATACAAACATATATACATATATGAGCAGCGTGGCTCAGTGGAAAGAGCATGGGCTTTGGAGTCAGAGGTCATGGGTTCGAATGCCGACTCCCCCACATGTCTGCTGTGTGACCTTGGGCAAGTCACTTAACTTCTCTGAGCCTCAGTTACCTCATCTGTAAAATGGGGATTAAGACTGTTAGCCCCACATGGGACAACTTGATCACCTTGTAACCCACTCAGCGCTTAGAACAGTGCTCTGCACATAGTAAGCGCTTAACAAATGCCGTTATTATTATTATTATATACATATATACAGGTGCTGTGGGGAGGGGAAGGAGATAAGGGGGGGGGGGATGGAGAGGGAGAGGAGGGGGAGAGGAAGGAGGAGGCTCAGTCTGGGAAGGCCTCCTGGAAGAGGTGAGCTCTCAGTAGGGCCTTGAAGGGCTCTCAGTGGGCCAGACACTGTACTAAGCGCTGGGGTGGACACAGGCAAATGGGGCTGGACACAGTCCCTGTCCGACATGGGGCTCACAGTCTCAATCTCCTCTTTAATGATAATAATAATAATAATAATAATAATAATAATAATAATAATAATAATAATGATTATGGTGTTTGTTAAGCGCTTACTATATGCCAAGTGCTGTTCTAAGCGCTGGGGTAGATACAAGGTAATCAGGTTGCCCCATGTGGGGCTCACGGTCTTAATCCCCATTTTTCAGAGGAGGGAATTGAGGCCCAGAGAAGTGAAGGGACTTGCCCAAGGTCATACAGCAGACAAGAGGTGGAGCCGGGAAACGAAGCCCTAGTCACGGAATCAATCAGTCGTATTTACTGAGCGCTTACTGTGTGCAGAGCACTGTACTAAGCGCTTGGGAAGTACAAGTTGGCAACATTTAGAGACGGTCCCTACCCAACAGTGGGCTCACAGTCTCTCGGAATGCCTTTTGGAAGAGATGTGTTTTTAATGGGATTTTGTAGGTGGGGAGATTGGCGGAATGTGGGCTAGAAGAAAAGGGGGAATTCAGACCAGAGGGAGTCAGCGGCGAGAGAGATGGCTCTTTGGCGTAATTACTTCATCGATTCTCTAAATTAAGATCATCTACATGCGTCTTAGGTGCCAATCTGAGGGGTTTCGGGGGGCGTGGGTGGAATTGCGTCGTGGTCGAGGGGGGCTTTGAAGTAGTTTCCAGTATGCTTGTAGGCACGGGAGAATCTCCAGCTAAATGCCGAGGCCTCCCTCTGCCAAACTTCTCTCCCTTTTCCTCCAAAGGTGGCAAATAATCAGGTAAAGTCAGAATAAAATTAAGATCAACCGCCAGCGGGAATGGGAAAAGCAAGTCATCATCATCAATCGTATTTATTGAGCGCTTACTATGTGCAGAGCACTGTACTAAGCACTTGGGAAGTACAAATTGGCAACACATAGAGACAGTCCCTACCCAACAGTGGGCTCGCAGTCTAAAAGATTCCTCTGCGATTGGCATTTTTAAGGGGATCATTCTGTCACCGCCTTTAATGACTGTGAGATTCCTTCCCTGCCTTTTCCTTCCAAACTTGGGGTTTGTCAGAGTAAAATGAAAGTCAACCTCAGCAGTAAGCTGAAGAGACTGTGTGTCCGTTGTTGGGTAGGGACCGTCTCTATATCATCATCATCAATCGTATTTATTGAGCGCTTACTATGTGCAGAGCACTGTACTAAGCGCTTGGGAAGTACAAATCGGCAACATATAGAGACAGTCCCTACCCAACAGTGGGCTCACAGTCGAAAAGGGGGTGACCGAGAACAAAACCAAACATACTAACAAAATAAAATAAATAGAATAGATATGTACAAATAAAATAAATAAATAAATAGAGTAAAAAATATGTACAAACATATATACATATATACAGGTGCTGTGGGGAAGGGAAGGAGTTAAGATGGGGGGGATGGAGAGGGGTTGCCGACTTGTACCTCCCAAGCGCTTAGTACAGTGTTCTGCACACTGTAAGCGCTCAATAAATACGATTGAATAAATGAATGAAGCCAGTGGGGATTCTCCCGAATGCTCCTTGTAGGCTGGGAATTTGTCTGTTTAATGTTGTATTGTCGGGTTTAGCTCAGTGCTCTGCACACAATAAGTGCTCAATAAATACAACTGACTGACTGAATGAGTGAATTTGCATTTTTAACGAGTTCATTCTTTCCTGGCCAAAGACAGGGGCCTGGTTTTCCAGTGGGGTACCGGCATGGCATCCCAGGCAAAGCGAGCTTCTCCTGGGGCATCTGTCCCTCCATTTTTGACATCCAAAGAGCCTTGCAGAGTGACAGGTAACTAATAATTCCTTTTTTCTGCTCCTATAATGATGGCATTTATTAAGCGCTTACTATGTGCAAAGCACCGTTCTAAGCGCTGCAACAAAACGTATTAACCAAATGAAATAAATAGAATATTTATGTCCATACACTTTGAAAATGCATCTTTATTTGTGAGACATCTGGGTGGGCTAGGTACCCTTCTGCAGAACTGTACTTGTAAATGCTTGTAGAGGAGCAGTGTGGCCTAATAGACAGAGCTCGGCCTGGGAGTCATCTAATCCCGGCTTCTCCGCTTATGTAACCCTTACTTCACTGCGCCTCAGTTTCCTCATCTGTAAGATGGGGATTCAATGCCTGTTCTCCCTCCTTATTACACTGTGAGCCCCACGTAGGATGTGATTGTCTTGTGTCTGCTCCAGCACTTTGTAATAATGATGATGACGGTATTAATAATGATGATGATGGTATTTGTTAAGCACTTAGAAGTTAATCAAGTTGAACATAGTCCCTTTCCCATATCGGGCTCGCATTCTTAATCCCCATTTTTTACAGAGGAGGTAACTGAGGCACAGAGGTGTTGAGTGACTTGCCCAAGGTCACACAGCGGAGAAGTGGTGGAGCCAGGATTAGAACCCCTGACCTTTTAGAACCCCAGCCCCTTTTAGACTGTGAGCCCACTGTTGGGTAGGGACTGTCTCTATATGTTACCAACTTGTACTTCCCAAGCGCTTAGTACAGTGCTCTGCACACAGTAAGCGCTCAATAAATACGATTGATTGATTAATAATAATAATAATAATGATGATAGCATTTATTAAGTGCTTACTATGTGCCAAGCACTGTTCTAAGCGCTGGGGTAGATACAAGTTAATCAGGCTGTCCCACCTGGGGCTCACAGTCTTTAGAGGCAGCGTGGCTCAGCCTTGGGAGTCGGCGGTCATGGGTTCAAATCCCGACTCCGCCGCTTGTCAGCTGGGTGACTTTGGGCAAGTCACTTCACTGGGCCTCAGTTCCCTCACCTGGAAAATGGAGATGAAGACTGGGAGCCCCCCGTGGGACAACCTGATCACCTTATATCCTCCCCAGCGCTTAGAACAGTGCTCTGCACATAGTAAGCACTACATGGATACCATAAAAAGTATGTTAAGTTTAATGTGAGAAGAGGATGCTTTGGCTAGAAATCATTTCCAAATTCCATTATTATTCATTCGATCGTAACAATTATTATTATTAATCCCCATTTTACAGATGAAGTGACTGAGGCACAGAGAAGTTACGGGACTTGCCCAAGGTCACACAGCTGACAAATGGCAGAGCCGGGATTAGAACCCACGACCTCTGACTCCCAAGCCTGGGCTCTTTCCATTGAACCACACTGCTTCTAAGTGCTTGGCACATAGAACTACTTTACCAATACCATTACTATTATTATTATTATATTCTCCTACTTAGACTGTGAGCCCCATATGGGACAGGGACTGTGTCCAACCTAATTAATTTGTACCGACCCCAGCAAGAAGAACAGTGTTTGAAACATAGTAAGCTCTTAACAAAATAGCATAAGAAAAGATTATGCTTTATATACTTTGGGCAAGTCACTTCACTTCTCTGGGCCTCAGTTCCCTCATCTGTAAAATGGGGTTTAAGACTGTGAGCCCCCCGTGGGACAGCCTGATCACCTTGTAACCTCCCCAGCGCTTAGAACAGTGCGTTGCACATAGTAAGCATAGTGATAGTATAGTATTAAAAGCATAGTATAGCATAGCATATTATTATAAGCATAGTAATAAAATTCTATTTATTTTATTTGGTTAGTATGTTTGGTTTTGTTCTCTGTCTCCCCCTTTTAGACTGTGAGCCCACTGTTGGGTAGGGACTGTCTCTAGATGTTGCCAGCTTGTACTTCCCAAGCGCTTAGTACAGTGCTCTGCACACAGTAAGTGCTCAATAAATACGATCGATTGATTGATAGTAAGTGCTTAATATATGCCATGATTATTATTATTATTATTATTGTTTGCACATAGTAAGCGCTTAATAAATGCCATCATTATTATTATAATGATGAGAAGCAGCGTGGCTCAGTGGAAAGAGCCCGGGCTTTGGAGTCAGAGGTCATGGGTTCAAATCCCGGCTCCACCACTTATTAGCTGGGTGACTTTGGGCAAGTCACTTAACTTCTCTGGGCCTCAGTTACCTCATCTGTAAAATGGGGATGAAGACTGTGAGCCCCCGTGGGACAACCTGATCACCTTGTTAACCTCCCCAGCGCTTAGAACAGTGCTTTGCACATAGTAAGCGCTTAATAAATGCTATCATCATTATATACCTATATATATATCTATATATATTTGTGCATTTATACTTTATACCCTGTCACTTCCACTTTCTGTCATTTGCTTTTCGTGTGTCTTTTCCCTAGTAGACTGTAAACTCTTTGAGGGCAGGAATCATTCCTACCAACTCCATCGGTTTGTTCTTTTCCAGGTGCTTAGTACAGTACTCTGCTCACAGCAGCTACTCAATAAATGCCATCGATTGATTGCAAGATACTGAGGTTGGGCATAGTGCCTGTATCTCACTGGGTTCACAGGTCAAGTAGAACAGGCATGTAATCCCCATTTTACAGCTGAGGAAACTGAGGCACAGAGGAGTAACGTGACTTGCCCAAAGTCACATAGCAGGCAAGTGAGCCCGTTGTCGGGTAGGGATTGTCTCTAGCTGTTGCCGAATTATACTTTCCAAGTGCTTAGTACAGTGCTCTGCCCACAGTAAATGCTCAATAAATACGACTAAATGAATGAAAGTGGCGGAGCCAGGATTAGAACCCGGTTCCTGTGACTCATAGGCCCATAAATATTCCTGTAGGCCACACTACTTCCCACATAACACTAATCCTGTCAAGTGCAGTTATGCAGGTCTGTATTCTCCAGAATTATTCTCCAGCCAAAAAAAAATCTACATTATAAATTCATTCATTCAGTCCTTTTTATTATGCGCTTATATGTGCAGTGCACTGTACTAAGCACTTGGGAGAGTACAATACAACAATAAACAGGTACATTCCCTTCCCACAACAAGCTTACACTCTAGTGTTGGGGAGACGGACATCAGTACAAATAAATGACAGATAGGGACGTAAGTGCTATTCTATTTATTTTATTTTGTGAATATGTTTTGTTTTGTCGTCTGTCTCCCCCTTCTAGACTGTGAGCCCGCTGTTGGGTAGGGACCGTCTTTAGATGTTGCCAACTTGTACTTCCCAAGTGCTTAGTACAGTGCTCTGCACACAGTAAGCGCTCAATAAATACGACTAAATGAATGAAAGAAAATTTACTTTACTTGTACATATTTATTCTATTTTGTTAATATGTTTTGTTGTCTGTCTCCCCCTTCTAGACTGTGAGCCCGCTGTTGGGTAGGGACTGTCTCTATATGATGCCAACTTGGACTTCCCAAGCGCTTCGTACAGTGCTCTGCACCCAGTAAGCGCTAAATAAATACGATTAAATGAATGAATGAATAAATACGATGGAATGAATGAATGAATAAAGGGAGCAAGTCAGAGGGACACAGGGCCAGGCCTATGCTCTCTCCATTACACCACACTGCTTTATATCCTGATTATGGAATTCTTTATTTTTTCTTCTAGGCCTAGACAATGTAAAAGTAATCAGAGTTATTGCTGGCTCATATCATTCCGTGGCCCTAACAGGTAAGTACATGCTTCCAGCAATTTTTTTTATGGTATTTATTCATTCATTCAATCGTATTTATTGAGCGCTTACTGTGTGCGGAGCACTGTGCTAAGCGCTTGGGAAGTACAAGTTGGCAACATATAGAGACGGTCCCTCCCCAACAACGGGCTCCCGCCTTACCTCCTTCCCCTCCCCACGGCACCTGTATATATGTATATATGTTTGTACGGATTTATTACCTATTTTATTTGTACGTATTTATTCTATTGATTTTATTTTGTTAATATGTTTTGTTTTGTTGTCTGTCTCCCCCTTCTAGACTGTGAGCCCACTGTTGGGTAGGGACCGTCTCTGTATCTTGCCAACTTGGACTTCCCAAGCGGTTAGTCCAGTGCTCTGCACACAGTAAGGACTCAATAAATACGATTGAATGAGTGAATGAATGAATCATCATCATCAATCGTATTTATTGAGCGCTTACTGTATGCAGAGCACTGTACTAAGCGCTTGGGAAGTACAAATTAATAGAAGGGGGAGACAGACAGCAAAACAAAACATGGACAGGTGTCATCAGAATAAATAGAAGTAAAGCTAGAGGCACATCATTAACAAAATAGAATAGTAAATATGTACAAGTCAAATAAATAGAGTAATAAATCTGTGCAAACATATAGACAGGTGCTGTGGGGAGGGGAAGGAGGTAGGGTGAGGGGGATGGGGAGGAGGAGAGGAGAAAGGAGGGTATTTGTTAAGCGCTGACTATGTGCCAGGCACTGTGAACTAGGAGCATTGTTGGTGGTAGCCAGAGTATTCATTCAATTGTATTTATTGAGTGCTTACTGTGTGCAGAGCACTGTACTAAGCGCTTGGGAAGTATCGGGTAGTGTCTGTGCATTATTGTACAGCTGGGATAGTGCTGGGTTAGCTAAGTACATGATCAGGACACGTTCAGGACCCGTCACCCCGCTCCTCAAAAATCTCCAGTGGCTGCCCATCCACCTCCTTATCAAACACAAAGAGAAGCAGCGTGGCTCAGGGGAAAGAGCCCGGGCTCTGGAGTCAGAGGTCATGGGTTCAAATTCCGGCTCCGCCGCTTGTCAGCGGCGTGACTTTGGGCAAGTCACTTCTCTGAGCCTCCGTTCCCTCATCTGCAAAATGGGGATTAAGACTGCGAGCCCCTCGTGGGACAACCTGATCACCTTGTATCCCTCCCCAGCTCTTAGAACAGTGCTTTGCGCGCAGTAAGTGCTTAACAAATACCATCATTTTTTTATTATTGTTCTCACCATTGGATTTAAAGCAGTCAGGCATCTTGCCCCCTCCTACATCACCTCGTTACTCTGCTGCTCCAACCCAGCCCACACAATTTGCTTGTCCGGTGCCGCTAACCTTCTCACTGGGCCTCCATCTCGCCTATCTCGTCCCCGCCGGCCCCTGGCCCACAGCCTGACTCTGGCGTGGAATGTCTCCCTTCTCAAATAATAATAATAATAATGGCATTTATTAAGCGCTTACTATGTGCAAAGCACTGTTCCAAGCGCCGGGGAGGTTACAAGGTGATCAGGTTGTCCCACGGGGGGCTCACAATCTTCATCCCCATTTTACAGATGAGGGAACTGAGGCCCAGAGAAGTGAAGTGACTTGCCCAAAGTCACACAGCTGACAATTGGCAGAGCCGGGATTCGAACCCATGAACTCGGACTCCAAAGCCCAGGCTTTTTCCACTGAGTCACGCTGCTTCAAATCTGACAATTACTCTCCTGCCCTTCAAAACCGTATTGAAGGCACACCTCCTCCACTTGGCCTTCCCTGACTGAACCCTGCCTTTCCTCTTCTCCCACTCCCTTCTGCATTCATTCATTCATTCAATTGTATTTATTGAGCGCTTCCTGTGTGCAGTGCACTGGACTAAGCGCTTGGGAAGTCCAAGTTGGCAACATATAGAGACAGTCCCTACCCAACAGTGGGCTCACATCACCCTGACTTACTCCCTTTATTCTTCCCCCTGCTCCCAGCCCCACAGTGTTTAACAAATATCGTTATTATTATTATTATTATTATGGGGATTAAGACTGTGAGCCCCCCGTGGGACAACCTGATCACCTTGTATCCCCCCAGCGCTTAGAACAGTGCTTTGCACATAGTAAGTGCTTAACAAATACCGTTACTATTATTATTATTATTATGGGGATTAAGACGGTGAGCCCCACGTGGAACAACCTGATCACCTTGTATCCCCTCAGCGCTTAGAACAGGGCTTTGCACATAGTAAGCGCTTAATGAATACCATTATTATTATTATTATTATTATTATTATTATTATTATTATTATTATGGGGATTAAGACTGTGAGCCTCACGTGGGACAACCTGATCACCTTGTATCCCCCCAGTGCTTAGAACAGTGCTTTTGCACATAGTAAGCACTTAACGAATACCGTTATTATTATTATTATTATGGGGATTAAGACTGTGAGCCCCACGTGGGACAACCTGATCACCTTGTATCCCCCAGCGCTTAGAACAGTGCTTTGCACATAGTAAGCGCTTAATGAATACCATTATTATTGTTATTATTATTATTGTTATTATTATTGGGATTAAGATTGTGAGCCCCACGTGGGTCAACCTGCTCACCTTGTATCCCTCCAGCACTTAAAACAGTGCTTTGCACATAGTAAGTGCTTAACAAATACCGTTACTATTGTTATTATTATTATTATTATTATTATTATTATTATTATTATTATTATTATGGGGATTAAGACTGTGAGCCCCCCGTGGAACATCCTGATCACCTTGTATCCCCCAGCGCTTAGAGCAGTGCTTTGCACATAGTAAGCGCTTAATGAATACCATTATTATTATTATTATTATTATTATTATTATTAGGATTAAGATTGTGAGCCCCACGTGGGTCAACCTGCTCACCTTGTATCCCTCCAGCACTTAAAACAGTGCTTTGCACATAGTAAGTGCTTAACAAATACCGTTACTATTATTATTATTATTATTATTATTATGGGGAATTAAGACTGTGAGCCCCCCGTGGAACAACCTGATCACCTTGTATCCCCCCAGTGCTTAGAACAGGGCTTTGCACATAGTAAGCGCTTAATGAATACCGTTATTATTATTATTATTATTATTATTATTATTATTATTATTATTGGGATTAAGACTGTGAGCCCCACGTGGGAGAACCTGATCACCTTGTATCCCCCCAGCGCTTAGAACAGTGCTTTGCACATAGTAAGCGCTTAATGAATACCATTATTATTATTATTATTATGGGGATTAAGACTGTGAGCCCCACGTGGGACAACCTGATCACCTTGTATCCCCCCAGCGCTTAGAACAGTGCTTTGCACATAGTAAGCACTTAACGAATACCATTATTATTATTATTATTATTATTATGGGGATTAAGACTGTGAGCCCCACGTGGAAGAACCTGATCACCTTGTATCCCCCCAGCGCTTAGAACAGTGTTTTGCACATAGTAAGCGCTTAACAAATGCCATTATTATTACTATTATTATCTGTCATTTATTTCTTTTATATTGATATCTATCTCCCCTCCTCTAGACTGTAAGCTCGTGTGGGCAGGGAATGTGTCTGTTTATTGTTATATTGTACTCTCCCGAGTGCTTAGTACAGTGCTCTGCACACAGTAAACGCTCAATAAGTATGATTGAATGAATGAATAGTCACCTTTTACTATGTCTGCACAAGTTAGTCACAACTGGGCTCTGCAGACAGGGAGAATCACAAAACTTCATCACAGAGGTTTTGAGGAGCAGTGTGGCATAGTGGAAAGAGCCTAGGCCTGGGAGTGAGGCAGAGGATCTGGGTTCTAATTCTCGGTATGCCACTTGCCTGCTGTGTGACTTGGGCAAGTCATTTAGTAATGATAATAATAATGATGGCATTTATTAAGCGCTTACTATGTGCAAAGCACTGTTCTAAGCGCTGGGGAGGTTACAAGGTGATCAGGTTGTCCCACGGGGGCTCACAGTCTTCATCCCCATTTTGCAGATGAGGTCACTGAGGCCCAGAGAAGTGACGTGACTTGCCCAAAGTCACACAGCTGCCAATTGGTGGAGCTGGGATTCGCACCCATGACCTCTGATTCCAAAGCCCGGGCTCTTTCCACTGAGCCACGCGTAACTTCTCTATGCCTCTGTTCCCTCGTCTGTAAAATGGGGATTCAGTACCTGTTCTCTGTCCTGCTTAGACTGTGAGCCCCATGTGGGACAGGGACTGTGTCCAACCTGATTATCTTATATCTACCCCAGCGCTTAGTAATAATAATAATAATAATAATAATAATAATGATAATGTTGGTATTTGGTAAGTGCTTACTATATGCCAAGCACCGTTCTAAGCGCTGAGGAGATAAAAGGGAATCAAGGTTGTCCCACGTGGGGCTCCCAGTCTTAATCCCCATTTTACAGATGAGGGAACTGAGGCACAGAGAAGTGAAGTGACTTGCCCAAAGTCACACAGCTGCCAAGTGGCGAAGCCGGGATTAGAACCCATAATAATAATAATAATAATAATAATAATAATGATAGCATTTATTAAGTGCTTACTATGTGCAAAGCAGTGTTCTAAGCGCTGGGGAGGTTACCAGGTGATCAGGTTATCCCATGGGGAGCTCACAGTCTTCATCCCCATTTTCCAGATGAGGTAACTGAGGCCCAGAGGTAACTGAGGCCTCCTCCAGGAGGCCTTCCCAGACTGAGCCCCTTCCTTCCTCTCCCCCTCGTCCCCCTCTCCATCCCCCACATCTTACCTCCTTCCCTTTCCCACAGCACCTGTATGTATGTATATATGTTTGTACATATTTATTACTCTATTTATTTATTTTATTTGTACATATCTATTCTATTTATTTTATTTTGTTAGTATGTTTGGTTTTGTTCTCTGTCTCCCCCTTTTAGACTGTGAGCCCACTGTTGGGTAGGGACTGTCTCTATGTGTTGCCAATTTGTACTTCCCAAGCGCTTAGTACAGTGCTCTGCACATAGTAAGCGCTCAATAAATACGATTGATGATGATGATGAAGTGACTCGCCCAAAGTCACACAGCTGACAATTGGCAGAGCCGGGATTTGAACCTGTGACCCCTGACTCCCAAGCCCGGGCTCTTTCCACTGAGCCACGCTGCTTCTCTACGAGATACAAGTTAAACAGGTTGGTCAGGGGCCCTGTCCCCCCCGGGGCTCACACTCTTAACCCCCATTTTACTGATGAGGTAACTGAGGCCCAGAGAGGCGAAGTGACTTGCCCAAGGTCACCCGGCAGACAAGCGGCAGAGTCAGGATTAGAACCCAGGTCCTTCTAACTCCCAGGCCCGGGCTCTAGCCACTAGGCCATGCTGCTTCTCCTGCGCTTAACTGGCTAGTTTGGGAAAGCAATGAAAAATAGTATTAAACACAGAAAATTAAACCCAACTATAATAATGTATTTTTAATGGTATATAATAATAATGATGATGGCATTTATTAAATGCTTACTATGTGCAAAGCACTGTTCTAAGCACTGGGGAGGTTACAAGGTGATCAGGTTGTCCCGTGGGGGGCTCAAAGTCTTAATCCCCATTTTACAGATGAGGGAACTGGGGCACAGAGAAGTGAAGTGACTTTCCCAAAGTCGCAGTGCTGGGATTTGAACCCATGACCTCTGACTCCAAAGCCCGGGCTCTTTCCACTGAGCCACGCTGCTTCTCAGTATATGTTAGGCCAACTTGTACTTTCCAAGCGCTTAGTCCAGTGCTCTGCACACAGTAAGCACTCAATAAATACGATTGAATGATTGATTGGATTAACCAGTACCGCAGTTATGATTGTTGCCAACTTGTACTTTCCAAGCGCTTAGTACAGTGCTCTGCACACAGTAAGCGCTCAATAAATACGATTGAATGATTGATTGGATTAACCAATACCACAGTTACGATTGTTGCCAACTTGTACTTTCCAAGCGCTTAGTACAGTGCTCTGCACACAGTAAGTGCTCAATAAACACAATTGATAGATTGATTAGGCACTTACTATGTGCCAGACACTGTACTATGTGCTGGGGTAGATACAAGCCAATCAGATTGGACACAGTCCCTGTCCCACATGGGGCTCACAGTCATCATCATCATCATCAATCGCATTTATTGAGCGCTTACTGTGTGCAGAGCACTGTACTAAGCGCTTGGGAAGTACAAATTGGCAACATATAGAGACAGTCCTTACCCAACAGTGGGCTCACAGTCTAAAGTCCTAATCATCATCATCATCATCAATCGTATTAAGCGCTTACTATGTGCAGAGCACTGTACTAAGCGCTTGGGAAGTACAAATTGGCAACATATAGAGACAGTCCCTACCCAACAGTGGGCTCACAGTCTAAAAGGGGGAGACAGAGAACAAAACCAAACATACTAACAAAATAAAATAGAATAGATATGTACAAATAAATTAAATAAATAAATAAATAGAGTAAAAAAATATGTACAACCGTATATACATATATACAGGTGCTGTGGGGAAGGGAAGGAGGTAAGATGGGGGAATGGAGAGGGGGACGAGGGGGAGAGGAAGGAAGGGGCTCAGTCTGGGAAGGCCTCCTGGAGGAGGTGAGCTCTCAGCAGGGCCTTGAAGGGAGGAAGAGAGCTAGCTAATCCCCATTTGACAGATGAGGGAACTGAGGCCCAGAGAAATGAAGTGACTTATCCAAGGTCACACAGTAGACAAGTGGTGGGGATGGGATTAGAATCCAGATCCTTCAGCTCCCAGGCTGGGCTCTTTCCACTCGCCCACGTCGCTTCTCATGTAGTCCAGCCGTTTTTCCACGCGGCTAATACGTCGCGTCTTTTTGCACCCATGACCTATTCTTTCTTTTTAGATAAAGGAAATTTATACGTATGGGGTAGCAACAAACACGGACAGTTAGTGAACAAAGACGCCTTCCTTCCTTCACCCCAGAAAATAGAAGAGCATCATTTCTCGAGTGAAAAGATCGTCACGGTGTGGAGTGGATGGACGCATATGGTAGCACAAACAGGTAAGAAATAAGATTATTTAAGATTTTAATAATTAATTAATTAATTAAATTAATAAGATTTTCTAGACTGTGAGCCCACTGTTGGGTAGGGACCGTCTCTATATGTTGCCAACTTGGACTTCCCAAGCGCTTAGTACGGTGCTCTGCACACAGTAAGCGCTCGATAAATACGATTGATTGATTGATTAGTAGCCGACCATTCTTCGAAGGAGCGAGCCGCTAAAAGGAAGATTTTAATGTTCAAAACGGGCGTAGGAAAGAGGGCAGTCGTACCAAAATTTGTCCTCTCTGGTTTGTGTATTTCTTCTCCTTTTCATAAGGGAAGAGGTAACGAGGGTGCAGAAATGTTTCATGTAATAATAACGGCGGTATTTGTTGATGAGGATGATGGTATTTAATTGCTTACTACATGCCAAGCACTGTTCTAAGCTCTGGGGTAGATACAAGGGTATCAGGTTGTCAATCAGTCAATCAATCGTATTTATTGAGCGCTTCCTCTGTGCAGAGCACTGTACTAAGCACTTGGGAAGTCCAAGTTGACAACATCTAGAGACAGTCCCTACCCAACAGCGGGCTTACGGTCTAGAAGGGGGAGACAGACAACAAAATGAAACATATAAACCAAATAAAATAAATAGAATAAATATGTACAAGTAAAATAAATAAATGGAGTAATAAATATGTACAAACATATATACATATATACAGGTGCTGTGGGGAGGGGAAGGAGGTCTGAGGTAGCCTAGAGGAAAGGTAACAGCCTTGGAATTCAATCAATCAATCAGTCGTATTTATTGAGCGCTTACTGTGTGCAGAGCACTGTACTAAGCACTTGGGAAGTGCAAATCGGCAACATATAGAGACGGTCCCTGAGGCTTGGGTTCTAATCCCCTCTCTGCTATGAGAATTAAAAAAAAAGTTGTAAATACACTGGAGGGTTTAAAATAAATCACCTAGGAGGACCGAGATTAAACTTTCCATCTTGGACTTCCCAAGCACTTAGTACAGTGCTCTGCATACAGTAAGCGCTCAATAAATACGATTGAATGAATGAATGAATGAATGAAAACTGTATTTAGTGGTGAGTGATAGGAGTAGAAATGGAATTTATTGGAATTTAATGGAATTTAAAACTCCTTTCAAAACTGTATTTAGTGGCGAGTGATAGTAGTCGAAATGGAATTTATTGGAATTTAATGGAATTTAAAACTCCTTTTAAAACTGTATTTAGTGGCGAGTGATAGTAGTAGAAATGGAATTTAATGGAATTTAAAACTCCTTTTAAAACTGTATGTAGTAGTAGAAATGGAATTTATTGGAATTTAAAACTCCTTTCAAAACCGTATTTAGTGGCGAGTGATAGTAGTAGAAATGGAATTTATTAAGTGCTTTCCAGTTTGTCCCATGTGGGGCTCACAGTCTTAATCCCCATTTTCCAGATGAGGTCACTGAGGCCCAGAGAAGTGAAGTGACTTGCCCCAAGTCACACAGCTGACAAGTGACGGAGCCGGGATTTGAACCTTTGACTCTCAAGCCCATGCTCTTTCCAGTAAGCCATGCTGCTTCTCTGAAAAATAGTTACAATAATGCAATTAAGGGGGTTTCCGTGGCCCCGTGGCGAAAAGCAGTGTAGCCCGGTGGGTAGAGCCCTTGCCTGAGAGTCAGAAGGACCCGGTTTCTAATCCCAGCTCCGCCCCATGTCTGCCGTGTGACCTTGGGTAAGTCACTTCACTTCTCTGTGCCTCAGTTGCCTCATCTGTGAAATGGGGATTAAGACTGTGAGCCTCATGTTCATGGGAATTAAGACTGCAAGCCCACTGTGGGACAACCTGATCACCTTGTAATCTCCCCAGCTCTTGGAACAGTGCTTTGCACATAGTAAGTGCTTAATAAATGCCATCATTATTATTATTATTGTTATTATTATTATTATTATTCCCTTCCCCACAGCACCTGTATATATGTATATATGTTTGTACATATTTATTACTCTATTTATTTATTTTACTTGTACATATCTATTCTATTTATTTTATTTTGTTAGTGTGTTTGGTTTTGTCTCCCCCTTTTAGACTGTGAGCCCACTGTTGGGTAGGGACTGTCTCTATATGTTGCCAATTTGTACTTCCCAAGCGCTTAGTACAGTGCTCTGCACACAGTAAGTGCTCAGTAAATACGATTGATGATGATGATGATGATGATTATTATTCATTCAATCGTATTTATTGAGCGCTTACTGTGTGCAGAGCACCGTATGTGAGACAGGGACTGTGTCCAACCTGGTTGACTGGTGATAATAATAATTGTGGCATTGGTTAAGTGCTTACTATGTGCCAGGCACTGTACTAGAGAAGCAGCGTGGCTCAGTGGAAAGAGCCCGGGCTTGGGAGTCAGAGATCACGGGTTCGAATCCCGGCTCCGCCACTTGTCAGCTGTGTGACTTTGGGCAAGTCACTCCGCTTCTCTGGGCCTCAGTTCCCTCATCTGTAAAATGGGATTGAACACTGTGAGCTCCACGTGGGACAACCTGATCATCTTGTATCCTCCCCAGCGCTTAGAACAGTGCTTTGCACATAGTAAGCGCTTAATAAATGCCATTATTATTATCATTATTAAAACGCAGCCAAACTCAGACACTTCTCACTCAAACATTAAGGACTCAGTCCTGAATAAAACACTAACCTTGAAGTTACAGTAAATCGCCAGAAATCTAACATTTCGTATGTGTAAGCATTGATCTTTTTGCACCATTCAATCAATCAATCAATCAATCAATCGTCTTTATTGAGTGCTTACTGTGTGCAGAGCACTGTACTAAGCGCTTGATGATTGCTTTCTTTTCTCCTTAAGCGCTCAATAAATACGATTGACTGAATGAATGAATGATGATTCATTCAATCATATTTATTGAGCGCTTACTGTGTGCAGAGCACTGTACTAAGCGCTTGATGATTGCTTTCTTTTCTCACTGGTCCTACGCTAGCCGCTTTCTCAGTTTTACCCATTTTCTTTCTTCTGTAAAACGAAAAGCGGGCCAAAGAATTTCTTCTAGACTGTGAACCCGCCTTCTAGACTGTGAGCCGTCTCTAAATGTTGCCAGCTTGTACTTCCCAAGCGCTTAGTACAGTGCTCAATAAATATGATTGATTGATTGAGCCCGCTGTTGAGTAGGGACCGTCTCTATATGTTGCCAACTTGTACTTCCCAAGCGCTTAGCACAGCGCTCTGCACACAGTAAGCGCTCAATAAATACGATCGATTGATTGATTGATTGATTGAGCCCGCTGTTGGGTTGGGACTGTCTCTATATGTTGCCAGCTTGTACTTCCCAAGCGCTTAGCACAGCGCTCTGCACACAGTAAGTGCTCAATAAATACGATTGATTGATTGAGCCCACTGTTGGGTAGGGACCGTCTCTATATGTTACCAACTTGTACTTCCCAAGCGCTTTGCACAGCGCTCTGCACACAGTAAGCGCTCAATAAATACGATCGATTGATTGATTGATTGATTGAGCCCGCTGTTGGGTTGGGACTGTCTCTATATGTTGCCAGCTTGTACTTCCCAAGCGCTTAGCACAGCGCTCTGCACACAGTAAGTGCTCAATAAATACGATTGATTGATTGAGCCCACTGTTGGGTAGGGACCGTCTCTATATGTTACCAACTTGTACTTCCCAAGCGCTTTGCACAGCGCTCTGCACACAGTAAGCGCTCAATAAATACGATCGATTGATTGATTGATTGATTGAGCCCGCTGTTGGGTTGGGACTGTCTCTATATGTTGCCAGCTTGTACTTCCCAAGCGCTTAGCACAGCGCTCTGCACACAGTAAGTGCTCAATAAATACGATTGATTGATTGAGCCCGCTGTTGGGTAGGGACCGTCTCTATATGTTACCAACTTGTACTTCCCAAGCGCTTTGCACAGCGCTCCGCACACAGTAAGTGCTCAATAAATACGATTGATTGATTGATTGAGCCCGCTGTTGGGTTGGGACTGTCTCTATATGTTGCCAACTTGTACTTCCCAAGCGCTTAGTACAGCGCTGTGCACACAGTAAGTGCTCAATAAATACGATTGATTGATTGATTGAGCCCGCTGTTGGGTAGGGACCGTCTTTATATGTTGCCAACTTGTACTTAGCACAGCGCTCTGCACACAGTAAGCGCTCAATAAATACGATTGAATGAATGAATGAATGAGTGCTGGGATTATTCTCTAGATGGCAGCATTGGCGTCTAGTAGATTGCTTTGCTTGCGGTGCGGCCCCGGAGAAGGGGGCCACACGCGAGGGAGAGGAGGTAGCTTTGCAGGAAGTTTCAGATCCTAAATTACTGTAGTCATCCCAGGGGGCCTCTCTGGGATATATAATAATAATATATAAAATAAAATAATAATTAATAATAATAATAATAATTTGGAATAATAATAATAAAATAATTTGGAAGGGGGTCACCGAGTCGGAGACTGTGGCGGAATTGAACGAAGGGTTGGGCAATCAATCCTCCGACCAGCGATAGCATCTGCATTCGGGCCCGGAAAAATGATGGGCGACCTCCAAATGTCAGCTGATCGATGCCAAGGTGATGGTTCATATCCACCGTCTCTCCCGGAGGAGCTTTATGCCCTGAGAAGTCTCATTCATTCATTCAATCGTATTTATTGAGCGCTTACTGCATGCAGAGCACTGTACTAAGCGCTTGGGAAGTCCAAGTTGGCAACATCTAGAGACGGCCCCTACCCAACAGCGGGTTCACAGTCTAGAAGGGGGAGACAGACAACAAAGCAGAACACATTAACAAAATAAAATCAATAGAATAGATATGTACAGGTAAAATAGAATAATAAATCTGCACAAACGTATATACAGGTGCTGTGGGGAGGGGAAGGGAGTAAGGCGGAGGGGAAGGAGGGGGCTCAGTCTGGGAAAGCCTCCTGGAGGAGGTGAGGAAGAGTTAGGACCGTTTGGAAGTGTTCAGGAGCGTTGTCGGGCGAAGCAGTGCGGCCTAAGGGAAAGGTCCCGGGTTCCAATCCCGACTCCGCTGCTCGTCTTCCATGTGGTCTCGGGCCGGTCCCTTCACTTATCAGTTCCTTCGGGGGGGCGTCTAGCGCACAGCTTGCCCTTCCTCCGGAGGTCCGTTGGGGCGGTCATCGCCGGAGGCGGGAAACTCGGCTTCTATGGACGATCGATCAGTTCAAGTTCACCGATGCTGGATAGAAAGGGATCCCCGTTATTTGTATTATCATTATTTGAAGCAGCGTGGCCTAGTGGGTAGCGCACGGGCTTGGGTGTCAGGAGATCATGGGTCTAGTAAGTGCTCAATAAATACAATTGAATGAATAATATATAACACACACATTATTATATAATAATCACATCAATATAACATAATATTAATATGCAATAATTATATTATTACTGCTATTATTATTATTATTTGGCATATAGTAAGCGCTTAACAAATACCATCATTATTATTGGTTAGCATTTCCTAAGCACCTGTGTGCTCTGCTTGAAATCTGGAGGGGGTATAAAGACTGTGAGCCCGCTGTTGGGTAGGGACCATCCCTGTATGTTGCCAACTTGTACTTCCCAAGCGCTTAGTACAGTGCTCTGCACGCAGTAAGCGCTCAATAAATACGATTGAATGAGTGAATGAATGAACCCTTTTCCTTCTTGAAGCCAGTAATAATTATAATAATAATGTTGGTATTTGTTAAGCGCTTACTATGTGCCAAGCACTGTTCTAAGCGCTGGGGAGGATACAGGGTAACCAGGTTGTCCCCCATGGGGCTCACAGTCTTAATCCCCATTTTACAGATGAGGAACTGAGGCCCAGAGAAGTGAAGTGACTCCTTCCCTTCTACATCCAAATCGCTTTGAGGAGCCTGAGAGTGCACATTTCCCTCTGCCATTCGCTTGTGCTCTTGTCTCCAATCTCTCTGCTCTTCTCCCCTGGTCAGAACTGTGATTATTTCCCATTAGAACAGTGCTTTGCACATAGTAAGTGCTTAATAAATGCCATTATTATTATTATTATTATTATTAGTGAAAATTATAAGGCTTTGGGAAGATAACCAAGGGAAGTGTATTTTTGTCCCGGAAGACTTTCTCCAACAGGATAGATTCTCACCTCCCTGGTATAGTTTAGGTGTAGCCCCACGTGAAGCCGAGAGTTGAGTGAGATTATAATAATAATGGTAATAATAGTATTTATTAAGTGCGTACTATGTGCCAAGGCATCAAGAGCAACGATTGTAAAAGCTCAGGTCTTCCTCTCTCCTTCGGCGATTGTGCTTTGCGTATCGCTGACAACGTTTCCCAGCAGTTGTGAATTTAGTAACAAAGCAGACCATTTCACTCCATAGTGACATTACTATTTCACTATTTCACTATTTTACTATTTATGGTGACATTACTATTAATTGAGAGGTAATAGAGCAGTGGAAAGAGCAAAAAGGACCTGGGTTCTAATCCTGGCTCTGCCATTGGCCTGCTGTGTGACCTTGGACAAGTCACTTAACTTCTTGGATCCTCAGTTTTTGTGGGTTTTTTTTGTTAAGCGCTCACTATGTGCCTGGCACTGTACTAAGCACTGGGGTGGGTACAAGCAAATCGGGTTAGACGTAGTCCCGATCCCGGATGGGGCTCACTGTCTTGATCCCCATTTTACAGTTGAGGTAACTGAGGCACAGAAACGTTTAGTGGCTACTCTGTCTCTACCAACTCTGTTGCATTGTACTCTCCCAAACGCTTAATCCAGTGCTCCGCACACAATAAGCGCTCAATAAATACGATGGATCGATTGATGGATGCTCCTTGAAGAAGGATGGCCATGCCCCCTTCGCCTTAGGTCTTTTTTCAGATAGAAATCCGAAAGAAGCAGCGTGGCCCAGTGGATAGAGCACGGGCCTGGGACTCGGCAGGTCATGGGTTCTAATCCCACGTCTGCTGTGAGACCTTGGACAAGTCACTTCACTTCTCTGGGCCCAAGTTCCCTCATCTGTAAAACGGAGATTAAGAATGAGAGCCCCATGTGGGATGGGGACTGTGTCCAATCCGACTGTCTCGTTTCTTCCTCAGCGCTTCGAACGGTGCCTGGAACATAGTAAGTGCTTAATGAATGCCAAAATTATTATTATAATTATTAAGACAAGAGACCAGAGGGGGAGGATGATGTTAATAGTGGGTTATTTCTAGGCCTGCTCAGTTATCTTGAGAAGCAGCGTGGCTCAGTGGAAAGAGCCCGGGCTTTGGAGTCAGAGGTTATGGGTTCGAATTCCGGCTCTGCCAATTGTCAGCTGGGTGTCTTTGGGCAAGTCACTTCACTTCTCTGGGCCTCAGTGACTTCATCTGGAAAATGGGGATTAAGACTGTGAGCCCCCCGTGGGACAACCTGATCACCTTGCAATCTCCCTAGCGCTTAGAACAGTGCTTTGCACATAGTAAGCACTTAATAAATGCCATTATTATTATTATTATTATTATTATTATTATATTGCCTTACCCCTGATATTGTCACGATGGAGGCTAAAAAAAGGAAAATGGGTAGAACTCTAGAGCCGAAACAATGACAATCGTTGTGGTCGTTGTTAATCCCTTACTATGTGTCAAGCACTGTGCTAAGCACTAGGGTACATATAAAGCAAAAGAAAATGCCCTCGTGGAAAAGGTCAGGAGCCTGGGAATCGCAGGATCTGGGTTCTAATCCTGACTTCACCACTTCTCTGCTGCTGTGTGACTTTGGGCAAGTCACTTAATTTCTCTGGACCTAAGGTACCTCATCTGTAAAATGGGGATTAAGACTTTGAGTCTTATGTGGGATGAAGACTGTGAGCACTCCGTGGGACAACCTGATCACCTTGTAACATCCCCAGCACTTAGAACAGTGCTTTGCACATAGTAAGCGCTTAATAAATGCCATTATTATTATTATTATTATTATTATTATTATTATTATTATTATGTGGGACATTAACTGTGTCTATTCTGATTAACTCATATCTACCCAGACTGAGCCTCCTTTTTCCTCTCCCCCTCCCCAACCCCCCTCGCCCTACCTCCTTCCCCTCCCCACAGCACCTGCATATATTTTTGTACAGATTTGTTACTCTATTTTACTTGTACATATTTACTATTCATTTTGTTAATGATGTACATTTAGCTTTAATTCTATTTGTTCTGACGATTTTGACACATGTCCACATGTTTTGTTTTGTTGTCTGTCTCCCCCTTCTAGACTGGGAGCCCGCTGTTGGGTAGGGACCGTCTCTATATGTTGCCAACCTGTACTTCCCAAGTGCTTAGTACAGTGCTCTGCACACAGTAAGCGCTCAATAAATACGATTGAATGAATGAATATTTACTATTCTATTTATTTTGTTAATGATGTACCTATAGCTGTAGTTCTATTTGTTCTGATGGTTTTGACACCTGTCCACATGTTTAGTTGTCTATCTTCCCCTTCTAGACTGTGAGCCCACTGTTGGGTAGGGACTGTCTCTATATGTTGCCAACTTGTACTTCTCAACCGCTTAGTACAGTGCTCTGCACACAGTAAGCGCTCAATAAATACGATTGAATGAGTGAATGAATGAATGAATCTACCGTGCCTGGCAAATAACGAGAAGCAGCGTGGTTTAGCGGAAAGAGCCCGGGCTTGGGAGTCAGAGGACGTGGATTCTAACCCTGGCTCTGCCGCTTGTCTGCTGTGTGACCTTGGGCAGGCCGCTTAACTTCTCTGGGCCTCAGTTACTTCTTCTGTAAAATGGGGATGAAGACTGTGAGCCCCTCGTGGGACAACCTGATTACCTTGTATCTACCCCGGCACTTAGAACGGTGCCTGGCATATAGTAAGCACTTAACAAATACCATCATTATTATCATTATAGTAAACACTTGACAAATGCCATAAAAAGAAGATGGAACATAGTCTCTGTTCCAATCAATCATATTTATTGAGCGCTTACTGTGTGCAGGGCACTGTACTAAGCGCTTGGGAAGTCCACGTTGGCAACATATGTAGACAGTCCCTACCCAACAGTAGGCTCACAGTCTAAAAGGGGGAGACAGAGAACAAAACCAAACATACTAACAAAATAAAATAAATAGAATAGATATGTACAAGTAAAATAAATGAATAAATAGAGTAATAAATATGTACAAACATATATACATATATATACATGGGACTCACCCTCTGAGTAGGAGGGAGAATGGGCATTGAATCCCCATTTCCCAGATTAGGAAACAGTCCCAGAGAAGTGAAGTGACTTGCCATAGGTCACACAGCGTGCAAGTGGCGGAGGCGGGATTAGAACTCAGGTCTTCAGATTCCTAGCCCATGCTCTTTCCACTAGGCCATGTTCCTTCTGAGGAGTGAACAAATTTCCTAAATTCAAATGGAAACCTTGGAATAGCCTGCCTCTAATCTGTAAACTAAAGATGGATAAAATGCTGCTAGGAAACAGCAGTGGAAATTTTTCTAATTCAGAGGAGAATATCAAAACTGCTCCCTAGCAAGGTTTCTATTGTAATGTCAGTAATGTTCATGGAAGCTTCCTTCGGGAACAGCCCTCTCGCTGTACCTTCATCTTGGCTGGCAATCAATCAATCAATCGTATTTATTGAGTGCTTACTGTGTGCAGAGCACTGTACTAAGCGCTTGGGAAGTACAAGCTGGCAACATCTAGAGACAGTCCCTACCCACCAGTGGGCTCACAGTCTAGAAGGGGGAGACAGAGAACAAAACCAAACATACTAACCAAATAAAATAGAATAGATAGGTACAAGTAAAATAAATAAATAAATAGAGTAATAAATATGTACAAACATATATACATATATACAGGTGCTGTGGGGAAGGGAAGGAGGTAAGATTCAGGGGATGGAGAGGGGGACGAGGGGGAGAGGAAGGAAGGGGCTCAGTCTGGGAAGGCCTCCTGGAGGAGGTGAGCTCTCAGTAGGGCCTTGAAGGCTGTGGTTCACAGGCTATCACACCGCTGACCCCTAGTCCACATCCTGCTTCTGGTCTGGAACACCCTCCTTCCTTAAATAATAATAATAATTATAATAATGGCATTTATTAAGCGCTTACTATGTGCAAAGCACTGTTCTAAGCACTGGGGAGGTTACAAGATGATCCGGTTGTCCCATGGAGGGGGGGCTCACAGTCTTAATCCCCATTTTACAGATGAGGGAACTGAGGCACAGAGAAGTGAAGTGACTTACCCAAAGCCACACGGCTGACAAATGGCGGAGCCGGGATTTGAACCCATGATCTCTGACTCCAAAGCCCGGGCTCTTTCCACTGAGCCGTGCTGCTTCTCCAGTGACTTAAATCTGCCAGACAATGACTCTTCTCCTCTTCAAAGCCGTACTGAAGGCCCATCTCCTCCAAGAGGCCTTCCCAGACTAAGCCCCACTTTTCCTCATCTCCCCCTCCCTTCTGCATCACCCTGACCTGCTCCCTTTATCCATCCCACCTCCCAGCCCCACAGCACCTATGTGCCTATTTGGAATTTATTTATTTTTATTAATGTCTTTCTCCCCCTCTAGACTGTAAGCTTGTTGTGGGCAGGTAATATGTCTGCTTATTAATAATAATGATTGCATTTATTAAGCGCTTACTATGTGCAAAGCACTGTTCTAAACGCTGGGGAGGTTACAAGGTGATCAGGTTGTCCCACGGGGGGCTCACAGTCTTCATCCCCATTTTACAGATGAGGGAACTGAGGCCCAGAGAAATTAAGTGACTTGCCCAAAGTGACACAGCTGACAGTTGGCAGACAGCCGGGATTTGAACCCACGACCTCTGACTCCAAAGCCCCTGCTCTTTCCACTGAGCCACGCTGCTTCCCATGTTGATTGTTATATTGAGCTCTCCAAAGTGCTTAGTACAGTGCTGTGCACACAGAAAGCACTCAATAAATACAGTCGAATGAATGAATAAATGAATCAATCAATCAATCGTATTTATTGAGCGCTTACTGTGTGCAGAGCACTGTACTAAGCGCTTGGGAAGTACAAGTTGGCAACATATAGAGGTGGTCCCTACCCAACTGTGGGCTCACGGCCTAGAAGGGGGAGACAGAGAACGAAACCAAACATATTAACAAAATAAAATAAGTAGTATATGTACAAGTAAAATAAATAGAGTAATAAATATGTACAAATATGTACATATATACAGGTGCTGTGGGGAAGGGAAGGAGGTAAAACTGATTGAGACTCAATCAGGAGAGAGGGGAATGGTGAATAAAAATAATAATAATAATTATAATAATGATGGCATTTGTTAAGCACTTACTATGTGCAGAGCACTGTTCTAAGCGCTGGGGAGATTACAAGGTGATCAAGTTGTCCCACGTGGGGCTCACAGTCTTAATCCCCATTTTACAGATAAGGGAACTGAGGCTCAGAGAAGTTAAGAGACTTGCCCGAGGTCACACAGAGGACATGCGGCGGAGTCGGGACTTGAACCCATGACCTCTGACTCCAAAGCCCGAGCTCTTTCCAATGAGCCACACTGCTTCTCTGTGTATGGAATAGCCAGACAATATCTGGGATCTTTCAATCAATCTATCAGTGGTATTTATTGAGCACTTACTGTGTGCAGAGCACTGTACTAAGTGCTTGGGAGACAACAGTGGAACAGAGTTCATAGACACGCTTTCAGATTTTGCGATTGTGTAGCCAAGAGATGCAGCATGGTCCAGTGGCTAGAGCCCAGGCCTCAGAGTTGGGATTAGAACCCATGACCTCTGACTCCCAAGCCCGTTATCTTTCCATTACGCAGGGCTTTGAAGGGAGGAAGAGAGCTAACTTGGCGGATGTGCAGAGGGAGGCCATTCCGGGCCAGGGGGAGGGCGTGGGCCGGGGGTCGACGGCGGGACGGGCGAGAACGAGGCACCGTGAGGAGGTTAGCGGCAGATTTGTTTGTGCAGATTTATTACTCTATTTCGCTTGCACATATTTACTCCCAACATTTCACCGTCACCAGATTTCTGACTTCCAGACCTGTTGGAAGTCCCTTGACTGTAAATTCCTCCCAGATCGGAAGCTCGTTACAGACAGGGAGTGTATCTCTTCATTCTATTGTATTATACTCTCCCAAGCGCTTAGTGCAGTGGTCCCGACTGGATTACTGCATCAGCCTCCTCTCCGATCTCTCATCCTCCTGTCTCTCCCCGCTTCAATCTATACTTCACGCTGCTTCCCGGGTCATCTTTGTGCAGAAATGCTCTGGGCATGTTACTCCCCTCCTCAAAAATCTCCAGTGGCTACCAATCAATCTGCGCATCAGGCAGAAACTCCTCACCCTGGGCTTCAAGGCTGTCCATCCATCCCCTGGCCCCCTCCTACCTCACCTCCCTTCTCTCCTCCTCCAGCCCAGCCCGCACCCTCCGCTCCTCCGCCGCTACTCTCCTCCCTGTACCTCGTTCTCGCCTGTCCCGCCATCGACCCCCGGCCCACGTCATCCCCCGGGCCTGGAATGCCCCCAATCCCTCTGCCCATCCGCCAAGCTCGCTCTCTTCCTCCTTTCAAGGCCCTACTGAGAGCTCACCTCCTCCAGGAGGCCTTCCCAGACTGAGCCCCTTCCTTCCTCTCCTCCTCGTCCCCCTCTCCATCCGCCCCCATCTTACCTCCTTCCCTTCCCCACAGCACCTATATATGTGTTTGTGCAGATTTATTGCTCTATTTCACTTGTACATATTTACTATTCTCTTTATTTTATTTTGTTAATATGTTTTGTTTTGTTGTCTGTCTCCCCTTTCTAGACTGTGAGCCTGCTGTTGGGTAGGGACTGTCTCTATATGTTGCCAACTTGTACTTCCCAAGCGCTAAGTACAGTGCTGTGCACACAGTAAGCGCTCAATAAATACGATTGATGACTGATGATGACATGTTGCCAACTTGTCCTTCCCAAGCGCTTAGTCCAGTGCTCTGCGCACAGTAAGCACTCAATAAATACGATTGATTGATTGATTGACCGTCTCTATATGTTGCCAACTTGTACTTCCCAAGCACTTAGTACAGTACTCTGCACACAGTAAGCGCTCAATAAACATGATTGAATGAATGAATGGATGAAAAGCCGTGCTGCTTCTAGCTGAGTCCGAGCTGTCAAATTTTTCTTGAGGTTTATCTCTTGAAGCCTGGCAGTTGTCACAGGGAGATAGAGCTCCCAAGCCATCTATGCGTAAAGGAAAATTAATGATCTTTCCCCAGCCTGTCGTAGCCCACTGGGAAGAAGGGGGAAAGCGGGAAAGGTCTACTTAACCTTTACTTAACCTGTTCTCACCTGCTTCTCTGGAATTTGGAATTAGGTGGACAAATTTGGAATTGGGTGGATGGGGCTCCCACGTCTCGTCTTTTGTTCCTTGACGTTATTACCTCCTAATTTCAGTTTTCATCTGAAAAGCGGATTGATTTGTTCCCTTCTGCATCAGTCAGTCAATCAATCAATCAATCAATCTTATTTCTTGAGTGCTTACTGTGTGCAAAGCACTGGACTAAGCGCTTGGGAAGTACAAGTTGACAACATATAGAGACAGTCCCTACCCAACAGTGGGCTCACAGTCTAAAAGGGGGAGACAGAGAACAAAACCAAACATACGAACAAAATAAAATAAATAGAATAGCTATGTACAAGTAAAATAAAGAAATAAATAGAGTAATAAATATGTACAAACATCTATACATATATACAGGTGCTGTGGGGAAGGGAAGGAGGTAAGATGGGGGGATAAAGAGGGGGATGAGGGGGAGAGGAAGGAAGGGGCTCAGTCTGGGAAGGCCTCCTGGAGGAGGTGAGCTCTCAGTAGGGCCTTGAAGGGAGGGAGGAAGAAAGCTAGCTTGGCGGATGGGCAGATAAGAGCCGAACGATTTCTTTTATAACAGCTGAAGATGGAATTTATTTTTATATAGTGTACATCCAAAACCCCGCCTCGTGTTTCCAGGCACCATGTCTGAAAGACTTAAAGCCCCTGCAAACGGCCTGTGAATGCATGAATTCTAATCAGCTCCAAGCTTTAGTTGAAGAAGGGAGAGACGGGGCAAGGTGTAACTCAAACTGGGGTGTATAATGCATGCATTCATTTGTTCATTCAATCGTATTTATTGAGCGCTTACTGTGTGCAGAGCACTGGACTAAGCGCTTGGGAAGTACAAGTCGACAACATATAGAGACAGTCCCTACCCAACAGTGGGCTCACAGTCTAAAAGGGGGAGACAGAGAACAAAACCAAACATACGAACAAAATAAAATAAATAGAATAGCTATGTACAAGTAAAATAAAGAAATAAATAGAGTAATAAATATGTACAAACATCTATACATATATACAGGTGCTGTGGGGAAGGGAAGGAGGTAAGATGGGGGGATAAAGAGGGGGATGAGGGGGAGAGGAAGGAAGGGGCTCAGTCTGGGAAGGCCTCCTGGAGGAGGTGAGCTCTCAGTAGGGCCTTGAAGGGAGGGAGGAAGAAAGCTAGCTTGGCGGATGGGCAGATAAGAGCCGAACGATTTCTTTTATAACAGCTGAAGATGGAATTTATTTTTATATAGTGTACATCCAAAACCCCGCCTCGTGTTTCCAGGCACCATGTCTGAAAGACTTAAAGCCCCTGCAAACGGCCTGTGAATGCATGAATTCTAATCAGCTCCAAGCTTTAGTTGAAGAAGGGAGAGACGGGGCAAGGTGTAACTCAAACTGGGGTGTATAATGCATGCATTCATTTGTTCATTCAATCGTATTTATTGAGCGCTTACTGTGTGCAGAGCACTGGACTAAGTGCTTGGGAAGTCCAAGTCGGCAACATAGAGAGACAGTCCCTACCCAGCAACGGGCTCACAGTCTAGAAGGGGAGAGGCAGACGACAAAACAAAGCATGTGAACAGGTGCCAAGTCATCAGAATAAATAGAAGTAAAGCTAGATGCATGTAGTTAACAAAATAAAATAAATAGAATAGTAAATATGTACAAGTAAAATAGAGTAATAGATCTGTACAAACATATAATACAGGTGCTGTGGGGAGGGGAAGGAGGTAGGGCGGGGGGAGAGGGAGAGGAAGGACTGTCTCTATGTTGCCAAATTGTACTTCCCAAGTGCTTAGTCCAGTGCTCTGCACACAGTAAGCGCTCAATAAATACAATTGATTGATTGAGGGGGCTCAGTCTGGGAGCAGGCTCCGCCATGTGTCTGCTGTGTGACCTTGGGCAAGTCACTTGACTTCTCTGGGCCTCAGTTACCTCATCTGTAAAATGGGGATAAAGACTGTGAGCCCCGTGTGGGACAACTTGATCACCTTGTATCCCCCCCCAGCGCTTAGAGCAGTGCTGTGCACATAGTAAGCGCTTAATAAATGCCATTAAAAAAAAAATTGGATATCGGCAGAGTTGCTGATGCTATAAGAAAAACATCTTTATTTTTATTTTTTTTACAGTTTTTGTTAAGCACTAACTATGTACAAGGAGCTGTACTTACTAAGCTCTGGGGTCGATACAAGATAATCGGTTGGACACTGCCCCTGTCCCACATAGGGCTCGCAGTCTTAATCCCCATTTTAATAATAATAATTGTATTTGCTAAGTGCTTACTATGTACCAGGCACTGTACTAAAGACTTTTTGAGCAAGTCACTTCACTTCTCTGTGCCTCAGTTCCCTCCTCCGTAAAATGGGGATTAAGACTATGAGCCCCACGTGGGGCAACCTGATCAATCAATCAATCAATCGTATTTATTGAGTGCTTAATGTGTGCAGAGCACTGTACTAAGCACTTGGGAAGTACAAGTTGGCAACATATAGAGACGGCTCACAGTCTAGAAGGCGGGTTCACAGTCTAGAAATAATTCTTTGGCCCGCTATTCGTTTTACAGAAGAAACAAAATGGGTAAAACATCACCTTGTATCCCCGCCAGTGCTTAGAACAGTGCTTTGCACATAATAAGCGCCTAACAAATGCCATCATCATTATTATTATTACAAGAGTAGTGTAGTGGACGCAGTCTGTGTCCCACACGGGGCTCACAGTGTTAATCCCCATTTTACAGATGAGGTGACGGAGGCCCAGAGAAGTGAAGCGACTTGCCCAGGGTCACACAGCAGACAGGTGGCAAAGCCGGGATTAAAACCCACGTTTTACTCCCAGATCTGTGCTGTAGCCACTAGGCTGTTCATTCATTCATTCATTCATTCATTCAATTATATTTATTGAGCGCTTATTGTGTGCAGAGCACTGGACTAAGCGCTTGGGAAGTACAAGTTGGCAACATATGCTGCTTCTTCATTCAGATGAATGAATTACATGGACATAGCATTCCCTCTCCCCTAACCTTGTATCATTCTTTTATTCCTGGGAACCATTCTGAAATCGTATTTATTGAGCACCTACCGTATGCAAAGCACTGTATTAAGCGCTTGGGAGAGTACAATGCAACATTCATTCATTCATTCGATCGTATTTATTGAGCACTTACTGTGTGCAGAGCACTGTACTAAGCGCTTGGAAAGTCCAAGTTGGCAACATATAGAGACGGTCCCTACCCAACAACGGGCTCACAGTCTAGAAGGGGGAGACAGACAACAAAACAAAACATGTGGACAGGTGTCAAGTCGTCAGAATCAATAGAATTAAAGCTAAATGCACAGCATTAACAAAATGAATGGAATAGTAGATGTGTAGAAGGAAAATAAATAGAGCAATAAATCTGTACAAACATATTTACAGGTGCTGTGGGGAGGGGAAGGTGGTAGGGTGGGGAGGGATGGAGAGGGGGAGAGGAATAAAGGGGCTCAGTGTGGGAAGGCCTCCTGGAGGAGGTGAGCTCTCAGTAGGGCTTTGAAGGGAGGAAGAGAGCGAGCTTGGCAGATGTGTGGAGGGGGAAGGACGTGGGCTGGGGGTCGATGGCGGAATGGGCGAGAACGAGGCCCAGTGAGGAGGTTAGTGACGGCAGAGGAGCGGAGGGTGCGGGCTGGGCTGGAGAAGGACAGAAGGGAGGTGAGGTAGGAGGGGGCGAGGGGATGGACAGCCTTGAAGCCGAGCACATATGTAAATATCGGTATATATCTGTAATTTATTTATTTATTTATTTGCTCATTCACTCTATCCATGTATTCATTTATTTCTGCCCCCACACCACCCCGGACTGTGAGCTCACTGTGGGCAGAAATGTATCTGTTTGTTATTATATTGTAAAATAAATAAAAATGATGGTATTGTTAAGCGCTTACTATGTGCAAAGCACTGTTCTAAGCGCTGGGGAGGTTACAAGGTGATCAGGTTGCCCCACGGGGGGCTCACAGTTTTAATCCCCACTTAGTACAGTGCTTGGCACATAGTAAGCACTCACTAAATATGACTGAATGAAGTGACTCGCCCAGAGGTGCACGGCAGACAAGTGAGCCCGTTGTTGGGTAGGGTTGTCTCCATTTGTTCCCGAAACTGTACTTTCCAAGCTCTTAGTACAGTGCTCTGCATACGGTAAGCGCTCAATAAATACATTTGAATGAATGAATGAACGTGGCGGAGCTGGGATTAGAACCCAGGTCCTTTAGACTCCCAGTCCTGGGCTCTAGCCATTAGGCCACACTGCTTCTCCAAGACTTCAGCTGAATTTCAGTCGAAGAAGGTGGAAGGCAGACAGTACAGCTGGAAAGGCTGCCTGTAAATTAAGAGTTATTTCCTAATGGCAGGGATGAGCTGTCTTTGAGTGAGTGATAAAATAATACTAATAATTGTGGTATTTGTTCATCAGTTACTGTGTGCTAAGCACTGTACTAAGCGCTGGAGTAGATACAAGATAATCAGGTCCCTCCCTCCCACTTGTGGCTCTCAGTCTAACTAGGAGGGAGAACAGATATTGAATCCCCATTTTGCAGATGAGGGACCTGAGGCCCAGGGAAGTGAAATGACTTGCCCAAGGTCACAGGGCAGACAAGTGGCAGAGCCAGGATTAGAACCCACGTCCTCTAACTCCCAGGCCCGGGCTTTTTCCGCTGGGTCGCCCTGCTTCTCGTGGTGTTGTTTATTGTTGTATTGTACTCTCCCAGTGGCTTAGAGTAACAGCGTGGCTCAGTGGAAAGAGCACTGGCTTTGGAGTCAGAGGTCATGGGTTCAAATTCCGGCTCCGCCACTTGTTAGCTGTGTGACTTTGGGCAAGTCACTTAACTTCTTTGGGCCTCAGTTACCTCATCTGCAAAATGGGGATTAAGACTGTGAGCCCTCCTTGGGACAACCTGATCACCTTGTAACCTCCCCAGCGCTTAGAACAGTGCTTTGCACATCGTAAGCGCTTAATAAATGCCATTGTTATTATTATTATTAACAGAGTGCTCTGCACACAGTAAATGCTCAATAAATGCAACTGAATGAATGAACGAATGGTGTGGAAAAACATTAATCTGACTGAACCAAGCCTGATTAGTGGATGAAATGAGGAAGGATGGCTTCCAGGCTTTGGAGCCAGAGGTTATGGGTTCAAATCCCCGCTCCGCCACTTGCCAGCTGTGTGACTTTAGGCAAGTCACTTCACTTCTCTGGGCCTCAGTTACCCGTCTGTAAAATGGGGATTAAGATTGGGAGCCCCACATGGGACAACCTGATCACCTTGTATCCGCCCCAGCGCTTAGAACAGTGCTTGGCACATAGTAAGCGCTTGACAAATACCAAAATTTATTTATTTATTTTTATTTATTTTTTGGATCACTTTATTGTTGGATTATGTCTACTTCTTGAGTTTCACATTTGGGAAGGTGCCGAACCTTCCATCTTCCATAAAAAAAAATGATCTAAATGGACGTCTATTCTTTCAGCTAATGCTTCTGTACTGAGCCAGAATTTCAGAGAAAGACCAGAAATGGCAGTGAGGAGAGAAGCTAGGATTCTGGATTCCGAGCTGCTCCCGAATCCCAGGTTATTTGAATCCTCCGCTTAAATGTGCTGTTTTTCTAGCTGTGGACTTTTCAGACTCTAAAAGTTTCAAGGAATAACAGAACTCCTCATCATCCCACCCAAGCCTCGGTCTTCCCCCTGACTTCTCCATCACTGTAGACAGCACCACCATCCCCCGTCTAATAATAATAATAATAATAATGATCAATCATCATCAATCATATTTATTGAGTGCTTACTATGTGCAGAGCACTGTACTAAGCACTTGGGAAGTACAAATTGGCAACATATAGAGACAGTCCCTACCCAACAGTAGGCTCACAGTCTAAAAGGGGGAGGAGAATCAATCAATCAATCAATTGTATTGAGCGCTTACTGTGTGCAGAGCACTGTACTAAGCGCTTGGGAAGTACAAGTTGGCAACAACGATGGTATTTATTAAGCGCTACTATGTGCAAAGCACTGTTCTAGGCACTGGGGAGGTCACAAGGTGAACAGACTGCCCCACGGGGGCACTCACAGTCTTAATCCCCATTTTACAGATGAGGTAACTGAGGCGCAGATAAGTGAAGTGACTTGCCCAAAGTCACCCAGCTGACAATTGGCAGAGCCGGGATTTGAACCCGTGACCTCTGACTCCCAAGCCCGGGATCTTTCGACTGAGCCACGCTGCAAGCACATAACCTCGGTGTTAGCCTTGACTCATCTCTCTCAGTCAACCCACATAGTCTGTCACCAAATCCTGTCGGTTCAACTTTCACGACTAAAATCCACCCTTTCCTCTCCATCCAAAATGCTACCATGTTAACCCAAACACTCATCTTTTCCCGCCTTGGTTACTGCATCAGTCTCGTTGCTGACCTCCCTGCTCTTGTCTTTCCCTAGTCCAGTCCTTACTACGCGCTGCTGCCCAGATCATTTTTCTTAAAACCTGTTCAGTCCATGTCGCCCCACTCCTGAAGAACCCCCGTTCATTCATTTATCCATTCATTCATTCATTCAATCATATTTATTGAGCGCTTACTGTGTGCAGAGCACTGTACTAAGTAATAATAATAATAATGATAATAATGATGGCATTTGTTAAGCGCTTACTATGTGCAGAGCACTGTTCTAAGCGCTGGGGAGGATACAAGGTGATCAGGTTGTCCCAAGTGGGGCTCACAGTCTCAATCCCCATTTTACAGATGGGGGAGCTGAGGCACAAAGAAGTTAAGTGACTTGCCCAAAATCACACAGCTGACAAGTGGCAGAGCTGGGATTTGAACCCATGACCTCTGACTCCAAAGCCCGGGCTCTTTCCACTGAGCCATGTTGCTTCTACTAAGTGCTTGTACTAAGTGCAGAGAAGCAGCGTGGCTCAGTGGAAGGAGCACGGGCTTGGGAGCCAGAGGTCATGGGTTCTAATCCCGGCTCTGCCACTTGTCAGCTGTGTGACTTTGCGCAAGTCACTTCACTTCTCTGAGCCTCAGTTGCCTCATCTGTAAAATGGGGACTAAGACTGTGAGCCCCACGTGGGACAATTTGATCACCTTGTATCCCCCCCAGTGCTTACAACAGTGCTTTGCATATAGTAAGCGCTTAACAAATGCCGTTATTATTGGGAGAGTTCAATGCAGCATTAAACAGACAACAACAAGCGTACAGTCTACAGCCGGGGAGACAGACATGAATACAAATAAATAAAATGACAGATATGTACTTAAGAGCTGTGGGGTTGGGGGTGGGGAGGGGGCAATAAAGGGAGCAAGTCAGAGTGAGGCAGAAGGGAGTGGGAGAAAAGGAAATGGGGGCTTAGTCAGGGAAGGCCTCGTGGAGGAGATGGGCCTTCAATAATAATAATAATGATGGCATTTATTAAGCGCTTACTATGTGCAAAGCACTGTTCTAATTGCTGGGGAGGTTACAAAGTGTTGTCCCACGGGGGGCTCACAGTCTTCATCCCCATTTCACAGATGAGATAACTGAGGCCCAGAGAAGTTAAGTGACTTGCCCAAAGTCACACAGCTGACAATTGGCAGAGCTGGGATTTGAACCCATGACCTCTGACTCCCAAGCCCGGGCTCTTTTCCACTGAGCCACGCATCAGACTTCATAACTGAAGCATTAGCAATCTATAGGGGAGTGGGGGATGTCAGACCAAATGAGATTCATATTTGTGTTTCCATTAAAGAATGCTAAGGGAACCACATGCCTAACACACATTGAGTAACAGGTACAATTTTCCCACTGATGGGACGTGGGGAGAGTTCTGTAGTAATTCGACTTCTCTCACAGTAAATATGATTGATTGATTGATAGAATAGTAGACTCTCAGAGTTGGAAGGTACCGGAAGAGATAAGCTAGGCCAAGACTCTGTTTGCAGGCAGAATGACACTCAAACCACCCAGGACGGTTGTCTGCCTTATTCTTAAAGAGGATATATGAATGACAGTTATAAGTTAAAACCATCAGCCCCATACATTCATTCAATCGTATTTTTTGAGTGCTTATGTGTGCAGAGCACTAGACTAAGCACTTGGGAAGTACAAGTTGGGAATCATTCAATCGTATTTATTGAGTGCTTATGTGTGCAGAGCACTGGGCCAAGCGCTTGGGAAGTACAAGTTGGGAATCATTCAGTCGTATTTATTGAGTGCTTATGTGTCCAGAGCACTAGACTAAGTGCTTGGGAAGTACAAGTTGGGAATCATTCAGTCGTATTTATTGAGTGCTTATGTGTGCAGAGCACTGGACTAAGCGCTTGGGAAGTACAAGTTGGGAATCATTCAATCGTATTTATTGAGTGCTTATGTGTGCAGAGCACTGGACCAAGCGCTTGGGAAGTACAAGTTGAGAATCATTCAATCGTATTTATTGAGTGCTTATGTGTGCAGAGCACTGGACACATAAGCTTGGGAAGTACAAGTTGGGAACCTATAGAGACAGTCCCTACCCAACAACGGGCTTACAGTCTAGAAGGGGGGAGACAGACAACAAAACAAAACGTATGGACAGGTGTCAAGTCATCAGAATAAATAGAGATAAAGCTAGATGCACATCATTAACAAAATAAATAGAATAGTAAATATGTACAAGTAAAATAAATAGAGTAATGAATCTGTACAAACATATATACAGGTGCTGTGGAGAGGGGAAGGAGGTAGGGCAGGTGGGGATGGGGAGGAGGAGAGGAAAAAGGGGGCCAGTCTGGGAGGGCCTCCTGGAGGAGGTGAGCTCTCAGTAGGACTTTGCAGGGAGAAAGAGAGCTAGCTTGGCGGATGGGCAGAGGGAGGGTATTCCAGGCCAGGCGGAGGACGTGGGCCAGGGGTCGACGGCGGGACAGGCGAGAACAAGGCCCAGTGAGAAGGTTAGTGGCAGAGGAGTGGAGGGTGCGGGCTGGGCTGGAGAAAGAAAGAAGGGAGGTGAGGTAGGAGGGGGCGAGGTGATGGAGAGCCTTGAAGCCAAGAGTGAGGAGTTTTTGCTTAATGCGTACGTTGACTGGCAACCACTGGAGATTTTTGAAGAGGGGAGTAATATGCCCAGAGCGTTTCTGCACAAAGATGATCCGGGTAGCAGCGTGAAGTATAGACTGAAGTGGGGAGAGGCAGGTGGATGGGAGATCAGAAAGGAGGCTGGCGCAGTAATCCAGTCGGGATAGGATGAGAGATTGAACCAGCAAGGTAGTGGTTTGGATGGAGAGGAAAGGGCGGATCTCGGTGATGTTGTGGAGGTGAGACAGGCAGGTATTGGTGACGAATTGGATGTGAGGGGTGAACGAGAGAGTGGAGTCGAGGATGACACCAAGGTTGTGGGCTTGTGAGACGGGAAAGATGGTAGTGCCATCTACAGTGATGGGAAAGTCAGGGAGAGGGCAGGGTTTGGGAGGGAAGATAAGGAGTTCAGTCTTAGACATATTGAGTTTTAGATGGCGGGCAGACATCCAAACGGAGATGTCCTGAAGGCAGGAGGAGACCCGAGCCTGAAGGGAGGGAGAGAGAGCAGGGGCAGAGATGTAGATTTGGGTGTCATCAGCGTAGAGATGATAGTACATTCCTACGTACTATGGCAGGCAGAGCCCTTTTCTATAAAATGGGGAAATCAACCAATCTTTCATATTTATCGAGCGCTTACCATGTGCAGAACACTATACTAAGCACTTGGGAGAGTTCAGTGCAATAAAATTGGCAGACACCTTCTTGGCCTTCAAGGAGTTTACAGCCTAGAGGGGGAGGCAGACATTAAAATAAATTAGGGATACGTACGTAAGTGTTGTGGGGCTAAGGGAGAGGTGAATGAAGGGTACAAATCCAAGTGCAAGGGTGATGCAGAAGGGAGAAGGAGTAGGGGAAATAACGCGGCCTCTTGGAGGAGAGGTGATTTTAGGGGGGCTTGGAAGTTGGGGAGAGTGGTGGTCTGTCATATATGGCGTAGTGGATAGACTACGGGCCTGGAATGTCAGAAGGTCATGGGTTACCATGACCAACTGTTACCAACTTGTACTTCCCAAGCACTTAGTACAGTGCTCTGCACACAGTAAGCGCTCAGTAAATACGATTGAATGAATGAATGGGTTCTAATCCTTGCTCTGCCACTTGTCTGCTGTGTGACCTTGGGCAAGTCACTTCTCTCCTCTGGGCCTCAGTTACCTTATCTGTAAAATGGGGATTGAGGCTGTGAGCCCCATGTGGGACAGGGACTGTGTCCAACCCGATTTGCTTGTATTCACTCCAGAGCTTAGTACAGTGTCTGGTACCTAGTAAGTGCTTAATTGTTAAGCTTAACCATAATTATTATGATTATTATGAAGGGGAAGGGAATTCCAGGCCAGAGGGAGGCTGTGAGCAAGGGGTCAGCGTCTAGATAGATGAGATCAAGGTTAGAGGAGGTTAGAGGAGTAAAGTGTGCGGGCTAGGCTGTAGAGGGAAATCAGGGAGGTAAGGTAGGAGGGAGCTAGGTGATTGAATGAGTGCTTTAAAGCCTATAGTAAATAATAATAATAATAATAATGGTATTTGTTAAGCACTAACTCTATGCAAAGCACTGTTCAAAGCGCTGGGGGGATACAAGGTGATCAGGTTGTCCCTTCTGGGGCTCACAATCTTAATCCCCATTTTGCAGATTAGGGAACTGAGGAACAGAGAAGTGAACTGACTTGCCCCAAGTCACACAGCTGCCAAGTGGCGGAGCCGGGATTAGAACCCATGACCTCTGACTCCCAACTCCAGTCTCTTTCCCTCCCCACAGCACGTGTATATATGTTTGTACGGATTTATTACTCTATTTTACTGTACATATTTACTATTCTATTTATTTTATTTTGTTAATATATTTTGTTTTGTTGTCTGTCTCCCCCTTCTAGACTGTGAGCCCATTGTTGGGTAGGAACTGTCTCTATAGCTTGCCAACTTGTACTTCCCAAGCGCTTAGCACAGTGCTCTGCACACAGTAAGCGCTCAATAAATACGATTGATTGATTGATTTCCACTGAGCCGTGCTGCTTCCCAAGGTGTTTCCGTTCGATGCGGAGGTGGATTTATTTATTTATTTATTTATTTTACTTGTACATTTCTATCCCATTTATTTTATTTTGTTGGTATGTTTGGTTCTGTTCTCTGTCTCCCCCTTTTAGACTGTGAGCCCACTGTTGGGTAGGGACTGTCTCTATGTGTTGCCGATTTGTACTTCCCAAGCGCTTAGTACAGTGCTCTGCACATAGTAAGCGCTCAATAAATACGATTGATTGATGGGCAACCGCCAGAGGTTCTTGAGGAGAGGGGAGATGTGGACTGAACTCTTTTTTTTTTTCCCGAAAAATAATCCAGGCAGCAGAGTGAAGTTTGCAGTTCAACACGTTCGCAGTTAGGATGGAGCGGAAAGGGCGGATTTTAGCGGTGTCGTTTCGATAGAACCGCCAGGATTTGGCGACAGCTTGAATATGTGGGTTGAATGAGAGGGATGAGTCAAGGATAATGTCAAGGTTATGGGCTTGTGAGACAGTAACGGGAAAGTCAGGGGGAGGACAGGGTTTTGGTGGCAAGATGAGGAGTTCCGTTTTGGACACGGAAAGTTAGAGTTGTCCTGCAGGCGGGAGGAAATACGAGGCTGCAGAGGAGAGAGATCGGAGCTGGAGATGGGAGATTTGGGAATCATCTGAATAGAAGTAGTAGTTGAAGCCATGGGAGCGAATGAGTTTTCCAAGGGAGTGGGTGTAGATGGAATAGAATAGAAGGGGACCCAGAACTGAACCTCGAGGGTCCCCCACAATTAAAAGTTGGGAGGCAGAGGAGGAGCCCACGAAAGAGACTGAGGATGAGCGGCCAAAGACAGAGGAGGAGAACCAGGAGTGGACATAATAATAATAATGATGGCATTTATTAAGCGCTTACTATGTGCAAAGCACCGTTCTAAGCGCTGGGGAGGTTACAAGGTGATCAGGATGTCCCCTGGGGGGCTCACAGTCTTCATCCCCGTTTTACAGATGAGGTAACTGAGGCAGAGAGAAGTTAGTGGCTTGCCCAAGGTCACACAGCTGACAATTGGCGGAGTCGGGATTTGAACCCATGACCTCTGACTTCAAAGCCCGGGCTCTTTCCACTGAGCCATGCTGCTTCTCTTGTCATGTCAGTGCAGACAAGGTTGGGGGATGTCCGGGAGAAGGGGGTGGTCGACAGTGTTTTAGGCAGCCGAGAGGTCGAGGAGGATTTATTTATTTTACTTGTTCATATCTATTCTATTTATTCTATTTTGTTAGTATGTTTGGTTTTGTTCTCTGTCTCCCCCATTTAGACTGTGAGGATTTATTTATTTTACTTGTACATATCTATTCTATTTATTTTATTTTGTTAATATGTTTGGTTTTGTTCTCTGTCTCCCCCTTTTAGACTGTGAGCCCACTGTTGGGTAGGGTCTGTCTCTATATGTTGCCAATTTGTACTTCCCAAGCGCTTAGTACAGTGCTCTGCACACAGTAAGTGCTCAATAAATACGATTGATGATGATGGTGATGGAGTGGATGCCGTTGGATTTGGCAGGAGTAGTATCCATGAGAAGCAGCGTGGTAGTGGAAAAGGCCAGACCTGGGAATCAGAGGACCTGAATTCTAATTCCAGCTGTGTGACCTTGGGCAAGTCACTTAACTTCTCTGGACCTCAGTTCCCCTATCTACGAAATGTGGATTTGATTCCTGTTCTCCCTTCAAGGCCCTACTGAGAGCTCACCTCCTCCAGGAGGCCTTCCCAGACTGAGCCCCCTCCTTCCTCTCCCCCTCCTCCCCCACTCCATCCCCCCTGCCTTACCTCCTTCCCCTCCCCACAGCACCTGTATATATGTATAGATGTTTGTTCGGATTTATTACTCTATTTATTTTACTTGTACATATCTATTCTATTTATTTTATTTTGTTAATATGTTTGGTTTTGTTCTCTGTCTCCCCCTTCTAGACTGTGAGCCCACTGTTCGGTAGGGACCGTCTCTATATGTTGCCAACTTGTACTTCCCAAGCGCTTAGTACAGTGCTCTGCACACAGTAAGTGCTCAATAAATACGATTGATTGATTGATTGATTGATTCTCCCTCTTAGATTGGGAGCCTAATGGGGGGTCTGAATATCTTGTATCTACCTCAGCCCTTGTGATATGAGGTCACTCCAACTAGCCTCGCTCATTCAAAGTGGGGAAGAGAGAAGCAGTGCGTGGCTCAGTGGAAAGAGCCCGGGCTTTGGAGTCAGAGGTCATGGGTTCAAATCCTGGCTCCGCCACTTGACAGCTGTGTGACTTGGGCAAGTCACTTCACTTCTCTGTGCCTCAGTTATCTCATCTGTAAAATGGGGATTAAGACGGTGAGCCCCCCGTGGGACAACCTGATCACCTTGTAACCTCCCCAGCGCTTAGAACAGGGCTTTGCACACAGTAAGCGCTTAATAAATGCTTTCATTAGTATTAATGGAAAGAGCACAGGCCTGGGAGTGGGAAGACCAGAGTTCTAACCCCGCCTCCACCACTTACCTGTCTACATGTTTTGTTTTGTTCTCTGTCTCCCCCTTCTAGACTGTGAGCCCACTGTTTGGGTAGGGACTGTCTCTATATGTTGCCAACTTGTACTTCCCAAGCACTTAGTACAGTGCTCTGCACACAGTAAGCGCTCAATAAATACGATTTGATTGATTGATCAATCCATCCATTCATTCATGGAAATTTAGGGTCTCGGCTCTGCAGTCTCAGGACTGAGGTTCGTCAGTCGTGCTTGATGGAAGACTTCATTATCATCAGCCTCACATTTCCCTAGAAGGCATATAAGGGATACGAAGCCCTTTTTCCTCTTTGCTAAATGAAACCTCCTATTGAATAGAAGATTTATATTTCCCTAGTTCCTCATCAGTACTCGGTCAATGTATGGATCAGCGCACTTAGTCTTTTAGACTGTGAGCCCACTATTGGGTAGGGACTGTCTCTATATGCTGCCAAATTGTACTTCCCAAGCACTTAGTACGGTGCTCTGCACACAGTAAGCGCTCAATAAATACGACTGATGATGATGATGACTTATATGTTCTCCTTTGGAGAAGATAAAATATAGTTTCCATCACTGGGGAGGAAGTAAAAAAATCATATCGTCCCATGAAATGGTCTCACGATAGCATTTTTCTGCTAGGGATAACAATGATTAGCTATGAAAACTGAAACTCGGTGAATTCAGTGCAACCAAGTAAATGTTGTATTGTGATACTGTCCTCTCCCAAGTGTCAGTACAGTGTTCTGCACACAGTAAGCGCTCAATAAATAAAATTGATTGATCCTAGGAAATCCCCCTGCCACGAGGAAGCGGCGTGGCCTAGTCGAGAGAGCATGGGCCTGGGACTCAGAAGGACCTGGGTTCTAATCCTGGCCCCGCCACTTGACTCCTGTGTGACTTGGGGCAAGTGGCTTCACTTCTCTGGGCCTCAGTGACCTCATCTGTAAAATAGGAATTAAGTCTGTGAACCCCTTTTGTTAGTATGCTTGGTTTTGTTCTCTGTCTCCCCCTTTTAGACTGTGAGCCCACTGTTGGGTAGGGACTGTCTCTATATGTTGCCAACTTGGACTTCCCAAGCGCTTAGTACAGTGCTCTGCACACAGTAAGTGCTCAATAAATATAATTGATTAATTGATTGATTGATTGACGTGGACTGTGTCCAGCCTGGTTGGCTTGGTTGTACCCCAGCTCTTTAGAACAGTGGGACAAGGGAGAATGGGTATCGAATCCCTATTTTACAGATGAGGCAACTGAGGCACTGAGCAGTTAAGTGACTTGGTCGGGGTCACACAGCGGGCAGTTGGCGGAACCAGGATTAGAACCCAGGTCCTTTGACTTCCAGGGCTGTGCTCTATCCACTAGCCTAGGCTGCCTCTCAGTATAGCGCTTGGCACCTAGCAAGCTTTAATGAATACCGCATTTTTTAGTATTTACTAGTCTGACAATAGGGCAATTGTAGGGTAATAATAATAATAATAGTAATGATACTATTTATTAAGCGCTTACTATGTGCAAAGCACTGTTCTAAGCGCTGGGGAGGTTACAAGGTGATCAGGTTGTCCCACGGGGGGCTCACAGTCTTCATCCCCATTTTCCAGATGAGGTAACTGAGGCTCAGAGAAGTTAGGTGACTTGTCCAAAGTCACACAGCATACAGTCATTCATTCATTCATTCAATTGTATTTATTGAGCGCTTACTGTGTGCAGAGGACTGTACTCTATCCACTAGCCTAGGCCGCCTCTCAGTATAGCGCTTGGCACCTAGCAAGCTTTTAATGAATACCGCATTTTTTAGTATTTACTAGTCCGAGAATAGAGCAATTGTAGGGTAATAATAATAATAATAATGATAGCATTTATTAAGCGTTTACTATGTGCAAAGCACTGTTCTAAGCGCTGGGGAGGTTACAAGGTGATCAGGTTGTGCCACGGGGGGCTCACAGTCTTCATCCCCATTTTCCAGACGAGGGAACTGAGGCTCAGAGAAGTTAGGTGACTTGCCCAAAGTCACACAGCTTACAGTCATTCATTCATTCAATTGTATCTATTGAGCGCTTACTGTGTGCAGAGCACTGTACTAAGCGCTTGGGAAGTACAAGCTGGCAACATATAGAGATGGTCCCTGCCCAACAGTGGGCTCACAGTCTTACAGTTGGCGGAGCCGGGATGGGACACTTCTCTAACGGCGGTGAATATCATAGTAGATTTTCAGTAATTTGACTTGCAGGGGTAGGAGATGTGTATTACAGTTATACTCTTGCAGCAGATTGCTGTCTTTTCATTGGATGTGCTCTCAATCAATGAGGCAATCATATTTATAATAACAATAATAATAATTAATAATAATTAAGCGCTTACTATGTGCAAAGCACTGTTCTGAGCACTGGGGAGGTTACAAGGTGATCAGGTTGTCCCACGGGGGGCTCACTGTTTTAGTCCCCATTTTACAGATGCAGTAACTGAGGCACAGAGAAGTTGACTGGCCTAAAGTCACACAGCTGACAGTCGGTGGAGCTGGGATTTGAACCCGTGACCTCTGACTCCGAAGCCCGGGCTCTTTCCCCTGAGCCACGCTGCTTCTCCTAATGTAATAATAATGGCATTTATTAAGCGCTTACTATGTGCAAAGCACTGTTCTAAGCACTGGGGAGGTTACAAAGTGATCAGGTTGTCCCACGGGAGGCTCACAGTCTCAATCCCCATTTTACAGATGCGGTAACTGAGGTACAGAGAAGTTAAGTGACTGGCCTAAAGTCACACAGCTGACAGTCGGTGGAGCTGGGATTTGAACCCGTGACCTCTGACTCCGAAGCCCGTGCTCTTTCCCCTGAGCCACGCTGCATCTCCTAATATAATAATGATGGCATTTATTAAGCGCTTACTATGTGCAAAGCACTGTTCTAAGCGCTGAGGAGGTTACAAGGTGATCAGGTTGTCCCACGGGGGGCTCACCGTCTCAATCCCCATTTTCCAGATGAGGTCACTGAGGCCCAGAGAAGTGAAGTGACTTGCCCAAAGTCACCCACCTGACAATTGGCAGAGCCGGGATTTGAACCCCTGACCTCTGACTCCAAAGCCCGGGCTCTTTCCACTGAGCCACGCTGCAGTTTACCGTGTGCTGAACGCTGTTCTAAGCCCTCGGGAGAGTGCAATACAACAGAGATACGTTCCCTTCCCGCAACGAGAAGCAGAGTTCCGGGAGTCAGAAGGACCTGAGTTCTAATCCTGGGTTCGTCACTGGCCTGCCGTGTGTACTTGAGCAAATCACTTCACTTCTCTATGCCTCAGTTTCCTCGCCTGTAAAATGGGGCTTAGTACTGTGAGCCCCACCTGTGAACCCACTGTTGGGTAGGGACTGTCTCTATATGTTGCCAACTTGTACTTCCCAAGCGCTTAATACAGTGCTCTGCACACAATAAGCGCTCAATAAATACGATTGATTGATTGATTGATTGATTGATAGAGGCTGTGTCCAACCTGATCATCTTGTATCTACCCCAGAGCGTATTACAGTGCCTGGCCCATTCTCTATATGTTGCCAACTTCTACTTCCCAAGCGCTTAGTCCAGTGCTCTGCACACAGTAAGCGCTCACTAAATACGATTGAATGAGTGAATGAATGAACCAATGTCATTAAAAAACAAACAAACCAAAAAACCCCAAATGATCTTACAGCGCAAAGCCTAGCCCTCCGTTAAACCTTGAATATAATCGTTTTTATTTCTGGGATGGCGACAAATGTGATTTTTTTTTTAAACTCGGAGAGCTAAAATTAGGCAGCAATTTGCATTTTAAAATGTTATCAATAAAAGTCAGAGCGTTAGATGCATCAGAGTTCGAATGTGAAATGAGTCGGAAAACATCTGCAGAAGCACGACTCCCTAATCAGTCTAAAAAGCAACGAGGGAGCATTTTCTTCGTTTGCAAAATGAATTCTCAGGGCGATTTGGGATTCAGAGGACACGGGTTCCAATCCCCGCTCCCGCACTTGTCTGTCTTGACCTTGGGTAAGTCATTTCACTTCCTCAGGGTGCTCTCATCGGTAAAATGGGATCCAATCCCTGTTCTTGTTTTATTCTGTTTTGTTGCCTTCCCCCCCTTTCTCGACTGTGAGCCCGTTGTTGGGTAGGGATTGTCTCTATCTGTTGCCCAATTGTACTTTCCAAGCGCTTAATACAGTGCTCTGCACTCAGTAAGTGCTCAATCAATACGATTGAATGAATGAATTCTCCCTCCTACTAAGACTGTGAGGCCCATGTGGGACATCATCATCATCAGTCGTATTTATTGAGTGCTTACTATGTGCAGAGCACTGTACTAAGCGCTTGGGAAGTACAAATTGGCAACATATAGAGACAGTCCCTACCCAACAGTGGGCTCACAGTCTAAAAGGGCGGCTCACAGTCTAAAAGGGACATGATCATCTTGTATCTACCCCAGCGCTTAGTACAGTGATTAGCACAGAGTAAGCACTTCTCAAATGCCTCAATGCTACAATTTGCATAATCCCAAACTTCAAGTCATAGAATAATAATAATAATGGCATTTATTAAGCGCTTGCTCTGTGCAAAGCACTGTTCTAAGCGCTGATGAGCTGATGATAATGAAATGCTGCCGTAAGAGCCTTGTATAACAATAATAATCATGGTGTTTGTTAAGTGCTTACTATATGCATGGCACTGTTCTAAGCACTGGGGATGATACAAGGTGATCAGGTTGTCCCACGTGGGGCTCACAGTCTTCATCCCCATTTTACAGATGAGGTCATCGAGGCACAGAGAAGTTAAGAGAAGTCAAGTGACCTCACTGTGCCTCATTCTCGCCTGTCCCGCCGTCAACCCCCGGCCCACGTCCTCCCCTTGGCCTGGAATTCCCTCCCTCCGCACATCCGCCAAGCTCGCTCTCTTCCTCCCTTCAAAGCCCTACTGAGAGCTCACCTCCTCCAGGAGGCCTTCCCACACTGAGCCCCCTCCTCCCCCTCCTCCCCATCCCCCCGCCTTACCTCCTTCCCCTCCCCACAGCACCTGAATATATGTATATATGTTTGTACAGATTTATTCCTCTATTTATTTTACTTGTACATATTTATTCTATTTATTTTATTTTGTTAATATATTTTGTTTTGTTGTCTGTCTCCCTCTTCTACACTGTGAGCCCGCTGTTGGGTAGGGACCGTCTCTAGATGTTGACAACTTGGACTTCCCAAGTGCTTAGTACAGTGCTCTGCACACAGTAAGTGCTCAATAAATGCAGTTGAATGAATGGAGCTGCCCGAAGTCACACAGCTGACAAACGGCGGAGCCGGGATTATAACCCATCATCATCATCACGACGGTATTTGTTAAGTGCTTATTGTGTGCCAAGCACTTGGTCTCTGACTCCCAAGCCTGTGCTCTTTTTTTTTTTTTAATGGTATTTATTAAGCACTTACTAAGTGCAAAGCACTGTTCTAAGCGCTGGGGAGGTTACAAGGCGATCAGGTTGTCCCACGGGGGGCTCACAGTCTTTAATCCCCATTTTACAGATGAGGCAGCTGAGGCCCAGAGAAGTGAAGTGGCTTGCCCAAAGTCACACAGCTGACAATTGGCTGAGCCGGGATTCGAACCCATGACCTCTGACTCCAAAGCCCGGGCTCTTTCCACTGAGCCCCGCGGCTTCCCCTATCTGAAGAGCAGCCCACTCACGTTCTTAAGGCTCGTCGGTGGTTCCCTTTCTGGTAGAAGGCGGGGAGACTTTTCTCTCACTGGATCAGATTTGGGCCCGTGGTGCCGAATAACCAGAAACGAGGACCAGTGTCAGCCATCCTCGGTTGAAGAGTACCAAAAGAAAATAATAATAATGACGGCATTTATTAAGCGCTTACTATGTGCAAAGCACTGTTCTAAGCACTGGGGAGGTTACAAGGCGATCAGGTTGTCCCACGGGGAGCTCACAGTCTTCATCCCCATTTTACAGATGAGGGAACTGAGGCCCAGAGAAGTGAAGTGACTTGCCCAAAGCCACCCAGCTGACAATTGGCAGAGCCGGGATTTGAACCCGTGACCTCTGACTCCAAAGCCCGGGCTCTTTCCACTGAGCCACGCTGCTTAGAAGTCCACTGAGGGAGAAGCAGTGAGGCTTAGTCGATAGAGCCCGGGCCCGAGTGTCAGAAGGACGGCCCACAAGGAGTTCAGTCCCCAGTAGAACTCAGATATTTATTACTCTATTTATTTATTTATTTTATCTATTTACTATTTATCTATTTATCTATTTACTCTATTTATTTATTTATTTTATTTGTACATATCTATTCTATTTATTTTATTTTGTTAGTATGTTTGGTTTTGTTCTCTGTCTCCCCCTTTTAGACTGTGAGCCCACTGTTGGGGCGGGACTGTCTGTAGATGTTGCCAACTTGTTCTTCTCAAGAGCTTAGTACAGTGCTCTGCACACAGTAAGCGCTTAATAAATACGATTGATTGATTGATTGATTGAAATCCAGTCCCCTCTCAGGGCATTCCAAACGACCTTGGGGTCCTGGGTCATCTGGTTTGAGCCAGTTTGCGATTATGCTATCAACTCCTAATTTCCTAATTTTACTTCCTCACGTTCATCCCTAATCTACTATTTCTCTTCCTCCCTGCAAAGCCCTACTGAGAGCTCACCTCCTCCAGGAGGCCTTCCCAGACTGAGCCCCTTCCTTCCTCTCCCCCTCGTCCCCCTCTCCATCCCCCCATCTTACCTCCTTCCCTTCCCCACAGCACCTGTATATATGTATATATGTTTGTACATATTTATTACTCTATTTATTTATTTTACTTGTACATATCTATTCTATTTATTTTATTTTGTTAGTATGTTTGGTTTTGTTCTCTGTCTCCCTCTTTTAGACTGTGAGCCCGCTGTTGGGTAGGGACTGGCTCTATGTGTTGCCAACTTGTACTTCCCAAACGCTTAGTCCAGTGCTCTGCACACAGTAAGCGCTCAATAAATACAATTGATTGATTGATTGATTCCTCACGTTCATCCCTAATCTATTCTTTCTCTTCCTCCCTTCAAAGCCCTACTGAGAGCTCACCTCCTCCAGGAGGCCTTCCCACACTGAGCCCCCTCCTTCCTCTCCCCATCCCCCCCGCCTTACCTCCTTCCCCTCCCCACAGCACCTGTATATATGTATATATGTACAGATTTATTACTCTATTTATGTACTTTATTTGTACATATTTATTCTATTTATTTTATTTTGTTAATTTGTTAATATGTTTTGTTTTGTTCTCTGTCTCCCCCTTCTAGACTGCGAGCCCACTGTTGGGTAGGGACCGTCTCTTTATCAATCAATCATATTTATTGAGCGCTTACTGTGTGCAGAGCACTGTACTAAGCGCTTGGAAAGTACAAGTTGGCAACATATAGGGACAGTCCCTACCCAACAGTGGGCTCACAGTCTAAAAGGGGGAGACAGAGAACAAAACCAAACATACTAACAAAATAAAAGAAATAGAATAGATATGTACAAGTAAAATAAATAAATAAATAGAGTAATAAATATGTACAAACATATATACGTATATACAGGTGCTGTGGGGAAGGGAAGGAGGTAAGATGAGGGGGATGGAGAGGGGGACGAGGGGGAGAGGAAGGAAGGGGCTCAGTGTGGGAAGGCCTCCTAGAGGAGGTGAGCTCTCAGTAGGGCCTTGAAGGGAGTAAGAGAGCTAGCTTGGCGGATGCTTCCCAAGCGCTTAGTACAGTGCTCTGCACACAGTAAATGCTCAGTAAATACGATTGAATGAATGAATGAATATCTCCTCACATATTTTGGATAATTCCCAGACTGAGCCCCCTTTTTCCTCTCCTCCTCCCCATCCCCCCAGCCCTACCTCCTTCCCCTCCTCACAACACCTGTATATATGTTTGTACAGATTTATTACTCTATTTATTTGACTTGTACATATTTACTATTCTATTTATTTTGTTAATGATGTACATTTAGCTTTAATTCTATCTGTTCTGACGACTTGACACCTGTCCACATGTTTGGTTTTGTTGTCTGTCTCCCCCTTCTAGACTGTGAGCCCGCTGTTGGGTAGGGACCGTCTCTATATGTTGCCGACTTGTCCTTCCCAAGCGCTTAGTACAGTGCTCTGCACACAGTAAGCGCTCAATAAATACGATTGAATGAATGAATGAATGGTAAGAATTTCCCTCTGTGGAAAAAGCTAGATTGGCTAACAATATTAAACTAATCTATCAGGTGCTCAATTCTCAGTCAGTCAATTAGAAAGCAGCCTGGCCTAATGGAAAGGAACTTGGCATCAGTCATTCTTTTGTATTTATCGAGCGCTTACTAAGTGCAGAGCACTGTACTAAGTGCCTGGGAGAGTACAGTATAACAATAAACAGATGCATTCCCTGCCCACAGCGAGCTTACAGTCTAGAGGGGCAGACAGGCATTAATAGAAATAAATAAATTACAGATATGTCAGAGGACCTGGGTTCTAATCGCTGCTCAGCTATTTCAGTCAATCAATCAATCGTATTTATTGAGCGCTTACTGTGTGCAGAGCACTGTACTAAATGCTTGGGAAGTACAAGTTGGCAACATATAGAGACAGTCCCTACCCAACAGTGGGCTCACAGTCTACTTGTCTGCCGTGTGACGTTGGGCTAGTATCCTAACTCTTCTGTGCCTCAGTTTCTTCATCTGTAAAATGGGGATTAAATCCTTCTCCCTCAGATTTAGAGTGTGAACCCCGTTCAGGACAGGGGTCGTGTCCAACCTGATTGTCTTGTATCTGCCCCAAGCACGTAGGGCAGTACCTGGCATGTAGTGAGTGCTAAACAAGTACTTTAAGAAAAAAAATTGAAGAATGGTACAAAGTACTGCACTAAGGGCTTGGGAAAGGTCAGTATAGCAGAGTTGGTAGATACGATCCCTGCCACAAGGAGCTTACAACCTAAGGGGGGGGATAGATATTAAAATATCTTAGGGAGCGGGGAAATAGCAGATTAAAAGAATATTCATGTAAGTTTCGTGAGCTGGGGTGAGTATCAGGGTGTTTAAGGGGTACATACATTCAATAGTATTTACTCATTCATTCATTCATTCAATCGTATTTATTGAGCGCTTACTGTGTGCAGAGCACTGTACTAAGCGCTTGGGAAGTCCAAGTTGGCAACATATAGAGACGGTCCCTACCCAGTGGCGGGCTCACAGCCTAGTTTGTAGTCGACAATCAATCAATCAATCAATCGTATTTATTGAGCGCTTACTGTGTGCAGAGCACTGTACTAAGCGCTTGGGAAGTACAAGTTGGCAACATATAGAGACACAGAGGGGAGGGTAGGTGGGGGAAATAACAGTGCTCTGCACACAGAAAGCAGTCAATAAATATGATTGAATGAATGGACTCAGTCTGGGAAGCCCTCTTGGAGGGAATAATAATAATAATAATAATGACATTTATTAAGTGCTTACTATGTGCAAAGCACTGTTCTAAGCGCTGGGGAGGATACAAGGTGATCAGGTTGTCCCACGGGGGGCTCACAGTCTTCATCCCCATTTTACAGATGAGGTAACTAAGGCACAGAGAAGTTAAGGGAGTTGCCCAGAGTCACACAGCTGACAGTTGGCGGAGCTGGGATTTGAACCCATGACCTCTGACTCCAAAGCCTGGGCTCTTTCCACTGAGCCACACTGCTTCTCTAGAACATTAAATGTGATTTTAAGAAACACTGTGGCTCAGAGAAGCAGTGTGGCTCAGTGGAAAGAGCGTGGGCTTTGGAGTCAGAGGTCATGGGTTCAAACCCCGGCTCCGCCAGTTGTTAGCTGTGTGACTTTGGGCAAGTCACTTAACTTCTCTGGGCCTCAGTTACCTCATCTGTAAAATGGGGATGAAGACTGTGAGCCCCCCATGGGACAACCTGATCATCTTGTAACCTCCCCAGTGCTTAGAACAGTGCTTTGCACATAGTAAGCGCTTAATAAATGCTATCAAAAAAAAGAGGGTTTTGAAGGTGGGGATTGTGGTGGATTGTCAGATATAATAATAATAATAATAATAATGATGATGATAGTATTTGTTAGGTGTCATTCATTCAGTTGTATTTATTGAGCACTTACTGTGTGCAGAGTACTGTACTGAGCACTTGAAAAGTACAGTTCAGCAATAAAGACAGACAATCCCTGCCCACAACGGGCTTACAGTCTAGGAGGGGGGAGACAGACATCAAAACAAGTAAACAGGCATCAATATAAATAAATAGAATTATAGATCTATACACAAGTGCTGTGGGGCGGGGAGAGAAAGGGAGCGAGTTGGGGTGATGGGGAGGGGAGAGAGAGCTGAGGAAAAGTTGGGGCGTTGTCTGGGAAGGCTTCTTGGAGGAGGTGAGCCTTCAGTAGGGCTTTGAAGGGGGGAAGTGTGATTGTTTGGCGGATTTGAGGAGGGAGGGCGTTCTAGGCCAGAGGTAGGGATGGGCCAGGGGTCAAGGGTGAGACAGATGAGGGGGCACAGTGGGAAGGTTAGCACTAGAGGAGCGGAGGGTGCGGGGTGGGCTGGAGAAGGAGAGAAGGGAGGTGAGGTAGGAGGGGGCCAGGGGATGGACAGCCTGGAAGCCGAGGGTGATTAGTTGTTGCTTAATATGGAGGCTGATAGGCAACCACTGGAGATTTTTGAGGAGGAGGGTGACATGCTCAGAACGTTTTTGTAGAAAGACAATCCGGGCAGCAGAGCGAAGTATGGACCAAAGTGGGGAGAGACAAGAGGTTGGGAGGTCAGAAAGGATGCTGATGCGGTAATCCAGTCGGGATAGGGTGAGAGATTGAACCAGCAGGGTAGCGGTTTGGATGGAGAGGAAAGGGCGCTTGGGTGGATTCAAGCAAATTGAGTTAGGCGTAGCCCCGTCCCATGTGGGGTGCACAGTCTCCATCCCCCATTTTACGGATGAGGTAACTGAGGCCCAGAGAAGTGAAGTGACTTACCCAAGGTCACACAGCGGACAAGTGGTGGAGCCAGGATGAGAACCCATGACCTTCTTAATCCCAGGCCCATGGTCCCAAGCAGCGTGGCTCAGAAGAAAGAGCCTGGGCTTTGGAGTCAGAGGTCATGGGTTCAAATCCCAGCTGTGCCACTTGTCAGCTGTGTGACTTTGGGCAAGTCACTTCACTTCTCTGGGCCTCAGTTACCTCATCTGTAAAATGGGGATGAAGACTGTGAGCCCCCCGTGGGACAACCTAATCACCTTGTAACCTCCCCAGTGCTTAGAACAGTGCTCTGCACATAGTAAGTGCTTAACAAATGCCATCATCATCATCATCGTCATCATCATCATCAATCGTATTTATTGAGCACTTACTGTGTGCAGAGCACTGTATTAAGCGCTTGGGAAGTACAAGTTGGCAACATATAGAGACAGTCCCTACCCAACAGTGGGCTCACAGTCTCGTGAAGGGGGGAAGAGTTCCAGGTAAGGGAGAATACGGGCAAATGATAAGTGGAGGAAGAGATGGGATTGGAGTACAGAGAGTAGGTTGGTATTAGAGAAGCGGCATGGCTTAGTGGAAAGAATACGGGCGTGGGAGTCAGAGGACGTGGGTTCTAATCCTGGCTCCGCCACTTGTCTGCTGTGTGACCTCGGGCAAGTCACTTAACTTCTCTGTGCCTCAGTTCCCCCATCTGTAAAATGGGAATTAAAAGTGTGCGCCCCATATGGGACAACCTGATTACTCTGTACCCACCCCCGTGCTTGGCACATAGTAAGCACTTAACAAATACCACAATTATTATTAGGAAATAGAGTGCGCGGGTTGGCTGAAGTAGGCAACATTAAGTGGGAGGGAGATTGCTTTATAGCTGAGCATGAGCAGTTTCTGTTTAACGTGGAGGAGAATGAAAAGCCATTGGATTTTTTGTTGGGTGGGAAGATACGGCTTTTCAGAAAAATGATCCGGGCAGCAGAGCGAAGTCTGAACTGGAGAGAGTGGTGGTCCTTTTAGACTGTAAGCTCCTTTCGGGCAGGGTACGCGTCTGCCAACTCTGGTATTCTCTCAAGTGCTTATTTCAGTGCTCTGCCCACAGTAGGAGCTCAATAAATGCGATTGATTGGGAGAACGAGGAAGGTCAGTGAGGAGGCCATTGCAGCAATCACATCGGGAAATGATGAACGCTTAGATCGGCTTGGTAGCAGTTCGGATGGAGAGGAAAGGGCGGATTCTAGACATGTTGTGAAAGTTGAACCGGCAGGATTTAGTGACAGATTGAATGTGTGGGTTGAACGAGGGAGACGAACGGAGGATAATGCTTGGGAGACCGGAGAGATAGTCGTGCCCTCTCCAGAGAGAGAAAGGTCAGGGAGAGGACGGGCTTTGGGTGAGGAGACGAAGAGTGCTGTTTTGGGCGTGTTAAGTTTGAGGTGTCGGCGTGACATGCGAGTAGAGATGTCCTGGAGGCGAGAGAATGTGAGACTGCAGGAAAGGAGAGGTCAGAGTTGAAGAGAGAGAGATTTGGGAATCATCTCCGTAGAGATGGTAGTTGAAACTGTGGGAGCGAACGAGTTTTCCAAGGGAGTGGGCGAAGCTGCAGAAGAGAAGGGGACCTAGAACTGAGCTTTGAGGGAACTGCCCCCCTCCTCCTCAAACAGTTAGAGCATAAGCACCTTATAGGCAGGAAACATATCTACCAACTCTGTTCTATTGTAATAATAATAATAATAATAATAATAATAATAATAATAATGATGCCATTTATTAAGCACTTGCTATGTGCAAAGCACTGCTCTAAGCACTGGGGAGTTTACAAGGTGATCAGGTTGTCCCACGGGGGGCTCACAGTCTTAATCCCCATTTTTCAGATGAGGGAACCGAGGCCCAGAGAAGTGAAGTGACTTGCCCAAAGTCACACAGCTGACAAGTGGCGGAGCCAGGATTTGAACCCATGACCTTGGACTCCGAAGCCCAGGCTCTTTCCACTGAGAGGATGTTGTACTCTCCCAAGCTCTTAATTTGGCGCTCTGCACCCAGTAAAGTACTCAATCAATGTGATCGAGTGATCAGAGAGCTAGGAGGAGAGCCTGGAGAGAACAGTTTCAGCGAAGCCCATGGTAGATGATATTTCAATCAGTCAATCAATCGAATTTATTGAGCACTTACTGTGTGCAGAGCACTGTATTAAGCGCTTGGGAAGTACAAGTCGGCAACACATAGAGACAGTCCCTACCCGACAGCGGGCTCACAGTCTAGATGGGGGAGACAGAGAACAAAACCAAACTTACTAACAAAATAAAATAAATAGAATAGATATGTACAAGTAAAATAAATAAATACATAAATAGAGTAATAAATATGTACAAACCTATATACATATATACAGGTGCTGTGGGGAAGGGAAGGAGGTAAGATGGGGGGATGGAGAGGGGGACGAGGGAGAGAGGAAGGAAGAGGCTCAGTCTGGGAAGGCCTCCTGGAGGAGGTGAGCTCTCAGTAGGGCCTTGAAGGGAGGAAGAGAGCTAGCTTGGCGGATGGGCAGAGGGAGGACATTCCAGGCCCAGGGGAGGGATATTTCAAGGGAAAGGGAGCGATCCACAGTGTTGAAGGTAGCAGGAAAGTCCAGGAAGATTAGGAGGGAGCAGTGGCCATTGGATTTGGGAAGAAGGTGGTCAGTGGCGACCTTAAAGTGGGTCATTTCTATGGAGTGGAGTCAGTGGAAGTCAGATTGCCGGGGGGTCGGGGAGAGAGTTGGAGGAGAGGAAGTGGAGGCAGTGAGGGTGGACGACTCGCTCCAGGAGTTTGGAGAAGAATGCCGGAGAAGCAGCGTGGCCTGGGGGATAGAGGCCTTCCCAGCCTGAGCCCCCTCCTTCCTCTCCCCCTCCTCCCCCACTCCATCCCCCCTGCCTTACCTCCTTCCTTTCCCCACAGCACCTGTATATATGTTTGTACGTATTTATCACTCTATTTATTTATTTTACTTGTACATATCTATTCTATTTATTTTATTTTGTTAATATGTTCTGTTTTGTTCTCTGTCTCCCCCTTCTAGACTGTGAGCCCGCTGTTGGGTAGGGACCGTCTCTAGATGTTGCCAACTGGTACTTCCCAAGCGCTTAGCACAGTGCTCTGCACACAGTAAGCGCTCAATAAATATAATTCAATGAATGGAGCACGGGCCTTGGATCCAGTCCCGCCCGGCTCTGCCACTTGTCTGCTGTGTGACCTTGGGCAAGTCACTTCATTTCTCTGGGCCTCAGTTCAGTGATCTGTAAAATGGGGATCAAGACTGAGAGCTTCATGAGGGACAGGTACTGTGTCCAGCCTGATAATGTCTCAGTTGCTGAACTGTATTTTCTAAGCGCTTAGTACAGTGCTCTGCACACTGTAAGCGCTCAATAAATACGATTGAATGAATGAATGAATAGCCTTGTATCTACCCCAGCGATTAGAACAGTGACTGGCACATAGTAAGTGCTTAACAAATGCCATTAAAAAAAAAAAGAGAGGGTGCCGTAGGGTCATGGGAGGATTTTTTTTTTAGTATAGTGGATAAATAGGCATTCTTGAAAGAAGTAGGGAAGGAGCCATTGGAAAGTGAGCAGTTGAAGATGGCGATTCATTCATTCATTCAATCAATCGTATTTATTGAGCGTTTACTGTGTTCAGAGCATTGTACAAAGCACTTGGGAAGTTCAAGTTGGCAACATATAGAGGCGATCCCACCCAACAACGGGCTCACAGTCTAGAAGGGGGAGACAGACAACAAAACAGAGCATGTAGACAGGTGTCAAGTCATCAGAATAAATAGAAATAAAGCTAGATGCACATCATTAACAAAATAAATAGTATAGTAAATATGTACAAGTAAAATTAATAGAGTAATCAATCTGTACAAGCATATATACAGGTGCTGTGAGGAGGGGAAGGAGGTAGGGCTGGGGGGGATGGGGAGGAGGAGAGGAAAAAGGGGGCTCAGTCTGGAAAGGCCTTCTGGAGCCTCAATCTCAGTGCTTACAATTTTGAAGCAATACCTGTTTGCCCTGAAAGGAATTATGGGCGGGGGGAAAGGAGCATTATTTCAGGCAGTATTTCCGTTTAATCTTTTAATCTGGAGGGGTGATCAGGAAGGAAAGAGGGGAGGGGACAATTGGTTTGATGAGGTGAGACGGGATGGGACCAGAAGCATAGGTAACCTGTACTTCCCAAGCGCTTAGTCCAGTGCTCTGCACACAGTAAGCACTCAATAAATACGATTGAATGAATGAATGAATGGAGGGGGTAGAATTTGAACTAAGGCAGGAGATCTCCTCTTGAGATATTGCCGAGAAGGACAGGAGAGACGAAAAGGGGCCGGAGAAGGAAGGGATTGTAGAGGAGCCTGGAAGATTTTAGGGAGGCCATGCCTAATAGTATCAATTTTATCTATTAGACATAATAATAATAATAATAATAATAATAATAATAATAATAATAATAATAATGATGGCATTTGTTAAGCGCTTACTATGTGCAGAGCACTGTTCTAAGCACTGGGGGGTTACAAGGTGATCAAGTTGTCCCATGTGGGGCTCACAGTCTTAATCCCCATTTTACAGATGAGGTCACTGAGGCACGGAGAAGTTAAGTGACTTGCCCAAGGTCACACAGCAGACATGTGGCGGAGCCAGGATTCGAACCCATGACCTCTGACTCCAAAGCCCATGCTGTGGACAAGTCATTAGGAGTAAGAGATGGTGGTGATGGGGGGACCGGGTGTTTGACCGTAAGCTTCTTGGAGGCTTAGTATAAGCGCTTAGTACTTTGCTCTGCACACAGTAAGTGCTCAATAAATACGATTGATTGATTGGAGGCAGGGAATACGTCTGTTTATTGTTATATTTATTGTTTATTGTTTATTGTTATATTGTTTATTGTTATTGTGCCCTCCCAAGCGCTTCATACAGTGCTCTGCACACAGTAAGAACTCAATAAATACGGTCGACTGACTGACCGAGGAGGGAGTTAAAAGTTTGAAACAGCTGTCACGAGCAGTGAGTGTGAGAGTCAGTAAGGTCGGAGAAATATTGTTGCCGGGTTGCCAACTTGTATTCATTCATTCACTCATTCAATCGTCTTTATTGAGCACTTCCTGTGTGCAGAGCACTGTACTAAGCGCTTGGGAAGTACAAGTCGGCAACATATAGAGACGGTCCCTACCCAACAGCAGGTTCACAGTCTAGAAGGGGGAGACAGACAACAAAACAAAACATGTTAACAAAATAAAATAAATAGAATAAATATGTACAAGTAAAATAAATAAGTGGAGAAATATGTACTGTGATATAGTACATATCACATATATACATATAGACTGTGAGCCCACTGTTGGGTAGGGACCGTCTCTACATGTTGCCAACTTGTACTTCCCAAGTGCTTATAAGGTACAGTGCTCTGCACACAGTAAGCGCTCAGTAAATACAATTGAATGAATGAATGAATAAATACGATTGAATGAATTAAAGGGCAGGATGAAAGCAGGTGAAGATAAAGTTGAGGTGGATGGGGTCGACCTTTCATTCCTTCATTCATTCAATCGTATTTATTGAGTGCTTACTATGTGCAGAGCACTGTACTAAGCGCTTGGGAATTCCAAGTTGGCAACATATAGAGACAGTTCCTACCCAACACTGGGCTCACAGTCTAGAAGGGGGAGACAGACAACAAAACAAAACATATTAACAAAATAAAATAAATAGAATAAATATGTACAAATCAAATAAATAAATAGAGTAATAAATCCGTACAAACATATATACATATATACAGGTGCTGTGGGGAGGGGAAGGAGGGTCATTCATTCATTAATTCACTCATTCAATTGTATTTATTGAGCACTTACCGTGTGCAGAGCACTGTACTAAGCGCTTGGGAGGTCCAAGTTGGCAACATATAGAGACGGTCCCTACCCAACAGCGGGCTCACAGTCTAGAAGCAGCGGGTGAGAAGCAGCGTGGCTCAGTGGAAAGAGCCCAGGCTTTGGAGTCAGAGGTCATGGGTTCAAATCCCGGCTCTGCCACTTGTCAGCTATGTAACTTTGGGCAAGTCACTTCAGTTCTCTGGGCCTCAGTTCCCTCATCTGTAAAACGGGGATTAAGACTGTGAGCCCCACGTGGGACAACCTGATCACCTTGTAACCTCCCCAGCGCTTAGAACAGTGCTTTGCACATAGTAAGCGCTTAATAAATGCCATCATTATTATTATAGAAGGGGGAGACAGACAACAAAACAAAGCATATTAACAAAATAAAATAAATAGAATAAATATTCATTCATTCATTCAATCGCATTCTTTCTTCAGGGGATGGAACAAGAAGTAGGAAGGGGTTGGATGGGAATGAGCTAATGGAGATGAACAACATCTGAACGGCGTTGAAACTTCAGGGAAACCTACGATCACCAAATCGTTTCCAATCGGTGAATCTTTTCTCTGCGGCCTTGTAACTACTACTAGGCAGTACAAAGAGGTCTTAACCTATTCTTCTTAGAGCTGTCCAAATTGCAAAATAAATGGACTGAGCATCATTTTCATTTTGCTAGTCTTAAATGATTCCTAGTCTTGGAAGAGCAAGCCAAGTTTTATTAAGTAAGTTTACTATGATAAATCACACCTGTGAATTCTTCTTTCCTTCAAGTAAAAACACAATATTCCAGAATCTTCTATGCTATTGATCTCAATACCCCCCAAATCAGATGTGGTACTCGATTATCCACTACGCTCACACCCATTACTCCTCCAATAACATTTCGACAGATCCATTTTCTAGCCCTTTTCACTTGAAGAGCACTCTGCAAAGATGAAATAATTTATCTTCTGAGGGGAAGGATCATAGACCTAGACTGGAAATCGGGTCATCAATCAATCAGTGGCATTAATTAAACACTTTCGGGAAAGTACAATACAACAGAATCGGTAGATGAGATCCTGCCCTAAAGGAACTTAGAGTCAACAGATCATCCCGACGATTCATATTTAGACTGTGAACTCCCTGTGTGCAGGGAACATATCTACCAACTCTGCTGTATTCTCCCAAGCGCTTAGTACAGTATTCTGCACCAGTAAGTGCTCATTAAATATGATTGATTGATTTTATAAGGTCATTTGGTATCTTCTCCTCCTCGTCTCTCTTTCCCTTCCGCCCTCACCAACCTCCATCTCCCCGCCGAGTACACCTGATACAGCATGTACCAAAACACACCTGGGCAACATATTAGTCCTCTTGGCTACCATTAAATTTGGCTTATAAAACAGCTGTTACATAGCTTTCTTGAAAAAAAATTAAATGGAAATACTGCCTGAAATAATCCACCTTTCCCCCCCCATAATTCCTTTCAGGGCAAACATGTATTGCTTCAAAATTGTAAGCATTGAGATTGAGGCTATATGCCCAAATGCATGAGTTATAATTCTAGGTCATTTCAAGAAAAGGAAAGCAGAGAACGTACAAAAGAAAAGCCTTTAATCCGCCACAGAGAAATGTCCGTCGCTTGATAAAACACATAAGCAGAAATGAATCCAGAAATCACAAAGTAATAATAATAATAATAATAAAAATAAAATAATAATAATAATAAAATAATAATAATAATGGCATTTGTTATGCGCTTACTATGTGCCAAGCACTGTTCTAAGCAATGGGGGGGATACAAGGTAATCAGGTTGTCCCACATGGGGCTCACAGTCTTCATCCCTATTTTCCAGATGAGGTAACTGAGGCACTAAGTTAAGTGACTTGCCCAAAGTCACACAGCAAATGAGTGGTGGAGCCGGAATTCGAACCCATGACCTCTGACTCCCAAACCTGTGCTCTTTCCACTGAGTCACGCTGCTTCTCAAAATGAATTTATCAAATTAATATTTTTTTTCAGAAATACAATAATGTGTCCTTATATCAACTCATGCCCTTGTCTGTCTTGGAAGCTTTTTTGTTTTTTTCTGTCTAGAATAACATGGCTAATTGACTCCATTCCCCACTTCATTTTGTTTGTTTAGATCCAGCCCGAATGGGGGAGAAAATGGTGGGGCTGTTTTCCTTTAAAAAGGAAAATCATGAAATTGCCCCGACTTTAGAGTCCCAGAGAAGCAGGATGACCTAGTGGATAGAGCATAAACATGGGAGTCAGAAGGACTTGGGTTCTAATCCCTGCTCCGCCACTTCCCTGCTGTTATGTGACCTTGGGCAAGTCACTTCACTTCTTTGGGTCTCAGCTATTTCATCTATAAAATGGAAACTGTGACGGTAAGCTCCCTGTCCAAACTGATAAGCTTGTAACTGCCCCAGCGCTTAGAACAGTGCTTAAACCTGTATATATGTATATACCTGTATATATGCATATATCTTTGTATGTATTTATTACTCTATTTTATTTGTACATATTTATTCTATTTATTTTATTTTGTTAATATGTTTTGTTTTGTTGTCTGTCTCCCCCTTCTAGACTGTGAGCCCGCTGTTGGGTAGGAACCGTCTCTATATGTTGCCAACTTGTACTTCCCAAGCACTTAGTACAGTGCTCTGCACACAGTAGGCGCTCAATTAAGTACGATTGAATGAATGAACAGTGCTTGACACAAAACCCGCCAGTCTCACCTCCGCAACATCGCCAAGGTCCGCCCTTTCCTCTCTATCCAAACCGCTACCTTGCTGGTTCAATCTCTCATCCTATCCCGACTGGATTACTGCATCGGCCTCCTCTCTGATCTCCCATCCTCCTGTCTCTCCCCACTTCAGTCTATACTTCACGCTGCTGCCCGGATCATCTTTGTGCAGAAATGGTCTGGGCATGTCACTCCCCTCCTCAAAAATCTCTCCAGTGGTTGCCAGTCAACCTACTCATCAAGCAAAAACTCCTCACCGTTGGCTTCAAGGCTGTCCATCCCCTCGCCGCCTCCTACCTCACCTCCCCTCTCTCCTTCTCCAGCCCAGCCCGCACCCTCCATTCCTCTGCTGCAGCTAACCTCCTCACCGGGCCTCGTTCTCGCCCGTCCCACCGTCGACCCCCGGCCCACATCCTCCCCCTGGCCTGGAATGCCCTCCCTCCACACACCCGCCAAGCTAGCTCTCTTCCTCCCTTCAAAACCCTACCGAGAGCTCACCTCCTCCAAGAAGCCTTCCCAGACTGAGCCCCCTTTTTCCTCTCCTCCTCCCCATCCCCACCTGCCCTACCTCCTTCCCCTCCCCACAGCACCTGTATATATGTTTGTACAGATTTATTACTCTATTAATTTTACTTGTACATATTTACTATTATATTTATTTTGTTAATGATGTGCACTTAGCTTTAATTCTATTTATTCTGATGACTTGACACCTGTCCACATGTTTTGTTCTGTCGTCTGTCTCCCCCTTCTATACTATGAGCCCGTTGTTGGGTGGGGACCGTCTCTATATGTTGCCAACTTGTACTTCCCAAACGCTTAGTATAGTGCTCTGCACACAGTAAGTGCTCAAAAAATACAATTGAATGAATGAAAGTAAGAACTGGACAAACACCACCATCATCATTATTATTATTATTACTATTATTATTAATAATAATAAAATGGGGAGTAGGACTGTGAGCCCCATGTGGGACATGGACTGTGGCCAACCTGATTAGCTTGTATCTACTCCAGTGCTTAGAACAGTCCCTGGCATCCAGTAAGCTCTTACCAAAAACCATAAAAACAACAACAACAACAACAAAATTCTTCCTTTGTTTTCATTAGCCTGAGGATCGTAGAGAACAGAGCCACTGAGCCATTTATTCACTCATTCAATTGTATTTATTGAGCACTTACTGTGTGCAGAGCACTGTAATAAGCGCTTGGGAAGTACAAATCGGCAACATATAGAGATGGTCCCTACCTGACAACAGGCTCATTCATTCATTCATTCATTCATTCATTCAATCAATCATATTTATTGAGCGCTGCTTAGAGAAGCAGCGTGGCTCAGTGGAGTCAGAGGTCATGGATTCAAATCCCTGCTCTGCCAATTGTCAGCTGTGTGATTTTGGGCAAGTCACTTCACTTCTATGGGCCTCAGTTACCTCATCTGTAAAATGGGGATTAAGGCTGTGAGCCCCCCATGGGACAACCTGATCACCTTGTAACCTCCCCAGCACTTAGAACAGTGCTTTGCACATAGTAAGCGCTTCATAAATGCCATCATTATTATTATTAGTGGGGGTCATTTCAGTTCTTTGAGAAGGGGTACTTTTATGATCATCGTTGTGGGCAGGGAATGTGTCTGTTTTCAGGGCCTGGCACATAGTAAGCGCTTTACAAATGCCATCGTTATTATTGGCACATAGTAAGCGCTCAACGAATACGATCGATCAATCGACCGGTCATCATAAAGTGAGGTGTAGTGATCGCAGAAAGCGTCAGAAGATGCACAAAGCCACATTATGCTTGGCTTTTGTGTTCGCCTGGTGGGGTTTTGCATTCTAATGCTCATTTTATTTTGTGTGGTGCAGGGGGAGAGAAAAGGCGCTGTGATGTCTAAGAACATGTTGATTCTGAGCATCGTTTCTGCTCTAACATTAGGCACCAGTATAGAATTCCAAATCAGATGCTGTAACCTGACATTTTCCTCATTATTCTGCAGTTGATATTTAGCAGATGCTTTCTTCGAAGAAGATATGACCATATGTTGAAAGTCGGGCTAAATGAAGCCTTGATACCAAACACAGAGAGTGGAGTAGATTCTCTTAGAATCTGATGTGCGTTACTTTATGTTTTGTCTCTTAAACAAATTTTTTTTCTTAAAACAAATATGTATAAAGATTTTTATGCCATGCATATGGTTATGCATATTTATTGCCGCGATTCGGTTAATAATACATGCCTTGTCAGACTTGGCATTTGAAGATGAAATGTTACTCTTTGTATTTGTTGCTGAACTGTACTTTCCAAGCGCTTAGTACGGTGCTCTGCACATAGTAAGCACTCAATAAATTTGATATGAATGAATGAATGAAATAACTAAATGAATCAAATTTAGTTTTGGACTGTTAGAGACACTCTTTATTTTGGGCTTATTATATTGATTTTGGGGTATCGTACTGCAGTTGTTTATGAAGCCTGCTTTTGGATGAAGGGATTAATTAAAAATATTTGTATTTAGAAACTGGCAAGGTTTTTACCTGGGGAAGAGCAGATTATGGACAACTTGGGAGGAACTGGAAGGTTCAAGAGGAATGGAAAAAAAAGGAGCCGGATGAATCCCCACCTTACAAGGACTTCTCCAAGATGGTGCCCGTTCCCGTTCCTGACTTAACCGGAGCATCGGAGGTATATGTTACAGCATGTTTTAATAAGCTTTAATTAGCGGGGAAGTGGCTTTTTTGGTGGTTTTTGCCCTAAACTATACACTATGGGGAGTTTCTTTTATTCAGTCAGTTCACTCATAATATTTTTCTCTTCAAATTCTTGCAAGTTTGCATTCGTATTTAAAAAAGAGATCTGTTTCCTCTGGGAAACTGCTACTCTCCTATTCATTCATTCATTCAATCGTATTTATTGAGCGCTTACTGTGTGCAGAGCACTGTACTAAGTGCTTGGGAAGTGCATGTTGGCAACATATAGAGACGGTCCCTACCCAACAGCGGGCTCACAGTCTAGAAGGGGGAGACAAGACAACAAAACAAAACGTGACCGGTGTCAAGTCAGAACAAATAGAATTAAAGCTAAATTCATTCATTCATTCAATCGTATTTATTGAGCACTTACTGTGTGTAGAGCACTGTACCAAGCTCTTGGGAAGAACAAGTTGGCAACATATAGAGGCGGTCCCTACCCAACAATGGGCTCACAGTCTAGAAGGGGGAGACAAGACAACAAAACAAAACGTGACAGGTGTCAAGTCGTCAGAACAAATAGAATTAAAGCTAAATTTATTCATTCATTCATTCAATCGTATTTATTGAGCACTTACTTTGTGCAGAGCACTGTACTAAGCGCTTGGGAAGAACAACTTGGCAACATATAGAGACGGTCCCTACCCAAGAACGGGCTCACAGTCTAGAAGGGGGAGACAGACAACAAAACAAAACATGTGGACGGGTGTCAAGTTGTCAGAATAAATAGAATTAAAGGTAAATGCACATCATTAACAAAATAAATAGAATAGTAAACATGTACAGGTAGAATAAATAAAGTAATAAATCTATACAAACATATATGCAGGTGCTGTGGGGAGGGGAAGGAGGTAGGGCGGAGGGGATGGGGAGGAGGAGAGGGAAAAGGGGGCTGAGTGTGGGAAGGCCTCCTGGAGGAGGTGAGCTCTCAGTAGGGCTTTGAAGGGAGGAAGAGAGCGAGCTTGGCGGATGTGCGGAGGGAGGGAATTCCGGGCCAGGGGGAGGATGTGGGCCGGGGGTCGACGGCGGGACGGGCGAGAACGAGGCACAGTGAGGAGGTGAGAGGCGGCAGAGGAGCGGAGGGTGCGGGCTGGGCTGGAGAAGGACAGAAGGCCTGCACACTTTTCTCCTGTAATGCCAACCTTCTCACTTGTGCCTGGAGCTTTTCTGTCTCGCCGCCGACCTCTCGCCCATGTCCTGCCTCTGGCCCGGAATGTATTCCCTCCTCAAATCTGACAGACAGTTACTCTCCTTCCATTCAAAGCCTTAATCAATCAATCAATCAATCAATCAATCGTATTTATTGAGCCCTTACTGTGTGCAGAGAACTGTACTAAGTGCTTGGGAAGTACAAGTTGGCAACATATAGAGACGGTCCCTACCCAACAGTGGGCTCACAGTCTAAAAGGGGGAGACAGAGAACAAAACCAAACATACTAACAAAATAAAATAAATAGAATAGATATGTACAAGTAAAATAAATAAATAAATAAATAGAGTAATAAATATGTACAAACATATATACATATATGCAGGTGCTGTGGGGAAGGGAAGGGGGTAAGATGAGGGGGATGGAGAGGGGGGCGAGGGGAAGAGGAAGGAAGGGGCTCAGTGTGGGAAGGCCTCCTGGAAGAGGTGAGCTCTCAGTAGGGCCTTGAAGGGAGGAAGAGAGCTGGCTTGGCGGATGGGCAGAGGGAGGGCATTCTTTTAGACTGTGAGCCCACTGTTGGGTAGGGACTGTCTCTATATGTTGCCAACTTGTAATTCCCAAGTGCTTAGTACCGTGCTCTGCACACAGTAAGTGCTCAATAAATACGATCGATGATGATGATTCCAGGCCCGGGGGATGACGTGGGCCAGGGGTCGATGGAGGGACAGGCGAGAACGAGGCCTAACGGTGAGGAGATTAGCGGCAGAGGAGCGGAGGCCTTCTCTGACTTCTTATCCCACACCCTTCTGCGTCACCCTGACTTCCTTTATTCACCCCTCCACCCCCACAGCACTTATGTCCAGATCCGTAATTTATGTATTTATATTAATGTCTGTCTCCCCCTCTAGATTGTAAGCTCAATGTGGGCAGAGAATGTGTCTGTTTTATTGTTGTGTTGTACTCTCCCAAGTGCTTAATACAGTGTTCTTCACTCAGTAAGTGCTCTATTAATATGGTTGATTGATTGGATGCTTTATTTTAGTCTTCTGCTTTTTTAACCCTAAGACTTCAACAACAGATTGGACGCTCCTCTTTTATGGTATTTGTTACCCGCTCACTATATAATAATAATAATTGTAATAATGATGGCATTTGTTAAGCGCTATGTGCAGAGCACTGTTCTAAGCACTGGGGGGGATACAAGGTGATCAAGTTGTCCCACGGGGGGCTCAAAGTCTTAATCCCCATTTTACAGATGAGGTAACTGAGGCTCAGAGAAGTGCAGTTACCTGCCCAAGATCACACAGCAGACATGTGGCAGAGTCAGGATTCACACCCATGACCTCTGACTTCAAAGCCCGTGCTGTTTCCATTCATTCATTCATTCAATCATATTTATTGAGCGCTTACTGTGTGCAGAGCACTGTACTAAGCGCTCCACTGAGCCATGCTGCTTCTCTATGCCACACACTATACTAAGTGCTGGGATAGATTAACCTGAAGTTAATCAGGTTGGACGCAGTCCCGACTCCGTGGCACTCACAGTCTTAATCTCGTGGCTCAGTGGAAAGGGCCCGGGCTTTGGAGTCAGAGGTGATGGGTTCAAATCCCCATTCCACCAACTGTCAGCTGTGTGACTTTGGGCAAGTCACTTCACTTCTCTGGGCCTCAGTTACCTCATCTGGAAAATGGGGATTAAGACTGTGAGCCCTCTGTGGGACAACCTGATCACCTTGTAACCTCGTTTAGAACCGTGCTTTGCACATAGTAAGTGCTTAATCAATGCCATTATTATTATTATTATTAATCTTCTCGACTGTGAGCCCGCTGTTGGGTAGGGACTGTCTTTATATGTTGCCAACTTGTACTTCCCAAGGGCTTAGTACAGTGCTGTGCACACAGTAAGCGCTCACTAAATAGGATTGAATGAATGAATGAATGAATGAATCTCTATTTTCCAGATGAAGTAACTGAGGTCCAGAGAAGTGAAGTGACTTGCCAGAGTCACACAGCAGCAGACAAGTGGCAGGGTCAGGATTAGAACCCAGATCCTTCTGATCCCCAGGCCCCTGCTCTATCCACTAGACCACACTGCTTCCCCTGGAGGGATCGCATCTACCAGTTCTGTTGAATTGTACTCTCCCCAGTGCTTAGAACAGCGCTCTGCTCACAGTAAGAGCTCCATAAATACCACCGATCCATTGACACGTACAGAGTTTTCTGAATATTTTATGAGAGAAACTAGGAAAGGTAGCCCTCCCAGCTGAAGCCATTTTAATGGCGTGATTCTCTCTGCACTCAAAGCATGTTGACTAAATTACAGAACTAGCAATGTGCCTGCAATTACCGTCAGGCTAATTACAATCCTAGAGGGGCTTTTGAACCCAGGAGATCTGACCGTGCTCTCCTTTCTCATTTATATAGGACATTTCTAACTAAATGTTGCACGGGAAGGGGCGGGGGCGAGGGAGGAGAGGGAAGGAAGGAAGAAACCCACCAAAGACAAAAGCCAACGAACGCAAGTTTGGTTCTCCCCTCAAAAGCATCCATCACTGACGTATTCGTGTTTCTAATATTTGAAATAGGGTCATCTGCTTGGTGATAATATTTCCTTCAGTAGTTTCAATCAGGAAGTACAATTTTTGCCCCATTTGTTGTTTCAGGTACTTTTCCAACCACCCCTTTCCTAATTCCTCCCTCTGGCCTGTAACTCCCCGTGCTTCATATCTGACAGGCAACTGTTCTTTCCCCCTCTAAACCTTATTAAAAATCATGTCTCTTTCATGAGGCCTTCCCTAAGCCCTCATTTTCCTCTCTTTTCTGCATCACCCATGCACTTCAATCTGTCCCAGTTAAGCACTTGATAGTCACCTCACCCACTGCCCCGCAACACTCACACACATGTATTCATAATTTATTTTAATATCCATCTCCCACTCTACACTGTGAGCTACGCTGGGAGGGAACGTGTCTACCAGCTCCGTTGTATTATGCTCCCCAAGTGCTTAGCACAGGGTTCTGGACACAGGAAGCACTCAATAAATTGCATCCGGTTCAAATCCCGGCTCCGCCAATTGTCAGCTGTGTGACTTCGGGCAAGTCACTTAACTTCTCTGGGCCTCGGTTACCTCATCTGTAAAATGGGGATTAATAATAGTAATAATAATAGCATTTATTAAGCACTTACTTTGTGCACAACACTGTTCTAAGTGCTAGGGAGGTTACAAGGTGATCAGGTTGTCCCACGGGGGGCTCACAGTCTTCATCCCCATTTTACAGATGAGGTCACTGAGGCCCAGAGAAGTGAAATGACTTGCCCAAAGTCACACAGCTGACAAGTGGTGGAGCTGGGATTTGAACCCGTGACCTCTGACTCCAAAAGCCCGGGCTCTTTCCACTGACCCACGCTGCTTCTCCAGGGACAACCTGATCACCTTGTAACCTCCCCAGCGCTTAGAACAGTGCTTTGCACATAGTAAGCGCTTAATAAATGCCATTGTTATTATTATCATTATTGATTGATATTGATCGACTTCCTCAAGTTGCTTAAGCCTGACCCTTATGAGACATAAGGCATGTCTATATTGAGGTTTTTAATCAGTCAATCAATCAATCGTATTTATTGAGCGCTTACTGTGTGCAGAGCACTGTACTAAGCACTTGGGAAGTACAAGTTGGCAACACATAGAGACTGCCCCTACCCAACAGCGGGCTCACAGTCTAGAAACTCTTAGGACTATTTAAATGTCTTGATTTTGACCTAGAAATAATCCCTGTGGTACTTGTTAAGCACTTACTGTGTGCCAGGCACTGTACTAAGCGCTGCAGTGGATACAGCATAATCGGGTTGGACACAGTCCCTGTCCCCCATAGGCCTCACAGTCTTAATGCCTATTTTACAGATGAGGTAACTGAGGCCCAGAGAAGTAAAGGGACTTACCCAAGGTCACACAGCAGACAGGTGGCAGAGCCGGGACTCGAACCCGGTTCTTTTGGGCATCCAGGCCCGGGCTCTGGCCACTAGACCACACTGCAGAAAGCCCCTGGGCTTTTGGTTTCCCCTGGAAATTTATCTTTCTTCCTATTAGCCCTCTAGTTCTTGAGGGGAAATAGGGAGTTTCTTTTGGTAATTCCTCTTTATAGCCCTCGTTCGCTCCTTTCATTCACAACCCCTCAGTGCCATGACACTTATACATGCCCGTAATTGCATTCATTCATTCAATCGTATTTATTGAGCGCTTATTTACTGTACTGTACTGTACTAAGCACTTACAGAGCGCTGTACTAAGCGTAATTTATTCATTTCTATTAATGCCTGCCTCTCCCTCTAGACTGTAAGCTCCCTGTGGGCAGGGAATGTGTCTACCAACTCTGTTCTATTGTACTCTCCCAATCTCTAGACTCTTTACCTGCCTCGCCGCGAGCCACTGCCAAGCCCAGCTCGTTTTCGGCCAAGGTGAGGAGGTAGTTGGACTGAATGTCGCCTAGGGAAATTTGGCCCCATCCGGCGGGAGAAGGAAAATCGTGTGTCCCGGGTTCAACAGCCACCCTGGCAGGCTGTTTGAGGAATCTAGGAGCGCCATTCTAATAATGATGGCATTTATTAAGTGCTCACTATGTCCAAAGCACTGTTCTAAGCGCTGGAGAGGTTACAAGGTGATCAGGTTGTCCCACGGGGGGCTCACAGTCTTAATCCCCATTTTCCAGATGAGGGAACTGAGGCCCAGAGAAGTGAAGTGACTTGCCCAGAGTCACCCAGCTGACAATTGGCGGAGCCGGAATTTGAACCCATGACCTCTGACTCCAGAGCCCGGGTTCTTTCCACTGAGCCAGGGCGTTCAGAGGAGACGGAAGTATGCGGTGATATTGGTCAGAAGGCTGATGCTCATCATTCATTCATTTATTCAATCATATTTATGGAGCGCTTACTGTGCGCGAAGCACGCTACTAAGCGCTTGGGAGACTACAATACAACCAAAAACAGACACGTTCCTGCCCACAACGAGCTCACAGTCTAGAGGGGAGGCAGACGTTAATGTGAACAAGCAAGCAAACAAACAAATAAATAAATAAATTCATCAGGGTGAACTACTACTACTACTAATAATAATGATGGCATTTATTAAGCACTTCTAAGTGCCAGGGAGGTTACAAGGTGATCAGGTTGTCCCACAGGGGCTCACAATCTTAATCCCCATTTTGCAGATGAGGTAACTGAGGCACAGAGAAGTTAAGTGACTTGCCCAAAGTAAGGGAATGTATCTACCAATTCTATTGTATTGTTTCCTCCCCGGGTTTAGTACAGTAGCACTAAACTTCTTGTGGGCAGAGACTGTGTCTACCTGCTCTGTTATGCAGTGATTATGGTACTTGTTAAGTGCTTTAGTGCCAAGATCCACCCTTTCCCCCTATCCAAACTGTTACCCTGCTCGTTCAATCTCTCATCCTATCCCGACTGGATTACTGCATCGGCCTCCTCCTCTCTGATCTCCCATTTTCGTGTCTCTCCCCACTTCAATCCATACTTCACGCCGCTGCCCGGATCGTCTCTGTGCAGAAATGCTCTGGGCGTGTTACTCCCTTCCTCAAAAATCTCCAGTGGCTACCAATCAATCTGCGCATCAGGCAGACACTCCTCACCCTGGGCTTCAAGGCTGTCCATCCCCTGGCCCCCTCCTACCTCACCTCCCTTCTCTCCTTCTCCAGCCCAGTCCTCACCCTCCGCTCCTCCGCCGCTAATCTCCTCACCGTACCTCGTTCTCGCCTGTCCTGCCATCGACCCCCGGCCCACGTCATCCCCCGGGCCTGGAATGCCCTCCCTCTGCCCATCCGCCAAGCTAGCTCTCTTCCTCCCTTCAAGGCCCTACTGAGAGCTCACCTCCTCCAGGAAGCCTTTCCACACTCAGCCCCCTCCTTCTTCTCCCCTTCGTCCCCCTCTCCATCCCCCCCATCTTACCTCCTTCCCTTCCCCACAGCACCTGTATATATGTATATATGTTTGTACGGATTTATTACTCTATTTATTTTACTTGTACATATTTATTCTATTTATTTTATTCTGTTAATATGTTTTGTTTTGTTCTCTGTCTCCCCCTTCTAGACTGTGAGCCCACTGTTGGGTAGGGACCGTCTCTATATGTTGCCAAATTGTACTTCCCAAGCACTTAGTCCGGTGCTCTGCACACAGTAAGCGCTCAATAAATACGATTGAATGAATGAATGAATATGCCGTTGGGTCGTTCCCAACCCCCTAGCGACCCCATGGACACGTCCTCTTCAGAATGTCCCATAGTCTGTCATAAAGTCATTCTGGGATGGGTATCCGTAGAGTTTTCCTGGTATAGATACAGAAGTCGTTTACCGTCACTTTCTTCTGTCAGTGGTAGTTATTGAGCGCTTAATCATCATCATCAATTGTATTTATTGAGCGCTTACTACGTGCAGAGCACTGTACTAAGCACTTAGCACTGTACTAATAAATGCCAAGCATTGTGCTGAGAGCGTAGAAGAGTACAATACAGTAAAGTTGGGGGATGTGATCCTCGCCTACTGGGAGCATGCAATCTAGAGAAGCAGCGTGGCTTAGTGGAAAGAGCCCGGGCTTGGGAGTCAGAGGTCGTGGGTTCTAATCCCGACTCCGCTACTTGTCAGCTGTGTGACTGGGCAAGTCACTTCACTTCTCTGGGCCTCAGTGACCTCATCTGGAAAATGGGGATTAAGACTGTGAGCCCCACGTGTGATAATAATAATAATAACAATGGCATTTATTAAGCGCTTACTATGTGCAAAGCACTGTTCTAGGCACTGGGGAGGTCACAAGGTGATCAGGTTGTTCCACAGTGGGCTCCCAGTCTTAATTTCCATTTTACAGATGAGTTAACTGAGGCACAGAGAAGTGAAGTGACTTGCCCAAAGTCACACAGCTGACAAGTGGCAGAGCCAGCATTTGAACCCATGACCTCTGACTCCAAAGCCCGGGCTCTTTCCACTGGGCCATGCTGCTTCTCATAACTGGAATACCTTGTATCTACCCCAGCACTTAGAATTGTGCATGGCACATAGTAAGCGCTTAATAAATGCAATCATTATTATTACTGTTAGAGGGGGAGACAATCCTTAAAATAAATTAAAGTTAAGGGAAATGGATATGTACAAAAATGGAGTGGTGCTGGGGTGAATCTCAAATGCTTAAGAGGTACAGATAATAATAATAATGATGGTATTTGTTAAGTGCTTACTATGTGCAAAGCACTGTTCTAAGCGCTGTTTAAAGAGGAAATTTTCATCATCATCAACAGCAGCAGCAGTGGTATTGAGCTCTTACTGTGAACAGAGCACTGTACTGAACGCTTGGGAGAGTCAGGCTTAGTCAGGGAAAGGCTTTTGGAGGAAATGTGATTTTCTTGCCTCAATATGATGAATATGATTTTTGTATCTTAATCTGATTTTTGCCATTGAATGCAGTAGGTATATTTTCTGCAGCCTCAGCTCAGTCTCCCATTTAGCTCAGAGCAGCCAGGAGCAAGAACAGAGAAGCAGCGTGGCTCAATGAAAACAGCCCGGGCTTGGGAGTCAGAGGTCATGGGTTCAAATCCCGGCTCCGCCACTTGTCAGCTGTGTGACCTTGGGCAAGTCACTTAACTTCTCTGGGCCTCAGTTACCTCATCTGTAAAATGGGGATGAAGACTGTGATCCCTCTGGGGGACAACCTGATCACCTTGTATCCTCCCCAGCACTTAGAACAGTGCTTTGCACATAGTATGCGCTTAATAAATGCCATTATTATTATTATTATAAGAACAATGGCTGTTGATTGGTTATTGTAGAAGTGACTGTGGGGGTGAGAAATAAATGAACCCTCTGTGGTTTTGTTTCCATCATCATCATCATCATCATCAATCGTATTTATTGAGCACTTACTATGTGCAGAGCACTGTACTAAGCGCTTGGGAAGTACAAATTGGCAATATATATAATAACAGACCCTCCAGAACAGAGACAGAAAAGCTTCTTGGTAGGAAATTTGTGTGCATATGTAAGTGTTGGTGTTGACACTGTTCTCCCTTTGAGGGGAAATTGATTTTCAATCTGTCCAAACATGGAAATCTGGGAAATCAGAACTAGGCCAGGTGTTCCCGTCGGAAAGTGGCATAGTGGATAGAGCAGAGGCCTGGGACCGAAAGGTTATGGATTCCATGGGCTTTGGAGTCAGAGGTCATGGGTTCAAATCCCGGCTCCGCCACTTGTTTGCTGGGTGACCTTGGGCAAGTCGCTTCACTTCTGTGGGCCTCGGTTACCTCATCTGAAAGATGGGGATCGAGACTGTGAGCCCCGCATGGGACGGGGACTGTGACCCGTCCGATTTGCTTGCATCTACCCCAGCGCTTAGTACAGTGCCTGGAACTTAGTAAGTGCTTAAGAAATATTACAGTCATTATTATTATTAATAAAGTAGGATGCACAGTTAATGTGTTGAGGTGCCTGATTAATAATAATAATAATAATAATGGCATTTATTAAGTGCTTACTATGTGCAGGCACTGTTCTAAGCGCTGGGGAGGTTACAAGGTGATCAGGTTGTCCCACGGGGGGCTCACAGTCTTAATCCCCATTTTACAGATGAGGTAACTGAGGCACAGAGAATAATAATAATAATAATAATAATAATAATAATAATGGCATTTGTTAAGTGCTTACTATGTGCAATGCACTGTTCTAAGCGCTGGGGAGGATACAAGGTGATCAGGTTGTCCCACGGGGGGCTCACAGTCTTAATCCCCATTTTACAGATGAGGTAACTGAGGCCCAGAGAAGTGAAGTGACTTGCCCAAAGTCACACAGGTGGCAATTAGCGGAGCCAGGATTTAAACCCATGACCTCTGACTCCAAAGCCCGGACTTTTTCTACTGAGCCACGCTGCTTCTCTGACAATGACTCTCCCCTCTTCAAAACATGGCCTAGTGGATAGAGCTGTGTCTGACCAATTCATTCATTCAATCGTATTTATTGAGCGCTTACTGTGTGCAGAGCACTGTACTAAGCGCTTGGGAAGTACAAGTTGGCAACATATAGAGATGGTCCCTACCCAACAGTAGGCTCACAGCCTAGAAGGGGGAGACAGAGAACAAAACAAAACATATTAACAAAATAAAAAAAAGTAGAATAAATATGTACAAGTAAAATAAATGAATAGAGCAGTGTGGCTCAGTGGAAAGAGCCCAGGCTTTGGAGTCAGAGGTCAAGGGTTCAAATCCCGGCTCCGCCACTTGTCAGCTGTGTGACTTTGGGCAAGTCACTTCACTTCTCTGGGCCTCAGTTCCCTCATCTGTAAAACGGTGATTGAGACTGTGAGCACCCCGTGGGACAACCTGATCACCTTGTAAGCTCCCCAGCGCTTAGAACAGTGCTCTGCACATAGTAAGGACTTAATAAATGCCATCAAAAAAGAAATACGTACAAACGTATGTACATATATACAGGACCGATGAAAGTGTATCTACCCTAGCACCTAAATAGTGTTTGACGCACAGTAAGCACGTAACGGATATAATCATAATAATATCCAGCATTAAGATTTCATTTCGTTAAAGCCGCTTTCCCAGCCTGGGTGATGAAAGGCCCACTTGCCTGTTTGCAACCTGTCAAGCAACCAGCATCTGCACACAGTAAGCGCTCAATAATTGCGACTGAACGAATGAATGACTGAATTAGAGAGAACTAAATTACTATTATTAAATTGAAAGAACCGTTTTCTCCTTGAGGAAACAGCGCTGCCTTCAGAGAGCATCAACTCTTACCATCACTGCAGGGTTTGTTTGTTTTTCGGTGTTTGAATTTCTTTGAAAATCGTTTGCTGCACTGCAGCTGTTCGGGATCTAATTTCCAGAATTTCTTTGTAGGCATGGAATGATAAGGCAAATTATAGCCGGGAAATAGGAATGGTTGGCCCTATTTCCGTTGCCCTCCCTGTCAGTTCAAAATGGAACATTTTATCTGTTATTTGATTAAAATCACGGAGTCAAGTTCGAACTTCGCTAATCCTCGTAGCTTGAGGCTGTGCCGTTGGAAGCTTCTCTTCATATTCCCCTGAGATGGCACTCTCTGAAAAGCTCCCTGCGTTTGGGTAATATTCTCGCATATAAAATAAACAAAGGCATTTTGGCTTCCTGTGATTTCTCTCTTTAATATGCTCCGCGTTCCTACTTGTTTCAACTCATCGGTCTCAATGCGTAATATTCACCATCATCATCATCAATCGTATTTATTGAGCGCTTACTGTGTGCTGACCGATACCGGCAGGCTGCACGCCGCTGTGGGCAGGAAGCAAGGAAGAATCGCCGAGTTAATAAATAAAACAACAATCATCAGGCAGGTTACTGATCCTCTTCCCCTCCTCACAGCACCTGTATATATGTATATATGTTTGTACGGATTTATTACTCTATTTTATTTGTACATATTTATTCTATTTATTTTATTTTCTTAATATGTTTGGTTTTGTTCTCTGTCTCCCCCTTCTAGACTGTGAGCCCACTGTTGGGTAGGGACTGTCTCTAGATGTTGCCAACTTGTACTTCCCAAGTGCTCTGCACACAGTAAGCGCTCAATAAATACGATTGAGTGAATGAATGAATGAATGAATCAATCAATCAATCCATCAGTCGTGTTTATTGTCAGGTAGTCCGTCACATTTATCGAGGGCATGCTGTGTGCAGAGCGCTGTGTTAAGCTTAGTACAGTGCTCTGCACGCAGTAAGCGCTCAATAAATACGATTGATTGATTGATTGATTAAGCTCTTGGGAGGGTACAATTGAGCACTGTGTGCAGAACACTGTATTAAGCGCTTGGAAGAGCACAGTATTAACAGATTTCCTAGACATATTCCCTGCCCAGAAGCATATAGTCTAGTAGGGGAGACAGACATTAAATCAAACTGAGAAGCAGCAAGGCCTAGTGGACAGAGCACAGACCCAGGAGTCAGAAAGACCTGGGTTCTAATCCTGACTCTGCCATTCGTTGGCCGTGTGACTTTGGACAAGACACTGTGCCTCAGTTCGGGGATTCATTCATTCAATCGTATTTATTGAGCACTTACTGTGTGCAGAACAAGTTTGTGAGCCCCACGTGGGACAGGGACTGTGTCCAACCTGCTTTGCGCGTATCCACGCCAGTGCTTAGTACAGTGCCTGGCACATAATAAGTGTTTAACAAATACCACTATCATTATTATTAACAACAATAATAATAAATTACAGATATTATCATGGGCTGAGGGGGGGATGACTACAGGGAGAGGGAGTAGAGGAAACGAAGGCTTAGTTGGGGAAGGCTTCTAATAATGATGGTATTTGTTAAGCGCTTACTATGTGCAAAGCACTGTTCTAAGCACTGGGGGGATACAAGGTGATCAGGTTGTCCCACATGGGGCTCATAGTCTTAATCCCCATTTTACAGATGAGGTCACTGAGGCCCAGAGAAGTGAAGTGACTTGCCCAAAGTCACCCAGCTGACAATTGGCGGAGCCGGGATTTGAACCCATGACCTCTGACTCCAAAGCCCGGGCTCTTTCATTCATTCATTCAATCGTATTTATTGAGCGCTTATTGTGTGCAGAGCACTGGACTAAGCGCTTGGGAAGTCCAAGTTGGCAACATCTAGAGACGGTCCCTACCCAACAGTGGGCTCACAGTCTAGAAGGGGGAGACAGAGAACAGAACAAAACATAAAAAAAGTAGAATAAATATGTACAAGTAAAATAAATAAATAAATACAGTAATAAATACGGCAAAAACATATATACACATATACAGGACCGATGTATCTATATACATATAGAGATGGTCCCTACCCAACAGCGGGCTCTTTCCACTGAGCCACGCTGCTTCTCTAGGAGGAACTCTATTACTCTATTACTAGAGTAATACTCTAGTAACCTATTACTCTATTTATTTATTATTACTCTATTTATTTATTTATTTTACTTGTATGTATCTATTCTATTTATTTTATTTTGTTAATAAGTTTTGTTCTCTATTATTATCTCCCCCTTCTAGACTATGAGCCCACTGTTGGGTAGGGACCGTCTCTAGATGTTGCCAACTTCTACTTCCCAAGCGCTTAGTACAGTGCTCTGCACACAGTAAGCACTCAATAAATATGATCGATTTATTGATTGATTGAGGAGATGTGATTTTAATAAGGCTTTGGAATTGAGGAGAGAGGTGGTCCGTCGGATCTGACGGGGAAGGGAGTACCAGGTCACAAGCAGGATGTGGATGAGGGGTCGGCGGCGAGATAGATAGACGAGATCGAGGTATAGTAAGTAGGTTCATTCATTCATTCATTCAATCGTATTTATTGAGCGCTTACTGTGTGCAGAGCACTGTACTAAGTGCTTGGGAAGTACAAGTTGGCAACATATAGAGACGGTCCCTACCCAACAGTGGGCTCACAGTCTAGAAGGGGGAGACAGATGACAAAACAAAAATATTAACAAAATAAAATAAATAGAATAGTAAATATATACAAGTAAAATAAATAATAGTAATAAAAAATATGTACAAACATATATACAGGGGCTGTGGGGAGGGGAAGGAGGTGAGGCGAGGGGGGATTCATTCATTAATTCATATTTATTGAGTGCTGACTGTGTGCAGAGCACTGTACTAAGCGCTTGGGAAGTCCAAGTTGGCAACATATAGAGACGGTCCCTACCCAACAACGGGCCTACAGTCTAGAAGGGGGAGACAGATGACAAAACAAAATGTATTAACAAAATAAAATAAATAGAGCAGACAGATCACACCTGGAGAGTGTCCAAGTCATCACTGCCTGACTGTAACTTGATAGATACATTAGCCGGAGGGGGAGGTTCGTCCTCCATAGAGAAGCAGCGTGGCTCAGTGGAAAGAGCATGGGCTTTGGAGTCAGAGGTCATGGGTTCAAATGCCGGCTCCGCCACTTGTCACCTGTGTGACGTTGGGCAAGTCACTTCACTTCTCTGGGCCTCAGTTGCCTCATCTGTAAAATGGGGATTAAGACTGTGAGTCCCCCCGTGGGACAACCTGATCACCTTGTAACCTCCCCAGCGCTTAGAACAGTGCTTTGCACATAGTAAGCGCTTAATAAATGCCATTAAAAAAAAATAACCACAGGGCGTGTCATGGCCAATTTAGAGGGCTATTCCAGAGCCATTCCAGCCTCTACCCATAAGGACCTCCCCGATTCTCCAGCCTCCCAGGGCCAAAGGAACTCCTGCCCAAGACTGTGAGGCCCCTGGCCTCCATAAATGAGAAGCGGCGTGGCTTAGCGGAAAGATCCCGGGCTTGGGAGCCAGAAGTCGTGGGTTCCAATCCTGACTCTGCCGTTTCTCAGCTGAGTGACCTGGGGCGAGTCACCTAACTTCTCTGTGCCTCGGCCACCTCAGCTGCAAAACCTCCCCGGCGCTTAGAACAGTGCTTTGCTCATAGTTGGCAACATAGAGAGACGGTCCCTACCCAACAGTGGGCTCACAGTCTAGGAGGTTGACACTAGGAGAGCAAAGCGAGTGTTGTGGACTGTAGTAGGAAATCAGCAAGGTAAGATGGGAGGGGGGCAGTTGTCAGGAGTTTCTGTTTGGTGGGCAGATAGATGGGCAACCACCGGAGGTTCTTGAGGAGTGGGTAAACGCGGATTAATCGTTTTTTGTAGAAAAATGATCCGGGCGGCAGAGTGAACTAATAATAATAATAATAATAATGATGGCATTTATTAAGCGCTTACTATGTGCAAAGCACTGTTCTGAGCGCTGGGGAGGTGACAAGGTGATCAGGTTGTCCCACGGGGGGCACAGACTGGAGTGGGGAGAGACGGGACCAGGTGGCCGATACAGTAGCCAAGGTGAAGGAGAGGTGAACGCATCAACATGGTAGTCGTTTGAGAGTCCAAGGCAAGCACCTGTCACTGCTCCCTCCCCTCAGGACTCCAGTAGGAAACAGCCCTGTTTTGTTTTTTTTTTAATAGCATTTATTAAGCGCTTGCTATGTGCAAAGCACTGTTCTAAGCCCTGGGGAGGTTACAAGGTGATCAGGTTGTCCCACGGGGGCTCACCATCTTCATCCCCATTGTACAGATGAGGGAACTGAGGCCCAGAGAAGTGACTCGCCCGAAGTCACACAGCTGGCAATTGGCGGAGTCAGGATTTGAACCCGTGCCCTGTTCTGGAAACCATTGTATCAGGGCAGGAAAGGCCAATTTAATTAGAGCCCTTTCCTCGCTGGGTCCACCCACACAGCTGATCAGCATCAATCCATCAGTGGTATTTATTGAGCACTTACTAGAAAAATAATAATAATATAATACTTAGGGTATTAAGTGCTTTCTATACTTGTACAACTTGTACTTCCCAAGCAGTTAGTACAGTGCTCTGCACACAGTAAGCGCCCAATAAATATGATTGATTGATATGCCAAGCACTGTTCTAAGTACTGGGGTTAGAGAAGCAGCGTGGCTCAGTGGAAAGAGCACGGGCTTGGGAGTCAGAGGTCATGGGTTCTAATCCTGACAACACCACTTATCGGCTGTGTGACTTTGGGCAAGTCACTTCACTTCTCGGTGCCTCAGTTACCTCATCTGGAAAATGGGGAATGAGAATGTGAGCCCCATGAGGAACAGGGGCTGTGTCCAACCTGATTGACGTGTATAATAATAATAATAATAATAATAATAATAATAATAATAATGGTATTTGTTAAGTGCTTACTATGTGCACAGCACTGTTCATTCATTCATTCAATGGTATTTATTGAGCGCTTACTGTGTGCAGAGCACTGTACTAAGAGCTTGGGAAGTACACATTGGCAACATATAGAGACAGTCCCTACCACAGTTCTAAGCGCTGGGGGGATACAAGGTGATCAGGTTGTCCCACGTGGGGCTCACCAGAGAAATAAATAATAAATAATAATAAATAATGATTGCATTTATTAAGCGCTTACTATGTGCAAAGCACTGTTCTAAGCGCTGGGGAGGTTACAAGGTGATCAGGTTGTCCCACGTGGGGCTTACAGTCTTCATCCCCATTTTACAGATGAGGTAACTGAGGCACAGAGAAGTTAAATGACTTGCCCAAAGTCACACAGCTGACAATTGGCAGAGCCGGGATTTGAACCCATGACCTCTGACTCCAAAGCCCGGGCTCTTTCCACTGAGCCACACTGCTTCTCATCCAAGGTCACCCAGCAGACATGTGGCGGAGTCAGGATTAGAACCCAGGTCCTTTCGACCTCCAGGCCTGGGCTGTATCTATCCACTTAGCCACGCTGGAGAGAACTGTACTGAGTGCTTGGAAAAACACAGTACAACAGAATTAGCAGACGCGTTCCCTGCCCTTAATGAGTTTCCAGTCTATCAGCCTTGAAAGGAGGATTGTCAGGCTTATCCCGGGCCGTGACCCAATCCCCGGTAATTGATATATAATAATGGCATTTATTAAGCGCTTACTATGTACAAAGCACTGTTCTAAGCGCTGGGGAGGTTACAAGGTGATCAGGTTGTCCCATGGGGGGCTCACAGTCTTAATCCCCATTTGACAGATGAGGTCACTGAGGCCCAGAGAAGTGAAGTGACTTGCCCAAAGTCACACAGCTGACAAGTGGCGGAGGCGGGATTTGAACCCATGACCTCTGACTCCAAAGCCCGGGCTCTTTCCACTGAGCCACGCTCTTCTCTGCTTCTTCTCTGCTCCTTCTCTGCTTCTCTTCATCAATCGAATTGATGATTCGATCTTTCCAGCTTCCTGTGAGTTGAAGGGTGCCTTCCTCAGTGACCTTGTCATCGACAACTTGAGCATGGGACTTAATGGAGCCTAGTTGTCCGAACCAATATTGGATCCTCAGATCGAGAAGCAGAAGGAAAAGAGCCCGGGCTCGGGAGTCAGGGGACCTGAGTTCTAATCCCGGCTTTGCCGAGTGTCTGCTGTGTGACCTTGGCCAAGTCACTTCGCTTTTCTGGACCTGACTTTCCTCATCTGGAAAATGGGGAGTCAATGCCCGTTCTCCCTCCTGCTTAGATTGTGAGCCCTAAGTGGGACAGAGAATGGGTCCCTCCTGATTAACTTGTGTCTACCCCAGCAGTTAGAAAATTCTTGCCATGTAGGAAGTGGTTAATAAATGCCATATAATAATAATAATAATAATAATAATAATAATTGCACCTTGTAGGCTGAGTGAATTTTGTTTAAACTTTGTTGCAATTCTTTTTGTTTTCTCTGTGCGCTTTTTATCCATTCATTCAATCGTATTTATTGAGCGCTTACTGTATGCAGAGCACTGTACTAAGCGCTTGGGAAGTACAAGTCGGCAACATATAGAGACGGTCCCTATCAATCTGAGGCATGCTCTCCACCTCTCAGATCATATTAATTGAGCCATTTGGTATAGTGTGTTGTATCTTCTTCTGAATCAGGCCTAAGAGAGCCATAAAATTTTTTGCTGTGTTAGTACATATTGATTAGTAGTTTTATGAGGTTTTTCTACCGTTTAGAGTGCTTCCTTCTTCAATGAACACATCATTAGAAATCAAATAAGAAAATAATTGTGTTCCACTCCCCCCCCCCCCCCCTTTCCAAATGTCTCAGATTTTGTTCTTAGGCTTTCTTGATGTTGTCTGTGGCTTAGATGTAGATTTCTCCCCCTGTAGACTGTCAGCTTGTTGTGGGCAGGGAATGTGTCTGTTATTGTTATTGTGTAGTAAGTGCTCAGTAAATATGATTGAATGACCCATGACCCCTGACTCCTAAGCCTGGGCTCTTTCCACTAAGCCATGCTGCTTCCCCAGAGCTTCAATGAGTACCTGGCGCATAGGAGGTGCTCAACAAATACCACAATTATTACTATTATTATCTCTTTCTTTCATCGTCATCATCTATCATCATCATCTATCACGTCATCAACCCACCGTCCTCTTCCTCCCTCTGGCCTGGAATTCCCTTCCCCTCCATATGTGACAGACCACTACTTTCCTCGTCTTCAAGCCTTTCTTAAAATCACATATGTTGCCGGCTTGTACTTCCCAAGCACTTAGTACAGTGCTCTGCACACAGTAAGCGCTCAATAAATACGATTGAATGAATTTCGCCTTCAAGAGGTTAAGTTATCGCCTGGTTAAGTCCTATTTTACCCTATTCCCTCTCCCTTTGGCGCATCCTTTTAAACACTTGATACCCCATGCGGGACAGGGACTGTGTGCAAACTGCTAAACTTGTATCTACCCCAGCATTTAGAGCAGTGCTTGGCACATAGTAAGCACTTAATATGTACCATAAGTATTATTATTATTATCCCAGTCTCACTACTTTCTGCTTTGTGGCCTTGGGCAAGTCATTTGACTTTTCCATGGCTTGGTTTCCTCATCTATGAAATGGGGATTAAACTCCTGTTGTCCCTCCCCTTTAGACCATGGGACTGTATTTGATCTGATTGTGTTGCAGCTCCCATAGCTCTTGACACAGTGCTTGGCACAGAGTAAGTGCCTCCCCACAGCACCTGTATATATGTTTGTGCATATTTATTACTCTATTTGTTTTACTTGTACATATTGACTATTCTATTTATTTTATTTTGTTAATACGTTTTGTTTTGTTGTCTGTCTCCCCCCTCTAGACTGTGAGCCCGCTGTTGGGTAGGGACCGTCTCTATATGTTGCCAACTTGGACTTCCCAAGCGCTTAGTACAGTGCTCTGCACGCAGTAAGCGCTCAATAAATACGATTGAATGAATGAATGAATGAACTCACCCCCGCCTCAGCCCCATAGCACTGACACACAATTACTCTCCCTTTCTTCAGAGACTCACTGAAGGCCCATCTCCTCCCAAAGACCTTCCCTAAACCCTCCTTTCCTCTTTTCCCACTCTCTTCTTCATCGCCCTGACTTGCTCCCTTAATTCATCCCCCTTCCCAGCCCCACGGCATTTATATCCGTATCTTTAATTGATTTATTTCTATTAATGTCTGCCTCCCCCTCTAGACTGCAAGCTCGATGTGGGCAGGGAATGGGTCTGTTTATTTTATATTGTACTCTCCCAAGCTCTTAGTACAGGCTCTGCACACAGAAAGGACTCAATAAATACTAGTGAATGAACCAATAGAACAATCTAGAGTTTCCTCCTCAGATTGTAAGCTCCTGGTGGGGAGGGACTGTATCTACCAACTCTGTTGTTTTATCCTCTCCCAAGTGCTCAGTACAGTGCTCTACACCCAATAAACGCTCAATAAATACCATTGATTGTGTGTGTGTGTGTGTGTGTGTGTGTGTGTGTGTGAAGTGACCAAAATACTCTTTCTTCCTCACTTTCTCACTCACTCGAAAGTTCCGAGAGAGAATCACAGTCCGAAATGTTGTGAATGTCAATTGATTTAAGAATTGTGAAAATGCAGTTAGGTCTATGCAGGAAAATTCTGGCTCAAGTCATGTCTATTTTTCACAAGATGAATATGCAGGGTAATTTCCGTCCAAGTGAAAGCCTTTGAAGCGGGAGGCTGAGAGAGAAGGCCCAGGCTCAAACGTACCGTTTTCCTTATTCAATTTGCTATTTTATCTGTTAGGGGGAGGAGATTAGCCAGTGAATAGAGGCTAAAATAAGAGAAAATCAATGGGAAAGAATAGTGCGTTGGAACAAAGCTATCATATTTACAGCCTTTTTGGTGGAAAACCGTTGTTCAGGCCTCCGATTTCAGATGAAAAACGATACAAACCAAACTGTTTAACCAGATGGGGTCTTTAATGATTGACCTGACTTCTGTTCATTTCCATCGGAGCTCTATTGCTACAGAAGTGCTAATGTTTCTTACACTACTCCCTCTTCTTTTCACTTAAAATTTTATGGGGACTTTGGGAAGCACTATCAAAATATTAAATTTAATCTGTGAAGAAATTCAGGAATGAAGTACCAATATGGGAAAAACATTTTAAAAACGGAAATTTTTACTGATTTGGGGGATAAAGTGGTAGAACGCTGTTCAAGTTATTTTGCGAACTCGGTTGCCCTTTTATATAATGAGCTCTGGCATTTTGGGATAGTGTCATTTCTCTCCCTCTTTCGTTTGTTGCACTCGTCGTCATCATAACTGTGATATTTTTGAAGTGCTTCCTATTTCCCAAGGACAGATAATCAGGTTGGACACAGTCCCTGTCCCACACGGGGTTCGCAGTCTAAGTAGGAAGGAGAACAGGTATTCAATCCCCATTTACAGATGGGGATACAAAGGCCCGGACAGGCGAAGTGACTCACCCAAGGTCACACAGCTGATGTGCTGGGAAGGTGGGATTAGAACCCAGACCCTCCGACTTTCAGGCCCAGGCTCTTTCCACCGGGCCGCACAGCTTCTCAATCTGACTGATCTTTAGGATTTGGAACGATGCTTGAAGCCTGTCGATGTGGAAGAAATTCCCAGCGTAGTTCTTCTCTGGACTGTAGGCCCCTTTTGGGTAGGGAACGTGTCTGCCAACTCTTTTATATTGTACTCTCCTAAGCGCTTAGTAGTAGAGAAGCAGTGTGGTTCAGTGGACAGAGCACGGGCTTGGCAGTCAGAGGTCACGGGTTCTAATCCCACCTCCGCCACTGCTCAGCTGTGTGACTTTGGGCAAGTCACTTCACTTCTCTGGGCTTCAATTACCTCATCTGGAAAATGGGGATGAAGACTGTGAGCCCTATGTGGGACAATCTGATAAAGAGAAATGGGGAATGGAGTCAAATAGCCATGTTATTCTAGACAAAACAAAAAAAACAAAAAAAGCTTCCAAGACAGACAAGAGCATGAATCGATATAAGGACATGTTATTGTATTTCTGAAAAAAAAAATATTAATTTGATAAATTCATATCGAGAAGCGGCGGAATGGGTAGGCCTCTGCTTGACTCTCCCTCCTGTAGCCGAGACTGGTAGAGTACTGGAAACCCTTCAGGTGCGAACCTGTATATATGTATATATGTTTGTATGTATTTATTACTCTATTTATTTATTTTACTTGTACATATCTATTCTATTCATTTTATTTTGTTAATATGTTTGGTTTTGTTTTCTGTCTCCACCTTCTAGACTGTGAGCCAACTGTTGGGTAGGGACCATCTCTATATGTTGCCAACTTGGACTTCCCAAGTGCTTAGTACAGTGCTCTGCACACAGTAAGCACTCAATAAATACAATTGATTGATTGATTGATTGTATCTCCCCCAGTGCTTAGAACAGTGCTTGGCACATAGTAAGCACTTAAATAACAAAATTATTATTATTAAGCACTTAGCACAGCGCTGTGCACACAGTAAGCACTCAATAAAGACGATTGAATGAATGAATGCTCTGTACATGGTAAACAGTCAATAAATGCCATTGATTGATTGGTCGATAGGAGTGGAAGTATATTCTATTACTTGCTTCTGGGTCTCTTGTCCCTTCCGTCGGAGTGATTGAGTAGAATTAAGTTCATTCAGTCGTATTTATTGAGCACTTACTGTGTGCAGAGCACTGTACTAAGTGCTTGGGAAGTCCAAGTTGGCAACATATAGAGACGATCCCTACCCAACAGCGGGCTCACAGTCTAGAATTAAGTGTACCCCACCGGGCCCCCTCTCTTTCCCTCCTTTACCCGTAGAGAAGCAGTGTGGGCTAGTGGGTAGAGTACAGGCCTGGGAATCAGAAGGACCAGGTTTCTAATCCCAGCTTCTACACTCATCTGTCGTGTGGCCTTGGGAAAGTCATTTAACTTCTCTATGCCTCAGTTCCCTCATCTGCATAATAATAATAATGACGGTATTTGTTAAGCACTTACTATGTGCAAAGCACTGTTCTAAGCGCTGGGGAGGTTACAAGGTGATCAGGTTGTCCCACGGGGGGCTCACAGTCTTAATCCCCATTTTCCAGATGAGGTAGCCGAGGCACAGAGAAGTTGTGACACACCCAAAGTCACACAGCTTTCAGTTGGTGGAGCCGGGATTTGAACCCATGAGCTCTGACTTCAAAGCCCGGGCTCTTTCCACTGAGCCACGTTTCTTCTCCGTGGGAATTAAGATTGTAAACCTCATGTGGGACGGGGGCTGTGTCCAACTTGATTTGCTTGTATATCCTCCAGTGCTAGGTACATTGCTTGGCACATAGTAGGCACTTAACAAATATCATTATTATTATTATTATTATTATTATTATTATTATTATTATTATTATTACCTTATTGGTAATGGATTGGATGGGGGCACCCCAGCTCCGACATTACCAGGCAGGTATGCAGCAATGTCAAAGTTGGAATGAATTTCTCCGGGCAGCCAAATTTCCCAAGTAATTTCAAGAGTCTTGGTGCCCTGGTCTATCACTCAATTAATGCTATTGAAGACATAGCTCCTCCGAGAGGCCTTCTCTGACTAATAATCCCTCCTTTCCTTTTCTCCCACTCCCTTCTGCATCACGCTTCCATTTGGATTTGCTCCCTTTATTCAAAGACCTCAGCTCCACTCATGTCCATATCCATCATTTATTTATTTCTTTTACTGTCTGTCTTCCCCTCTAGACTATAAGCTCTTGCCGGCAGGGAACGTGTCTTCCAGCCCTGTTGTATTGTCCTCTCCGAAGCGCTTAGTATAGTGCTCTGCACACAGTAAGCACTCAGTAAATAGCATTGCTTGTTGGATTGATCTCGGCGGGCTCCCACCATGTCCGAGAGTAGGGCCACTTTTCATGACTCTGACTTTCATTCATTCAATGGTATTTATTGAGCACTTACTGTACTGAGCACTTGGGAGAGAAGCAGCGTGGCTTAGTGGAAAGAGCACAAGCTTGGGAGTCAGAGGATGTGAGTTCTAATCCCGGCTCTGCCACTTGTCTGCTGTGTGACCTGGGGCAGTCACCTAACTTCTCTGTGCCTCAGTTCCCTCGTCTGTAAAATGGGGATTAAAAGAGTGAGCCCCACGTGGGACAACCTGATTACCCTGGATCTACTCCAGCGCTTAGAACAGTGGTTGGCACATAGTAAGTGCTTAACAAATACTCTAATAATAATTATTATGATTACAATCCAGCAATAAACAGGGACATTCCCTGCCCTCAACGAGCTTACGGTCCAGATGGGGGGAGACAGACAGCAATACAAATAAATAAATGACAGGTATGAACAGTGCTTTGCACATAGTAAGCACTTAATAAATGCTATCATTATTATTATTAAGTGCTGTGGGGTCGGGAGGGGAGAGGAACCAAGGGAGCAAGTCAGGGCGATGCAGAAGAGAGTCGGAGAAGAGGAAAGGAGGGGTTCAGTCTGGGAAGACCTCGTGGAAGAGATGTGCCAAATTCCTCCACTATTGGGGCCAAATATCAGGTCTTTGCATGTTGGATGGTTTTTGATGTTTTGAAGGCCGTGTTGAGAACATGAAATCCCTCAGAGTCCTTCCAGTTTCTGAAGCTTAGAAGTTGAAGCTTAGAAGCTGAAGTTTCAGGTGCTTAGAACAGTGCTTTGTACATAGTAAGCACTTAATAAATTCATTCATTCATTCAAACATATTTATTGAGCGCTCACTGTGTGCAGAGCACTGTACTAAGAGCTTGGGAAGTACAAGTAGAACCATCTTCATTCTTCCGTAAGCTCGTTGTGGGCAGGGAATGTGTTTGTTATATTGTTATATCGTCCTCTCCCCAGCGTTCAGTACATTCATTCATTCACTCATTCATTCGATCGTATTTATTGAGTGCTTACTGTGTGCGGAGCACTGTACTAAGTGCTTGGGGAGTACAGTTCGGCAACAGATAGAGACAAGCCCTACCCAACAACGGGCTCACAGTCTAGAAGGGGGAGACAGACAACAAAATAAGTAGACAGGCATCAATAGCATCAGTGCTCTGCACACAGTAAGCGCCCAGTCGATACGATTGACTGCCAGCTGACAAAGGCAGTTGAGAAGCAGTGTGGCTCAGTGGAAAGAGGCCGGGCTTGGGAGCCAGAGGTCATGCGTTCTAATCCTGGCTCTGCCACTTGTCAGCTGTGTGACTTTGGGCAAGTCACTTCACTTCTCTGGGGCTCAGTTCCCTCATCTGTAAAATGGGGGTGAAGACTGTGAGCCCCACGTGGGACAACCGGATTACCTTGTATCCCCTGCAGCGCTTACAACAGTGCTCAGCACATAGTAAGCGCTTAACAAATGCCATTATTATTGTTATTATTATTAATTTTCTCCTTTTATTTGCTCCTCCTTCATCCCCACATAACGTGCCCATATCCCTAACTTATCTATTTATATTAATGTCTTTCTCCCCCTCTAGACTGTAAGCACAGAGTGGGCAGGGAATGGGTCTTACCAAGTCTGTTATATTGTACTCTCCCAAGTGCGTAGTACAGTGCTCTGCACATAGTAAGCACCCAATAAATGCTATTGATCGATCAACTGTTCTATTCAGAGTGCTGTGATGGAATATCCTCGACCCTATATAGTCTTTAATGACGTATACACTTCTGGTTTCATCGGAGTCTGGATAGCATGGCTCTGTGGTGCTCTGGCATCCTATCATCAGGTGCATATGTTCCTTTTTGTGATTTAGGAATTACTTGTTAGATCATCTTTGCCAAGGATACCTTAGGCAACAAACTGAGACAGAAGTGGGAATTACTAGAACTACTCAAAGGGTGAAAAAATACTCCTATATATGTATTTATATATGATGCCTTTGCTTTGGATTTTTGTAATATATCTCTGGTGCTAATTAACCTGTGCCTACCCAATCGATCGATCAAGCAATCAATTACCCCAGCGCTTAGAACAACGTTTGACACATAGTGAGTGCATAATCAATACCATAAAGACAATCACCCTTGTTTGAGTACTGTCCCTCCAATATTTTGAGTCTGTGGTTTCCCAGGCCCTGCTCTAAAATTTAACACGGCTCCATCTTAGGAGGCCCAAGAGGCTCCAGGAATTCTGGCCTTACACCCCAATGCAGAAGCTTATCAATTAAAAATCAGAAAGATGTATGCCATGCCACAGTTCAGGCAATAAAAGGCTCTGCTCTCTTATCGAGCGAACGGCAATTAAAAAGAGAATTGATTCAGGAGTGGGCTCAGAGACCAAACTGCCCCTATCTCTGAAAATACCATACCAGGTTTTACCCTTTCTGAACAATTGTTTCTATCTGTATTTAATTGAAAGCAATTCAGTAGAACATCGATTCATAAGGCATTAGACGGTCGAGAGCTCTCTTTTGCCACCGACTGCATTGTGCTAATTCATGCCGCGGGCCATTCATTTTATCGAACGCCCAGCCAACTCAACTCATAGCACTTTACTATATCCCACTCAGTTAAACATTCATTCATTCATTCAATCATACTTACTGAGTGCTTACTGTGTGCACAGCACTGTACTAAGTGCTTGGGAAAGTACAAACAACAATAAACAGACTCTTTCCCTGCCCACGACAAGCTCACAGTCTAGAGTCAGGGAGACAGACACCAATACAGGTAAATAAAATTACAGATAACACAATGTGGCATCACTTTTTTGAGGGTATTTTATGGCCATCGGAAACTTAATGACCTGGAAGCATTTTCTCAAATGAGCTATTTTTTAATGGTATTTAGTGCTTACTATGTGCCAGCCACTGTTCTAAACCCTGGGATAGGTACAAGATAATAGGATTGGACGCAGTCTCTGTCCTAGGCAGGGATCACAGTCCTAATCCCCATTTT